>NC_080186.1:172124095-172430577 GCF_030028045.1 Hippopotamus amphibius kiboko | reverse complement strand
TTTAGAGATCACAGACAGGCATTATATGACCTTGGGTTCTTAAACTTCTCTCGAGTCACGCCATTTTGCCCACATGATCTCTGCTCGAGTGTTCTGTCCTCAGAGAGGCCTTCTGTAAAGGAGGAGCTCCCATCACGCTTGTCCCCCTTTCCCTATTTCATTTTTTCTTATAGTCCTTACGGGCTGGGTGGTTGGTTGGTTGGTTTGCTTGCCTCTGCTACTAAAATACAAGATCTCAGAGGGTGGTCTGGACCTTGTCTTGTCCTCTGCTCTCTCCCCTGGGCTTAGAACAGTTCTGGGCATATCTAGGTGCTCCATGTGCACTTGTTAAACAACGGAAAATGTAAACTTGGAGCGGCGTTCGCTCTGCCCGTCTTGCTCTGCAGCCTGTGGACGAGCACCATGTCCCTAACGGTGGCTGCTGTTGCTGTCGGCATTACCCCCTGGGGTCGAGCCGCCTGTGGAGCACGGTCTTTCTCAGTCCTGGTGCTCACTGCTGACCTGTCACATGCGAGGCGCTGCATGAGGCGGGCGGGATCCCCTCTGCAGGGTGCTGGGCTCGGGCCTCTCACAGAGCTCTCCGTGCGTGCTGTGCTTTCAGCCTGTCCACCTGCGCACTGGGGCCCGAACTGCATCCACACGTGCAGCTGCCACAACGGGGCCTTCTGCAGCGCCTACGACGGGGAGTGCAAATGCACTCCGGGCTGGACGGGGCTCTACTGCACTCAGAGTAAGTGGCACGCCTTCTGAGGCTCACCAAGGCGGGGGGGCCCCACCCAGGGGACACAGCCCCCCCCCGCCCATGCATGAGTAGAGCTCCCTAATGTTCCTGGCGTGGGAGGGTTTCATCACCCAGTGTTCCAGGTTTGCTGTCTCTGTGTCACATCAGGACACTGAGGTGGAGTGATGCTCTGAGTGACGGTGTGCAGCTTTTCTCTGCTTTCCTTTCACCAGGCCCTATTTATATGGCTCATATTCCCGGTCATTTATTCTAGCAGCACAAAGGTTAGAATAAGTGGGCGTGAGGACAGCAAGCCTCACTGCCTGACCTAATGTGCGCTCTTGGAGAAGACCAGTTCAGTGGCTCTCTAATTTTAGTGAGCTCCAGAATCACCCAGCTGGCTGGATAAACAACTGCTGGCCCTGCTCCCAGAGTGTCTGATCCAGTAGGACTGGGGTGGGACCTGAGAATTCACATTGCTAACAACTTTCCAGAGGGTGATGTCAGTCTGGAATCGTGCTTTAAGAACCACTAGTTCTTTTTTTCCATTTTATGTCATATAATGTCTTCACCATCTCTTCTGTGAGCTTTTTAGCATCATAGGTTATAATGTGCAACGTACTCCACATCTCAGCACTTTGGGATAAAAAGACTGATCTCTGCCCTCTTGTCTTCAATGGAATAAAGGAGGCAAGACAGGAGAGCATGTATTATGGTGATCAGTAATAATAATATACAATTTTAAATCACAGAAATGAGCTGAGGAAGAACGATAGATCAGAAACTCTTATTTAATACTAATTAGAGAACACAATTAGAGAATAGGCTGAACAAGTCTTTTGGAAGTTTCTAGAAGGGGGTGCAGACCTTGAGCCATGATTTGAAGGGAAGAATTGGCAAGGAGGGAGGTTGCCTGAGGCATATTCTGCCAAGATTGTATATAATAAGAAAGTTTTTCAGCTCTTCAGAGAAAAGAGAAAGTTATTGTGTATAATTCTAAAATTAGGACCTGCTTAAGTCAGAGGACCTTTTAAAGTAAAAGTAGCAAAACATAGTGGGCAGAACATGGGGTCTGGAGCCAGACCTCCTTGTGTTTGTATCGTGGCCCTGCCATCCTGACATTTGCTGGCTATGTGACTTGGACTCAGTTCCCATCTATAGGGAGAGAGTATCTATCCCTGTGTTTCTGAGTTATTGAAAAGATTCAATGAAAGGATGCAGGGAAAGAATCTGGCACAGAGTAGGTGCTAAATAAATAAGTGGCAATGATGTCATTGCATGCTGGCATCAATGCTCTGCCTCTGTTTCTTGAAAGTTGAGCTTCCATTAAAACTTCTATAAGAAAAAGGGAAGATAGAAAACACATGTGATGCTTGGAAACAGCCGTTGAAGCAGCCTGCATTGAGGCTTTCATGATGGCTGAGAGCCCTGAAACACTCTTGCAGGGCAGCTGCTGGCCCAGGAAACCCAATAGGGCTTGTGCGTGTCCTCAGCCCAAAGGCCCAGGTAGTCTGGGTCTTGAAAATTGTGCAGCAGTAAGAAGGCTTACTGCTTTTTTAACAATGCACCTGTGAAGTGCAGGGGTTTTTTAAGTTCAGAATTCTACCACACATCTTTGGTGAAGAAGATACTATTATTTAAGTTAGTAACAGATATGGAAGACAGAGCTAGTAGCAGACTTGAAGACATTCTGTATTATAAGTAAAAGCATGGAGGTAATTTTAATGAAGTACCCATTTCGGTACCAGGAATTTGAGTCCAGGATTCTAGTAGCTGAGAGAAAAAAAATGAAAGGAAATGTCCCCTGACTTCCATGGGGTCGATGGGATGCTTTGTTGGAAGATACCAGCTTGCCTCCAGGGATACCAGCGATGGTTAAATTGCCCCAGGCATGGAACCGTTCTGCCTCCTGCTCGTGAAGTACAGCTTCCTCCCAAGAGCTCCATCTTGGGACTTCAAAGAAGCCGTCGTGCGAAACTGCCATGTGCACTGTTATCTTTATTCTCTTTCTACTGGCTCAGCGTCTTTCAGGTTCAAACATAAACATGTTGGTGGCGGAGCTGGGTTTCTCCTCAGCGGGCTCTTGACTGTCCTTCCTTCTCTCACAGGATGTCCCCTGGGCTTCTATGGAAAGGACTGTGTGTTGATATGCCAGTGTCAAAACGGAGCTGACTGCGACCACATCTCCGGGCAGTGTACCTGCCGCACCGGGTTCATGGGGAAGCACTGTGAGCAGAGTGAGTGTGAGAGCATGGCATCGCTAGGTGCTGTTGTTTCCCCTAGAGTCAGGGTTCCTACACGCCTGACAATGTGAAGGCAGGACCCACAGCTTTGAGGCTGTTTCAGCTGATGGCTGCTCACTTAGCAGCATGGTTGACTTCCCCTCCCAGAGACCCAGCCACCTTGGGATTCTTGTTGGCTGTCTTTGTCCTCAAAATTCTTCTTCTGAGGAACTGATCAGCCCTCTGGGTGGGGGTGGGGTGTGGCCACAAGGATGAAGACAGAATTCAAGTTTTCCATCTGTTCATCCTGGCTCTCTCTTCTTCTTCTTATTTTTGGAATGTGGCTGCTCAGAGCTTTAAAAGAGCCAGTCAGGCTCTCCTCAAGGCAAAGGCAGAGCTGGGGTCTCACAATGGAGGGATGTGCATTCGGTGGGGCCAGGCAGGGTGCTCGGGAGGCAGAGGGGCTGGGAGCCCAGGGCCAGCCCCACTGTGGGGGAGGGGGGTGGGTCTGTGCAAACATGGCCACGCTTTTGACAACCTTCTCTTAATAGTGCTTTTATACTGTTTCCACTAAGTACTCCTCATCTTAGTCTTAACAACCTTCCAGACAATATATTGCCTTCGATTTTTTGTGTTGTAAAAAGCCCACTGAGGAAGAGTATACTCTGTTGGAATTCCCCATCCTTATGTTTCCATTTCTACCCCACCAGCTATGCATCTGCTTATAGGGCTGTAAGAACATTAGCCTTAGACTGAGTATTTCAAAGTAGTTTATTGTTCCTTTCCTCTGTGACTTTCATTCAGTGTTCAAGATGAATAAATCAGGTCTTAAGAGTTGTATGAGGCTCACTCTTTTATCATAAATGACAGGAAAGGTGCAGGACGTTTACTGCTTACAGAGGCTGTGCTCGAGAAGAATGCAACAAAGATTATGTAGCTGTAGGAGCAATGTGGCCTGGAAAGGTTGATCAACATAGCAAGACTTTGACAACAAAGCACCACTCTCCCTCCACCCCCACCCCCCCAAGCCCCAGAACCTCACAGCACCACTGGACAGCCAGGTTGTCTCAATCTTATGTGCTAAACTCTAGAATATATTTGCATATCCTCCCATCTAGTAAATAACAAGTGATATCCAGGAATCAGCCTGGACAGAGATGGCCCCACTTTAGTTTTGCACTGCTAGTTCATTTAATCATGGAACAGACACTGAGTCCCACAGTTGCCTGCACACTCCTTTATGTATATAAATAGTATGTGTATGTGTATAAATGTTTGAACATATATACATGTACATATATGCCTGGAAACCAGAATAGGCTCTAAACTGGCTTTCACTTGAATGCCAGACTGGTTATGGTCTCACTAAATAAAAGCATCTTAAGTGCTTCCGTGATTACCCTGAACATCAAATTAAAATGTCCCTATTTTTGGAGACTTCTCCTAATGCTCTTGTATAAACAGAAACCCTGTGTCTGACAGACAACTCTAATAATAATAGTACATTGCCCCCTGCTGCTCACTTTACAAAAAAACATCAGTATTTTGTCACGATGATGTTTACATTTAACATGCCTAGTTTATTCTTTGAAATTCATGCCCAACTCCTATACGACTGCATCGTAAAAATCTCACCATTATAGTCTCTCCGGCTTCAACCTACAAATCCAAATTCTGAGCCTTTCTGTAGTAAATGAAGGTCTTACCTAGAAAATTAACAAAGCTTGCCCCTCCCTCTTCCCGTGCTCCCAGATAATCCAAGTCAGGAGGAGTATCCTAAAACCTAGAGTAAAATATACCTATTCCCGAGGAAGCATCTCTAGTTTATACTTTGCAGTGTAGTCCCCTTTCATCCCACAGTTTTGTCTGGTGGAGTCATCTCAGATTGCCTGAGTGATGATCTTCACTGGTTCCATTAGGATTCCACAGACTCTCTACAAACCTCCATCAGGGAGGTGGGTACACAGAATCTGAAAGTGCCCAGAGATGCGATGAGGGGCTCCGTCTCCGGCCCTGTACTGCCTGGCCTGTGAGTCCCCACATGGCTCAGGGAATGGCAGCCAGCTCTGGGACACCCTGGGTGGTACCAGACTCCCACAACAGGGATCCCCTGAAAGGGCTGGCCTCCAGGCACAGCAGATCATACAGTAAGACCCTTGCCCCAGGTTCTCAAGGCCGAAGAGCTGCATTGGCCTCTCATCTCCTCCCTCTCAGAGTGCCCTGCAGGAACATACGGCTATGGCTGTCGCCAGATATGTGACTGTCTGAACAACTCCACCTGCGACCACATCACCGGGACCTGTTACTGCAGCCCAGGGTGGAAGGGGGCACGATGTGATCAAGGTAAGGATGCTGGTAAAGGGCACTCACTCAGAGGAGGACACTAAAGCTCAAAGAAGTTGGGTGAGTTGCCCGAGTTTACACACATCTAGAATATGTTAGGGTTTTGATGCCAGGTTTGTCTGATTCCAAAGCTCATGAATTTTCTACTGTGCCTACAGTCTTTCAGCTTCATTGAGATATAATTAACCTGTAAAAAGCAACATACATTTATATAATTATACTGTATATATATATACACACACACACATACACATGTATATATACAACACAAAGTATACGGCTTGATAAAAATCTGATGTATGTATATACCCATGAAACCATCACCACAATAAAAATAATGAATATATCCATCAGCCCCCAAAGTTTCCTTATGCCCCTCCCTACCACCACTATCCCCTAGGTCCCAGGCAATCACTGATCTACTTTTTGTCACTATAGATTAGTTTGCATTTCTTGGAATTTCATATACATGGAATTGTATTCTTGTTTGGTCTGATTTTGTTTACTCAGCGTAATTATTTTGCAAATGAACCATGTTGCTGTGTGTATCATTACTTCAGTTCTTTTTATTGCTGAGTAGTGTTCTATTGTGTGGATATACCATAATTTGTTTACCCATTCATTCACCTGTTGATGGACATTTGGATTGTTTCCAGTTTTTAGCTACTACCCATAAAGCTATTGTGAGCAGTAGTGTGTCAAGTCTTTGAGTACATAGGCTTTCATTTCTCTTGGGTAAGTTCATAGGAGTAGAAGGATTGGGCCATATGGTAGGCACATGTTTAGCTTTTTAAGAAACTTGTGCCCATGGTTTTTAACTAGGGTATGTATCACAGTTACCTGGGAAAACTTGCAATATATGTAGTCAGTCCTACTTGGGCAATTCTAATTCTGGGGTGGGTGGCGCACTTGAAAAAGATGGTTCTGAAGTATGGCCTCTAGAGAGCTCCTAGCACATATGGTGCTTCCTCTCATAAACACATGGGCTGTAAAGGCTTAAGAAAATTAATTTAGTAATTTAAGTGGAGTCATCTTAAACGGTAAACTATGTGCATACGCCCGTTTAACTTTCTTTCATAAAATAACTTTGACATGCTCATGACTTGTATTTGACCAGCATAACAGTATGATGTTATATTCCACAATCACATCATTGTTACAAATACATTGTAATCACACTGCATTAGCCTTGGTGCTCTGCCTTTCAGGGCAGGCTGTCTTATAAGAAGGTCCAGTGTTTAGAATCATAAAGTCATAGGGTCTTTGAGCTGGAAGTACCTTCATGGAGGCCAATTTCCTCTTTTACAAGCAATGAAACTGCAGCCTAGGAGCTTAAGTGAAAGTTCAGAATGTATGGATCAATTTTTTAGATGCCAGGTTTCTTGACTCTCAGCACTACTTGTGCCTTCACTTGATGCAACTTGAGGAAGAACTATGTAAAGCGAAAATCTGGATTTTAATAAGTAAGGTTTTAGGGTGATGTTGCCAGGTATTATTGGGACAGACCTTTCTGTCACAGGAAATACTGCATAGAACGTATCTTCTGAGGTAAAAGGCGCATTGAAATTAGGACAAGACAGATCCTGATCTTGGACTAGATTTATAATCGACTTATTCTTGATTGGAAGGAAAATTGCTTTCCTCATAGAAATGCTGAGGATAGACATAAAATTAAGTTAGGCGCTTGAGTTACCCATTCATAAGCTTAATGCTGGATAATAAATAAAGAAGAGTAAAAATTAGATAAAATATCACCCCCGATTAACTGCTGGCCTAAGCTAAGAAATCTATGAGAAGCTCCCAAACCCTACTGTTGAGTCTTTGGGTTCAGAAAATCCTGTCTGTCGTTTTGAGTTTTAGAGAAGCCTTCTTCTGGGCACAGACAAGCCAGCAACATCTGAAAATGAGGAATGTTTGTTTTTCCTTCCTGCTCTGTTTCCAAAAGTTTCCAAATTAACATTTCATGAACTGAAAATATCCAGGCATTAGCACAGTGGGAGATTGTTGTAAACAGAGATCAAATATTTATCCGACACATTGTCATCCTTACTCACATCTCTTTTTCTCCTTTTCCAGCAGGTGTTATAATAGTTGGAAATCTGAACAGCTTAAGCAGAACCAGCACGGCTCTCCCCGCCGATTCCTACCAGATCGGGGCCATCGCGGGCATCATCATCCTTGTCCTGGTTGTTCTGTTCCTCCTGGCATTGTTCGTTATCTATAGACACAGGCAGAAGGGGAAGGAATCGAGCATGCCCGCGGTTACCTACACCCCCGCTGTGAGGGTCATGAATGCAGACTATGCCATTTCCGGTGAGGCTGGACTCTTGAGAGGCGTTTTACTCCACGGAGAGGGAGGCTTCATCCTGTTTCTTTGAAACGGAGTGATTTTGGCTGTGCTGCCTGTTGTACTGTCAGTTAGCTTTGAGAAAAGTTTATGTTTGAAGAAGATACATGGTTAGAGATGCGTTCTGTGTGTCAACAGCGGCAAAGTCATCGCTCTTGTCTTCTCTGAGGGATTTAAAATTGGACTCATTATACGGTTGCTTTAAATGTTGGGAATTTCAAACTGGAAGGAGCTTTGCTGGGCAGCCAGTCCCGAGCTGTTGTCATATGTGGGGGGCAGGGAGAGGAGAGGAGGAGGTGGCCATAATTTTATCAAGGTCATGGAGCAGATCGGGGACGAGAACCAGGTCTTCTGTCTCTGGCCTTGCGCTCTTCCAAAGTGCCTTGCAGCCTGTTCTGGGGCCCACGGGAATCAGTAGCTGCACAGCAACCAAGTTATTAATATGTAAGAAACAGTTTGGGGGGATTAAAAAGGACCAAGGCTGTTCTTTAGGAAAACTCTTTTGAATTTTCCTTCCTGTCACAAGACCCCATAAACGTAGATGTTTAAGTGACACGTTCAATCCTCAGAAAAAGTAACCACATAAGTGAAGAATTTGGAAACCTCACAAATTTATTAATTTGGGGGCAATCACTGAAAGATTTCAGGTGGTTTCCATGTTTATAAATAAAGCGATTCTGGGGAAATCCATAAAGCAGCTGATTTACTTAGTAGTGCATTTCTAGTACAGAATATTGTGTCAAGAACTCAAGTGTTTAAAAAAAAGAGAAAATTTACAGCAGAAGTAGCTTCAAAGCGATGCCTTCCCAGCTTGTACAAGCCTCAAAGCAAAGAGCAGTTGTTACTCTCACACTTTTCCAGGAGGCAGGTAGAAAGGCAGATGCCTACTGCTTCTAGAGGCTTTGCTGTGTGGGCCGGGCAGGTGGGGATTCTGTCCTACTTGTGATATGTGGAAGCAGTCCAAACGTTTGTTCTTATTATTTTGCTTCCTTCTTTCCCACACGCATTTAGGGAGCCTGCCATCTTAACCATTTCCCTCTCTTCTGGCAGAAACTCTTCCTCATGGCAATGGTGGAAATGCTAACAGCCATTACTTCACCAATCCCAGTTACCACACACTCGCCCAGTGTGCCACATCCCCTCACGTCAACAACAGGGACAGGATGACAATTGCAAAGGTGAGAGGAGACGGTCCAAGCCACTGAGGGTGTGTTGGCAGGGGGAAGAGGAAGGAACAAGTGTGTATGCGGGCTACTGTTTGCCAGCGGCCGTTCTACATACATACATCTATCATCTCATTTATTCCTCTAAATAATCCTGTGGGTGTGTATTAGGATCTCAGGTTTACTGACAACAAACCGTAAGTAATGGGGAACGTAAATTTCTTCCAAACATAGCTTGTGAGTGAGGCAGCTGCAAGGTGAGCCAGTCTCTCTGTCTCTACAGCCTGCACTCTTTCCATTGAACTTCTTTGGAAAAATGTCTCTAATATTGCATGAGGTTTTAAAATAACGTCTCATAGCAGACCTATAGCAAGCTCAGGGCTGGGTAAAATTGCCAAGCTTGTTTTTTGTGACCACCTGTCTTCTAGTGCCCTTTCTTGGACACCTGTACTTAAGTAATAACAACAATAATATGAATTTATTTCGCCTGAACCACATGAAAGTGAATTTTTGTGGGTCAGAAATCAAATAGAAACAACCCAATACTATGTGCCAAACATTTCTAATCATTTTACAGATATGAATTTGTTTAATCTTCACATAATCCTATGAATCGAATAATTACCCTGTTTTACAGATGCCCGTAGAGGTTGGAGGCCCCAGATCGCAGCTCACCCCCTCTGGTACCACCCAGCCCATCCCCAGGTCTCTTCCACAGTGCTCTGAAATCCCAGACGTTTCTCCCTTCCAACTGCGCCTGAATTATATTTCCCATTTCCGTTGTCTAATTCCAGCCCTCTCTTAGAAGAAAACCAAGCTAATGAAATTAATTCAGTTGCAATTAAATTAATGCAGCTGGATTTTAATTATAGTGCTTCATAGTTAAATAGCACTTCACATTCTCCAAAGACTTTGATATTTCTCGTACCATTTGTTCTCGTTCCCGTTCAGGGAGGGAGCAAAGTAGATCATCTTATCCTTGTACTTACAGCTAAGAAAACTGCTAGGAGTGACTCATACAAGATCACACAGTGTTTGATGGGAAAGCTCAGACCAAGAATTTGTTTTTTTAGTTCAAAGTCCCACGTACGTAAACCCAAGTCAGGTCTAACTGGCACAGAGTGACAGCGGGAAGTGAAGTTGAGGCCGTGGAGGGAAGGGCTGGGGCCGAGGGACACATACTCCTGCTGCTGTAAGTCCCACCAGGTCGGAAGCAGTCACGTCAGCCCCTTAGCGCCTCCCCGTGTAAGGACCGGTCCTTGATACACGCTGTGGACTTGCTTTCCCCAGGGGCTAACACTGCGCCGTGCCGTACTGTATTTTCTTTTCAAATCTTTTGTTGTTTATATTTTTAACAGTCAAAGAACAATCAGCTCTTTGTGAATCTGAAACACGTGACTCCTGGGAAGAAGGGCCCTGTGATGGACTACGTGGGCACGCTGCCTGCAGACTGGAAGCACGGCGGCTGCCTCAATGAGCTTGGCAAGTGCCCCCCAGCCCCGCCTCCACAAGTATCTCTGTCTTTCTTTCCCCTCAAACGGTCACAGATTTATGAGGAGCTATTGAAAACATGCATGGAGAAACAAAAGTCATAGGATTCTACCTAATCCCTGTATGGAGGGCTTTTACTGTCCTAAGTGCCTTATTGATTCAACATTTATTGAGTTCTTACTATGAACCAGGAATTGATAAAAAGAGACCAGGCTGGGACTTCTTGGTGGTCCAGTGGTTAGGACTCTGCACTTCCGCTGAAGGGGGCATGGGTTCGATCCCTGATCAAGGAACTGAGATCCCACATGCCACGTGGTGTGGCCAAAAATAAGTAAATAAAATAAAAAATAATAAAAAAAGAGACCAGGCTCTCTGCCTGCCTGTAGCTTGCATTCCATCTCTCCGTATGTTAACTCACCTAATTCTCACGGGTACACGGGTACTGCTATAGCTACCCTTATTATCTTCATTGTTTCCCTTGCACAGTTGAGAAACCGAGTCATAAAGAGGTTAAGTAACTCATGTAGGTCCTCAAAGTCTGTTAAATGGCGGAGCTGGGATTTGAACCCAGTCAGCCTGGCTCCAGGGTGTGTGCTTCTCTTGGCTCTCTGTTAATCTGGGGCACCCTCACCTGAGGCCCTTCCCCTTTTAGGGGGGGGAATAGAGATATCAATGGGAAAATAGTAGGTTATTGGTTCTCAAACATCTGGGAATCAGGACCCTTTCACACACCCTTAAACGTAATCGAGGATCCCACAGAGCCCCTATTGACATGGTTATATCTGCTGATATGGACCATATTACAAATAAAATCTGAGAACATTGTAAAGCGCTATTTATTAATTTATTTATAATAACATCTCAATTCATGATAACATAAAATGCATTTTTATGAAAAATAAAAATTTTCCAAAATGAAACAAAAAAAATTAGTGAGAAGAGTGGCGCTGTTTAACACTTTTATACATCTCTTTAACATCTGGCTTAATGGAGGACAGCTAGATTTTCATATCTGCTTCTGTGTTCAATCAGTAGTGATCTTACACTTGGTGTAGCTCCTGGAAAACTCCACCGTACACTTGAGAGAGAATGAGTGGAAAAGACAAATAGTGTTGTATTATGATGAGAACACAACATTTAATCTTGGGGCCCTCCTGTGAAGGGGCTGGGGATTCCCGGACCAAGAACTGCTCTGATACCCCGGTGAGCATGTAGTGCAGTCCCTTATTTTCAGGGAGGAGCTGCGTGATACAGTAACTAACGTGTGCGGTGCCTTATGGGCAGCAAACCATTTCATATGTATTTATGTGCCAGGAAGTCCCATTAAATTGGAATTTTAGATAAGAAACAAATAATTTTTGTATAAATATATCCCAGATATTGCACGAGGCATACGTATATGAAAATATTATTTGTTGTTTCTCTAAAATTCAAATTTAACTGGACTTCCTGTGTTTTCATTTGCTAAATCTGGCACTCCCTACTCTGTGGGCCTTTCCACAAATCTTGTTTTATAGAGGAATAAACAGAGAGGTTAACTCTCTTGTCCAAGATTTCATAGAAGGAAGGGGGTAAAATTGGGTCTCACAGTTGGTCTTCTGCCTCTTCCCCTCTGATCCTTCTGTGAACACTGTATGTGTCAGTTTACCTGAGCCACTTGTAGGAACCAACCCCCGTGGGCTCTGGAATCCCCTTCTACTATGGAAACAGAAATGTTTAAGTAGCGAACGAGTACAAATTCTTAACTTTTATCTGCATTCTTCACCACCATTATCAATAGGATGTATATTTCCGCATACTTAAAGTAAAACTGTTTCTATACCAGATTCACATTATACTTCTTGGTGAAATCATTTAACTTTAGAGAGATTAATAATCTAGCTCAAAGAAGTACATGAATTGATATTAGTAAAATACCACCCGGCACTAATGAGGGAAAGTTCTCTCATTCCATCTCCACTTAATGGAGTTTGCCCTGATTCCAGAACACACAGTCACTGTAATGGTCACATATAAATTTCTCTGCTTTCTGTCTCAATGAGACCCAAGGGACTGATCATTAGGAACATAAATTCTTCATCGGAAATTCTGGATCTCCTTGGTTTGTTCCCATCCAAAAGTAATTCCACATTTAATATCCCTGTAATGTTGTTGCACCGAAAAAGTCTTTTCTTACAAAGAACAGAATAAGGCACGTTATGGATAATGAAGTGTGTAGTGCTTTAAATGATGGAAAAGTCATGATGCTGTCTGCAAGAGCCCTGAACTTGACATAAAAGCCCTGAGATCAGTTCCTGGTTCTGTGATGTGACCCTGTGTCATTCACCCACTCAAGACTGATTTGTTCATTTGTAAAATAGAGATAAGGGTCACGTTCTGGCTCATTGTATGAAGTGGATTAACTGGAGCATTTGAAAGCGCCTGTCCGGGAATTGGGACAGACAGTTTTATGAGGAAGCCCACCTGCTCCCTTATTAAATCTGCACCCTGATCTTCCAGGGCAGAGAAGAGGGCATCTGCCACGCGTGGCTGGTCTCACAGCCCCACTCTTGTTCCTTAATTTACTATCCACGCCATGTTGCTCCTCTCTCTAACCCCTTGGGGAAGGCTAGCCATTGCACAGCTAAGGTCAAGGTGGACACTTAACAAGACTTTGCCGCAGTCTGGAGATGGCCAAGGGAATTAGGCAAAGAATAACATAGAGTTCCTTGATTAGGCTGCTCTCAGGCCACAGGCGCTGCCTGTCTTCATGGGGTCCCTTTAAAAAGTCTGGAAATCTTTAAGACCACCCTCACTTCTGATACCAAGTACAAGTTCAGGCGTCCTCAAGACCACCCACAGGATCAGTAATTTGCTAGAAAGATAGAACTCACTAAAAGCTGTTATACCCATGGTTACCACAGCAAAAAGGTACCGATTAAAATCAGTGAGGGAAAAGACACAGGGTGCAGAGTCCAGGAGAGTTCAAAGTGTGAAACTTCCACTTGTCCTTTACTAGTGGAATCATAGAAACTGCTGACTTTTCCTAGCAACAATGTGTGACAATACACACAGAGTATTGCCAACCAGGGAAGTTCACTTCAGCACTGGTGTCTAGGGTTTTTAATGGGGGCTTGGTCACAGAGGTATGTTTGACTGCCCACGTGGTTGACTTTAGTCTTCAGCCCATCTGGAGGTCGAGCTGATACCAAGTGGCCCAACCCCCTCCCATAAATCACGTTGTGAGATGATCCAGGCCTCCAGGTAAACAAAAATACTCTTATCGGGCAGGACATTCCAAGGACTTAGAGATCACCTCCCAGGAACCAAGGGCCAGACCTCTTTATGGTTAAGGTTAATTCTTCACTACGCATCTTTTTATACTGTCTTCCTTCACAACTTGGTGCCCTTCCCAGCAGCTGGGAGCTTGCTTGACTAGACTTCACATGCCAGACCCAAGAGAGTGTACCTGAGAGAGGAAAACTTTCCTATTTCCTGTCCTACAACAATTGTTGGTAGACACACATTCTCTCTTTCAGGGATCCTCCCTCTTTCTCCACAAATGTGTATCCCCAGGGGATATCACCCCCCTAACTTGAGGTTAACATCTCTCTAAGAAAAGCATGCACAGACATGCACGTGGGGGATCATTTCCTTACACTTCTCATATTTATTTGAATGTTTAGCACAAGTTACTACTTTACTTTCTGTTTTTGACCCAAGTCTATAGTGTTCCTTTAAAGGATAATTGCAGGTGCCTTGCAATGCTTACAGACAGACTGACGCTGAGGATGTAGTGACATATTTAGTGTTTCAGTAACTGATTGGTGTAGTCACTATGGAAAACAGTACGGAGATTCTTAAAAAACTAAAAATAGAGCTATGATCTAGAAATCCCACTCCTGGGCACATATCCAGACAAACCTGTAATTCAAAAAGATACATACACCCCTATGTTCATAGCAGCACTATTCACAATAACCGAGATATGGAAGCAACCTAAACGTCCATCGACAGATAAATGGATAAATAAGATGTGGTACATATATACAATGGAATATTACTCAGCCACAAAAAGAATGAAATAATGCCATTTGCAGCAACATGGATGGACCTAGAGATTATCAGCCTAAGTGAAGTAAATCAGATAAAGACAAATACCATATGATATCACTTATATGTGGAATCTTAAAAAGTGATACAAATGAACTTATTTACAAAACAGATATAGACCTACAGACTTAGAAAACAAACTAATGGTTACCAAAGGGGAAAGGGGGGAGGGATAAATTAGGAGTTTAGGATTAGCAGATGCAAATTATTATATATAGGATGGATAAACAACAAGGTCCTACTGTACAGCACGGGGAACTATATTCAGTATCCTGTGATAAACCATAATTGAAAAGAATATGAAAAAGAGTATATGTACATATGTGTGTAACTGAATCACTCTGCTGTACCAAAGACGCTGATACAACATTATAAATCAACAATACTTCAATAAAATAATTTTTTAAAAGAGTATTATAGTCGCAAACATCATTCATTTAGATGGCACTTCAGAGTTTACAATGCCTTTCCCTACGGTCTATTTCACCTCCTGTTCACAACAACCCTGTAAGACTTAGTAAGCGGGTTGTGTTGTCCCCATTTTAGAGGTGAGAAAATTGAGGCTCAGCGAGTTGAACATCTTAGGTAAAGTCATGTAGCTAACAAGTGAGGAGATCCCAGTCCTTTGGCTCAGTTCTAGCCTGACTGTGTCCTTTCCACTGAGCAGCCTTGAATCAAGTGTACTGATTCATCTGTGCCTCCGTTTCTATCCCATATTGACCAGCCTTTTCCAAAGTCACTGAAATGAACAGCAGAATGCTCAGAATGATATATAACATTTTTTAAAACTCTTAAGTACTGAGACATCTGGCAGGAGTGAGCTGGTGTCAAGGTTTGGGAAGGCTTGGTTATTTCCTGCAGCGGGGACAGTGGGTGCCCAAACCATCTTTCTCCAGTGACCTGAGACTATTAGGTGGTTTTGCTCTTCCCTTCAGTTCTCACTGGATATTTTTTTCTTCCTTTGTCACAGGTGCTTTTGGACTTGACAGAAGTTATATGGGAAAATCCTTGAAAGGTATGGTGTAAATTTGAGGAAGAAATACATTTATTAGAACACAATTTAAAAAAATTTTTTTATCTCAGACAAATAATTTGTTAAATCAGCAACAGTGGCACTGCAGAGAAAATGTAGCATTGTTAGTGTGGTAAATTACTCCAACAAACACACAAACACATTTGACTGCCAGCAAGAGAGTGAACATAGGTGGATCTTGTTAGAGCAGAAGTCTTGGAGACCCAAGGCTTCGATTTGCTGGGAAAACACTCATAATTCCTTTCAAAAAAATATGGCTTATGGGGAGAGAGAAATGTGAAAAAGGAAATAACAGGGAAGAGAGGAAGAGATCAGCCTGGTCACATGTTCACTGAAGCCTGCGTTTTGGGAGGAATTTGAGTAATAACGTCAAGTGCCCAGACCTGAGGTTTTACAAGGAAGCCTCATAGTATAGTTGCCTTCCTCACCATGGTGATAGAACCTTCTGTGCTCCTGGGGTCTTGATTGAAGCCTTTGAGGATTCAGAGACTTTTAGTAAAATAGAGTGGAATTAATTGTATTTGAGTGTGATAATAAAAATGAAGTCAAATCCATAATGTTTACATTGGTCCTCACCTTAGAGAGGAGCCAAAATCAGTTTGTGGATGGGTAATTTTATAGCAGATTCTCTCCAAAATAAGTGAAAAATGGATACCATTATTTTCATTGTTAAAAATTATAGCAAATTACAAAGAAAGAGAAGTAATCTGCCCAAGTCAGTTATCGCCAAGAAAATAAATGATGTTGCCCATGAAATAGCATTTGCTTTTCCCCCCTCCATCTCTTTTCACAGACCTGGGAAAGAATTCTGAATATAATTCAAGTAACTGCTCCCTAAGCAGTTCTGAAAACCCATACGCCACTATTAAAGACCCACCTGTCCTTATTCCCAAGCACTCAGAATGTGGTTATGTGGAGATGAAGTCACCGGCGCGGAGAGATTCCCCATATGCAGAGATCAATAACTCAACTTCAGCCAACAAGAATGTCTATGAAGTTGGTAAGTTTTGCTAACCAAAGAAAGAACCTAGTGAATGGAAATATTCTTTTGAAACAATTTTAAAGTCCTTGAGAATACAGTTGTTGCAGTTCATATACACTTTATTGCAAATAACTGCCCATATTTTAAATGCAACCTGTGTTTATGGTGACCATATTAGCTGATGTCAAATGAACTTTTCAGGGAAGATACCATTTAGAAAATTCAAAGTAAGTTTTTTCTTACCTCCCACCTGGTTACCCATCTTTTGTTTTGTAACCATAGTGAATATTTTAGCACACATGTGGAATAGCGTATGTGTCATATTAGCTACTATGTCAAGTTAGCCAAAACAAATGGTTCAAGTGGATTAAACAGATGATTCCATTTCCTGGTTGCATTCATTATATTAATATAATGCTTTTAGCAGAATTGGAACAAATTTTCTTTTAAATTTGTGTAATACATCAGTAATATTCTCCAATGTGAATCTGATACAAATTAATAAGAATTCAATTAGTATTAGAGTTATTTTGATTGCCCCTTGCAAATACCATTTGAGGAAAGTTAAAACATACCAGAGCTATCCTGGACTAGATAGTAGAGCTTTATATTTTTATTTTTCTTTCTCCATATCTGTCTCAGTATTTACAATTTGAACCTGAAAAAATTCTCTACTACAGTTGACCCTTGAACAGCATGGGTTGGAACTGCACGGGTCCACTTATACATGGATTTTTTTCGATACTAAATACTACAGTTCTACGCAGTCTGCAGTTGGTTCAATCCAAGGATGTGAGACCGTGGATAGGAGGGCCAATTGTGAAGTTACGTGGGGATTTTTAGCTGCAGCAGGTTGGGGGTATGTGTGGAGCACCCCTAACCTTGCATTGTTCAAGGGTCAACTGTACTTGTAAATGAGTGACTTATTTAACTCTAGTCATTAGTCATTCATTTTATGCCATCGCCATGTCACAGATATGTAACTGTTTTTAAAGTATTAAGACAGCTTTTTAAAATGGAAGCCATAATGAACTAAATTTATTTTTGAAAAGCCAGTAACAATTCCCTTTTGAACCGTCCCCTAAGCCCACCACTGTGAGATGGGAACTCAGCTGAGAGCCTGACTCCTGAGTTCTAAAGCTACATACTTGTTACATGTTTCCATGAATCAAGTGACCCCCAAAGGACCTCGTTGTTGTTACCTGTAGAGGAAGGGGTTTGAACTAGATTATCTCCCAGGTTTTTGCAGACAGTGATTCATTTCCAGGGTTTCTGTATATTCCCTTGATGTCTTCATCCCAATCATACAGTCACGCTTTGTTCTGAACATTGTTTGTGAGTGTCAGTAGGTCTACCGACCACGGAGTAGCCACCTCTATGTTATTGTAAAAGAATCGTTTGTTTTTAAAAATAATGTTTTCTCATATTTTTATAAAAGCTCCTCTGGTATGTTAGATATTTGCAAGAAAAGCCATATTCTATTTTTTTTAATTTCCATTGCTGATCAATTAATGTGTCCCTGGTTGTCACAGAACCTACAGTGAGTGTTGTCCAAGGAATACTCAGCAATAACGGGCATCTCACCCAGGATCCATATGACCTCCCAAAGAACAGTCACATCCCTTGTCATTATGACCTGCTGCCAGTCCGAGACAGCTCATCCTCCCCCCAGCGAGAGGATGGTGGCGGCGGCGGCGGCAGCAGCAGCAGCAGTGAATGACACCAAAGGACCACTGGGTAGCCACTGGAACCCTTTTCAGAACTGCAGTTTGGTTCTTCTCCATTCTCATGTTTGCCGCCCTATGTGAATGTTAATCTGTTCAGTAGGCAATTGTTGGACGTGAACCAGAAAGCTCAAAGCTGAGGCTGACTGACTGTAGGTCCTTTTCGTACAGGTGGCTCAGAAGGAGATTCAGTGTGATTTCCCATTCTTGTTAGTTTTAGAACTGCACCCATGAAGCATGACTTATTGTAAAATCTCGGCTAAAAGCATGACCATGCAGGACTTTTTCTGAGACACGGGTTGCAGGGGATGTTGGTATTGTTGCTTGAAAAATTAAAATTTAAGTATTTTGTTTCTCGTTTGCATTATAGAGCTGTACCTAGGATTGTGCAGTTTACCATAAAATTTACTTCATTAAAGTGCGAATCATTCAACAAGTAGAAGAAAAGGGGCATCTCATCGAGTCCTTATTGTTTTACTTTTTCAGCTGGACTCGGAATTGTAAGGAGAATATGAGCCCAGCAGGAAACATTCTGCCAGGTGGTGTTACTGGATAGATTCTGAACAAAATCTAGAGGTGGATAGCAAACTTAAATATGAAAACTTTAGGCTTTTTTTAGAATGAAGAAATGTACCATTAGAATTACTTTAGAAATGCTAGAATTATTGCAGGAATCAATATGCAGGTGTGCCAGGCAGAGGTGCTTCTCCTCTCTATGTGATCCTTGGCCCACTTAGATACATGGCATTACTCTGATCACTGTCCCCATCATACACATTCGCCACTTGAGGTCCATAACATATCAATAATTATTTCAGAAATATAGAAATGAAATAATTTTATTTTTGGCAGATTGAATTGAATGAGTGTATAATGATTGGAAAAGGTTGTAAATTTTAGGTGTAAGATGATGCTTAAGTTTTGTAAACCATTAGTAATACATGCTGTAATATAGAATTAGCAGAAAGTTTTGATTAATTTTTCCCTAAAAGTGACCGAAATATTTTTGTTCATATTTGAGAAAAGGGCACTTTCCTTTTATTAATTGTTGATTTAGAGAAACTATGCTTAAGCTGGTCTTTTGCATTGCTAATATGACATGTACCCCCTTTTTCATTAATTTGTATTTCCATTTTTAAGTTGTATATTCTATGTTTTGTAGTGTTTGGATTGTTAATGAACAAATATTATTTGTTTCTTGTGTTATGGCTACTTTTGTTTCTGCTTGAGAAAAATGAATTGTTCTTGTTTCTTTTGGAGGGAGGAGATAAAAATATATAAATCAAATCCATTAAAATTGGTCATTACTAAAATAGTACAGTAATGACAAGTGAATGGCTTATAATGGAAATTGAGAAGCTTTTTAATACTCTGAGATGGAGTTCCCTTTGATCTGCGGGTCCTGAGTCTTAGTTAAACCAAAGGGAAGGGGGGCAGGGAGACATTGTTACTGATCGCGTACCACAGACTGATCTTACTAAAGACCTTTGTTAGGGTTATCATATGATTGATCATCCAAACTGGGACACTTTTGAGAGTAAATGAGGGCACTATGAACAATAATCCTGCAGTGGGCTTAAATGTGGACTGTTACAGGCAAACCAGAAGAGATGCTTATCCTATGCATACTTATGCAATAACATTTTTCACTCCAAGGCAGTTATCTCAAGAGGTTGCTGACACATGATGCAAGAAAGCCAGTTTCTCTCTGATCTCCCTGAGCCAGCCAAAGGGCTGAAAGGCTGAATGAGGAAGCAACTTCATAAGAGAAAACAGTGGTCATCAATCTTTTAAAGACATGAAACCCTACGTGGTGTCCTGTCTCAGTGAGTCAAGTCACAAATATGCATTGTGCCTCCGTTCTGCCATTAGTAAAGAAGGCATTGTGCCCTCCGCCAGCTACTGAGTTGGGATAGCCAGCGCTTTCCTGTCGCACACCTGCACCTGTGATGTTGGTTTGACAGATGGATGAGAGAACAAACACGCTTAGAGCATTCACTCCTTTGATGGCTGTTTCTTTCAGGGAACTTCAAAGTTAATTCAAGGAAATGGAGAATTGCCTAGAACACACCTTAGAAACAATTGATATATTCCAACAATTACCTGGGTTGGCCCCTGAATCTAGGAGATAGACATCGAATTGAGACACTTGTGGGTCAATAGCCACAAAGAGTCCTTTTTGGTTAGAAAAAAAGAAGACATCTTTCCCCTTCTTTTTTAAGATTCATCTCTTCAGAGCTCCACGGTAAGTTGAGTTTCCCCGTTATTCCCTGGAGATAAGTTTAAAAAAAAAAGTTTCTTTTCTCATTCCACTGTTTAAAATGAAATGAAAGCTTCATGTCCAAAGGCAACAGCAATGTAAGTAGAAAACCTGGGCAGCAGATGCAGACCCAAAAGGGGCACTGCCGTCCCTCCCTGTGTAATCTTTCTGACAGACCTCTTGCTCAGGGTGGCTGCTATCCTGAGACAACATTTGTACCTGAGGCTATTCTTACTTATTAGGGTTCACCAAGGACTTTTCAAAAGTCACAACACACATAGCATTTTGGATATTGTAAAAGTACATGTTACATTTGGAGAGGTCTGGTTAAGAGATCAAAATTTTCTAGATACTTTGATATAGACTTGGATAAAGAGAGAAATACTTTTGTCAGAATGAGAGTTAAAGACAAAAGGACCTGACAATTTTTTCCCCCTGAAATTACAACCTTTTGGACTTTTCCAGATACATCAAACTTAATTTAATGATGATGTTATTCTTCATACATAGTAAACCTATTCCCATGACTTTTGAACCCATATTAATTTGGGATCCTAAAAATAACCTCTTCCCTATATCCTATAGTGGTAAAAGCAGTAATGAGCTTGGCAACATGTAGCAAAAGCCATTCATGTAGGGATGTCAGCCAAACTATGATACTTTCCCTAGAGGTTGCTGTATGGGAAAACTTATACACTATTTGTATTTCTATATAAATACATTGAAACTGGCCCAAATGATACTGTGTATGCTTGCTTTAATGAGGGGAATGTTATTTGTAGTTAATTATATGATAAGGAATATTCTGTAGTTATTTACAATGTTTGATATAGATCCCTCTCCCATGCTGCAGTAATAATGCTAACAGGGAGCTTGATGTGTTTATCATTATCTCTACGGAAAATTATTCACCATTTTCAGGAAAACCAACATAGGATTTTATAATAGAACAGTTATAACCTGTCCCAACCAAATCCACTAGCACAGGAACTATGTGTTGTGAGAAATGCAAACAACTTTCTGAAAATGTGATCATGTTGACCACAAAGAACCACAATAGTAGTTATCAATTATTGGGATTTTTAAACTATAAATATTGAAAGTGTTGCTCAAGAGGATTGCAATACCATTTAGAATTTATGTCAGTGTTAGAAGTCCACCTATCACTTAAAATGAGATGAAATCATAAAAAATTGAGTTTTAAGGTCATGTTTTTTAAAATAATGGATTTTCTATCTTTGAGTAAGATGTCTTAATTATTCACATTAAATATTTAAGAGATACATTGGTCTTAAAGGCTTTATGTCACGGAAATGTAACTAGATGTATAAGTGCTAATCACATGGTGTGGATGGGTGCTTGCCCAGTATCTAAAGATGTACAGCCAGCTGCCCTTTTAAGGTCCTCTTAATACTAGTGTCCTAACACTCGGTCTGTTTATTCTGGTTCAGTATTTAGTCCAGGCTTCCTTTTGATATGAACAAATTGCAATATATATTTTTAAAAGGAAAAAAAATTGAAAACACATTAGGATTTACTTGACTGTGTCAAATAAAAAATGCTGTCAGTGTTAAAATATCTCTTTTCCAAAGATGATTAAACTTTCAGCAGTATTAGCCTACATTGTCATTTATATGACCAAATGAGTTTATAGATTAATGCAATAAACTTTCTAATAAAAAAACTTTAAAGTAGTGTTTATTTCTATGTTTGATTCTGTTAATTAAAGAGGAGAAAAAACTTATCCTACTGGAAAAATTAATATTTTTTTCATGTGCAGCCCCATTTCACATTATGTATGCATTTAAAAAACAATTACATTTTATTATATTTAATTGCTTGTGCACCTGCTTTTTCTCCAGATCACTTGTTCTTTAAGGACAGAGGCAACATTTTATTCATATTTGGATCCCTGGAACCCAGGTTAGTGCCTGAGAGTCAGGTCTCCATAAAAAACTTCAGATTATCTTATGTGGATTTGCTTTTTAAATCTTAGTAGCCTGTTAGTGCTTCCTTCTCTAATTAAAAAAAATTTTGAAGCTCTCACTTTATAGCACTGTGTTCTAGGGATCACATATGACCAAAACATTGCTGCTTCTCTCAATAACTGTTTGTTTACTGAGGGCCTGAGTGCCAAGCACAGTTGGGGATGCAGAGAAATAGAAGCCATGAGCTCAAGTAGCTCATTATTTTGTTAAGGGAATAAAGCATCTTATTAGCTGCATGACTTTGGTAAGTTACTTGACTTCTCAGGACCTTGGTTTCTATATTGTAATATGCTGGAAATAATAGTACTTATTTCAAGGGATTTTGTGAGAATGTAATAACTTTATGTGTACAAAACACTACTATGTATCAGTGACTTCTGTCCCATCCTACAATTGCAATTATCTGTGATGAGAGCTGCAAGTTCAGGAAGCTAGTAACATAAAAGTATATAGGACGACAACAGCCAGTCTGTTTAGCAAATGTTTTTTAAAATTTTATTTCAAAGCTCCAGTCAGCCCTTTGATATTTTACCCACAAAGCTGAGAGCCCCAGCTCCAGAGGTTTTAGATGTCAAGAGCATTTCTACTGAATTTTTCAGCAGGTATTGCTAGGGAGTGTATTTTGATGGGAAATGTTACACGCAACCTCTCCTACCCTTTGCTTCCGTGAGCCCTCTTATTATAGCTGAGTTGTTCCATATGCTGGTCTTCATTCTCTGCCCAATCCCCATCATCTTCTTCACTGAACACCCCCCCACCACCCCAGTTTTGTCCCCGTGGCTACCTGCACAACATTTGCTCCAAGGCCATGCTTTCCATAGGCTGCTCTCAGGCAATGATTGAGTGCAGGAAGGAAACCAAGGAAAGCCCTTTTCTGTGAAATGAGGGATTCCTTTGACGGGTGACTTTGGTTCAGAGACTTTCCACTGGCCTGACCTAAACTTTCTTAAAACTGTGCTTGTACTCCAGGGTCTTCCTTCTTTCCCTACTTCACAGGACCAGACTTGCATCAGCCTAAGGAGAGTATATGACCCAAGGGTACTGAGGTAAAGATATGCCTTGTGAAATCTGCCCTGTGCAAACATCTTTATGGTGGCACTCTGTTCTGTTAAATTCACAGCTCCTTCCTTTCCTTGGTCTCAGCCAGGTGACCTCAGTGGTATGTCAGTAAATGTTTAACAATCAGCTCTCTGAAAGAATGAAAAGGCAGTGATTTGTAGCATTCTCCCATTTCCATGGTGTGAATACTCCCCCACCATGGCCAATTTGAAAATACTGACATGACATCACTGAATGTGGTGTTAGGAAGAGATACTCAGGGGCGGGCCATTATATAGTATTTCCACAATAGAAGCAAGTGACTTCAAGGTCATAACTAATAGTAAAAGGTAGCAAAAGAATTAAAATTGCTGAATTTTGAGTATGTATTACTTTCAAAAATATAATGTATTGACTTGTAAGTCTATATGCTTTGATTTTTAATAATGGCTATGTTTAACAACTGGCTCACAAAATTACTGAAAACTCAGCAGTCGGCTCTCACAAGCCCATATAAGCTGCTTCAGCACATCTCTAGGTTACCACAACCCTAATTTCTGATTGTCCAAGCAGGGGGTCACCATCTTTACCCAAAACATAGCCACTGACTCATTCAGTGTAGGGGCTGGAAGGGAACTCAGAGCACATCTCCTGCATTTTCACTTCACATCCAGAAAAATGGATGTCCAGAAAGTTTATACATTCAAAAAAGCACTTACTTACTAAAAATACCATGGGCTGGGTCTGCTAGAATGTATATATTTCTGTGGTGCTCATTTTACCAGATAAAGATGATAGGAACTGGATTCCCTCATTCTCAGCAGATCACAGTCTAATCATTTGGCCATGAAGGAGCCCCCCACCCCTTACTAGTGGCTTTCCTGTGAAGCACTGAATTGGCTGGCTTTACTCAAGGGTCCTAGGTTCCATGTAATAGATAAACGCAACACAAGGACTTATTTATGAATTGCCATTCAGAAAGAAATGCACTTATACAGGAAAAAACGCCCTTGATTACACCATTGTTTATAACTATTCACAGAGTTCCTTAACCCTGTAAGTGAGTAACAGAACCCACTGGAGGCTTTTTCCAGCATGGATGCCCAACTAATAGAGACCATTAAAAATATGTGACTATGTTATAAGAACTGGATTAACTGTTTTCTTCATACTGCACTAATTTTAAAAAGATTCATTTTATTTTTTTCAAAAGATCGAGGTTTTTTAAAAATTTGTTTTCCTTAGTGGATATTCAGGAATTTATAGGTGGCTTTCCTAATATAAACACATATGTTTAAAATTAAAAGAATTCTAAACTTAAAAAGATTCACTTTAGTGTTTCTGCCCACTAAATAGCTGGACATTAATAAATATCAGTTGCTATCCTTTATGTTTGGATCATGGCTACATATTTATTAAATTTAAAAAAGTTCTGAATATTTGCATTGTAGGTAGGTTTTCTTTTCTGGCAGAAAACAAGCTAGAGTGGAGTCACTTGACAAAGATAATTTTAAAACACTGGAATGAAAGGCAGGATTTTTCTTACTTGCCTGAGATGTTGAAAGAGAACCTTGAGGGGCTAAGCTGAAATGCTGATCTCCGTAATGTATTATTTTAAAAAGAGAAAAGGAGGGGGGAAAGCTAGGAAAACAGATGCAGAGGCTGAAAATGTTGCTATTTTCCCTCACAGAGAAAAATATAAGGTGATTGCCAATGGTACCCTTAAACCTAGAATGGGGAACCATGGGGCCATATTAATCACTAGAAAATGACTTTTCTTTATGAAAAGAGTACTATTTCCCTTAGTAGGGTAATTGATTCTTCTATGAGCTTATCACCTTGTATAAATAAAATAGGATTCCATTAAATAATTTTGATTGAGCAAACAAGTATAAGAACATTATGGCTTCATTAATGCTTTGACACTTTTAAAGTGAAAGTTGGTATTAAAATCATGAATAGTAAAAAGCCACAGTGCCATTAAACAAAAGCTTAAAGACTAAGTATAACATATTAAAACATTGTCATATAACTCTATATATTACATAATACAAATTTCCTTTTTGGCTGTTACTGGTTTTAAAGGCAGACTGATTTAAGCCAAGACAGCATCTCTAAGAAAAATTGTGTCACTGCCCAAGGTGAGTACTTCAAGGAAAACATTTGCTTGGTGTTTCCATCCTGAAATATTCTTTTTCTTTTTTTTAAACCTTGACTCACCACTTTATATTCAGAGCTCTTATATTGTTAGAAATTGGTTCAGAGGCTAAGGGAAAAAATGTTCTCCCAGGAAAACCTCAGAGGAATTTTGGAAAACTAGCAACTGCTCTGAGAGGTGGGAGTGCAATGGCCCTTACCCAATGACAGAGCTGGCTGGTGACCTCAGCTCTTATGGGTGTGATCAGCCAGGACCCAAATCCTCTGGTTGCAGTGGATTTCTTGACATTTCTACTCACAGCTGTTCTCAGCATCTTGTTACCTAAAGTATGCAACAGTGGAGATGGTGGCTTGTGTGCAGCCATTACCTTGTTGATTGGAACAGAGGGCCTGCAGCATTCCTTAAGAGAACTGGAAGATGTTGCTTTGATTTCTCTCTGCTAGTCTACAGAGGATCATCTTACACTTCTTTGGACTCCTTCCCCACTTTCATCCCACTGCATACAGACCACACCATCTCTTCCAAGTGACATTCCTTTATGCTGCAAAGAAGATTTTGCTAGTATATTTAAGTGATTCTGACCTCAATTTTATGGTTAGCCACAGTTGCATCATTTAAGTCTCCATATTTATTTTACTTTCTATGTATACCTCACTGTATTCATTGTCTGTTTTTGAAGTGCTTTACAAGTGGCTTTTATTGTGACTACTTCAAATTCTTTCTAGGATTGAGAGGAACATACTCTAAATCAATATCATTGAGAATGATAGAAAAAAGAAATATTGAGTGGCAGGACTGGTGATCTTCAGTTTTTCAGTTTTGACACCTTCTGTGATCTTGATCAGGGAAATTCATTTCACTTGACTCTAGTTTATTCACCTGCAAAGATACTAACACTGTTCCTCATAAAATTGGCATGACATGAAAAGTATGTATTTGAAATCTCCTAATGAATGTGCCACTTGCTGGAAAATAATATAAAATAACTTTGAGACACCGAAATATGTTGTTGAAGCTCAAATTTATCAAAATCATCATTGTAGAAGGATCAAGAAAGAAGGGATATAAATGTGATTTTCTAGAATCAGTAGATTCTCACAGGATGGTGTCATGGGTGTAACTACAGAAAGGATAAATCAGTAGTCCTAATTTAAATCAGTAGTCCTGATTTAACCTATTCCGCTCTAAGATGAACCTTCTGGATAGCTCCGTTTAAATCACTTTACCTTCTCCCGTATGAGTGACATTTGGTGTTTTCAGCAGCTGACAACATCAGAGAAATAAGGATGGGAAAAAGATGTCCATGAGATAATTTGTGGATAAGTCCTAACCTGTATGGAATAATGCTGCTGTGAAAACAGCAGATATTATTTTAATACAGGGACAATCTCATGTTAATAAAATATTTTTAAATAAATTAATGAGCTTCATTTTTAGAGAAGTTTTAGGTTTATATCAAAATTGAGCAGAAAGTACAGAGAGTTCCCAAATACCCCTGCCCCTACATGTACAAACTCCCCAATATCAACATCCCGTACCAAAGTGGTACCTCTTTTACATTCGGTGAACCTACACTTGCACATCCTTATGACCCAAAGCCCATAGTTTACATTAGGATTCACTCTTGATGCTGTACATTTTATGGATTTTGACTAATGCATAATGACATGTATCTAGCACTGTAGTATTGTACAGAGTAGTTTCACTGCCCCCCAAATCCTCCGTGCTCCATCTATTCATCCCTCCCCACTAACCCCTGGCAACCACGATCCTTTTACTGCCTCCAGTGTTTTGCACTTTCTAGAATGTCAATACAGCTGGAATCATACAGTATGTAACTTTTTCAGGTTGGCTTCTTTCAGTTGGTAGTATGCATTTAAAAGCTTCTTTTATGTCTTTTTATGGCTTGATAATTCATTTCTTTTTAGTGCTGAGTCATATTCCAGTACGTGGATGTACCACAGTTTATCCCATTCACCTGCTGAAGGACATCTTGGTTGCTTCCAAGTTTTGACAGTTATGAGTAAAGCTGCTATAAACATCTATGTGCAAGTTTTTGTGTAGACATAAGTTTCCAGTTCATCTGGATAAATGCCAAGGAGTGCAATCACTGGATTGTATGACAAGCATATGCTTCATATTATAAGAAACTGCCAAAAGTCTTCCAAAGTGGCTGGTCATTTTGCATTGTCACCTGCAATGAAAAAGAGTTCCTGTAATTCTGTATCCTTACCAGCATTTGGTATTATCAGTGTTCCAGATTTTGGCTATTCTAATAGATATGAAGTGGTATCTAATTGCTTTAATTTGCAATTCCCTAATGACATATGATGTTAAACATCTTTTCATATGCTTACTTGCTATCTGTATATCTTCTTTGGGAAGGTGTCAAGATCTTTGGTCCAATTTTAAAATCACTTGTTCACTTTCTTATTGTTGGGTTTTAAGGATTCTTTGTATATTTTGGATAACAGTCCTTTATCAGATATGTCTTTTGCAAATACTTTATCCCAGTTTGTGGTTGTCTTCTCATCCTTTTGATATTGTCTTTTGCAGATTTTAATTTTAATGAAGTGCAGCTTATCAATTACTTCTTTCATAGATCTGAGGTCTATATAGCCAAGGTCATCTAGGTTTTCTCCTATGTTATCTTCTAGGAAGTTTATAGTTTTTCATTTTATGTTTAGGTCTATGATCCATTTTGAGTTAACATTTGTGAAGGGTGTAGTTTTATCTAGATTCACTTTTTTGCTCGTAGATATCCAGTTGTTCCAGCACCATTTGTTGAAAAAGCTACCTATGCTCCACTCTGTTACCTTTGTTCCTTTATCAAAGATCAGGTGACTATATTTATGTGGGTCATCTCTATTCTGTTCCAGTTGATCTGTCTCTTCTTTCACCAACTTTCTCCATTTCATCTGTAGGTTAGTGTCTGACATTAATTTGGGGGAAATTCTCAGTCATTATTGCTTAAATGTTTGTTCCTTTCTTTTCCTTCTGGAATTCCCATTATGTTTATGATATCACTTTTACAGCTGTCTCACAGTTCTTAAATAGTCTGTTCTGTTTTTTCCATCTTCTTTCTCTTTGCTTTTAAATTTTAGAAATTTCTATTGTCGTGTCCTCAAGCTCAGAGATTCTTCCCTCAGCCGTGTTCAGCCTGCTGTGAACCCATCACATCTTCATTTCTGTTACAGTGTTCGTGATCTCTAGCAGTTCTTTTTTATTTTTTCTTAGGATTTCCGTTTCTCTGCTTATATCATCCACCTGTTCTTCCACATTGTGTACTTTGCCATTAAATCCCTTAATCACTGCCTTTCAAAATACCCGGTCTGGTAATTCCAACCTTGGTTCCATATCTGACTCTGGTTCTGGTGCTTGTTCAGTATCTTCAAATTTTGTTTTTTGCCTTTTACTATGCCTCATAATTTTTTGTTAAAAGATGGACATGATCTATTAGGTAAAGGGAACTAGGGTAAACAGGCCTTCGGTAACGTAGCAGTGAGGTGTGGGGGAGGGGAAGCGTTCCTTAATTCTGTGATTGGTCTTAGCTTGTGCTGAGCCTTGTTCCTGAGCTATGAACTTCACAAGTGCTTCTCAGGTTTGAGGTGGAGCAAGTTGATTAGAGAGGGCTGCAGCTGGGCATTTCCCTCCCCTCAAGCCAGTTAGGCTCTGATAAAAAGCCCAACAGCTTAGGCTCTGGTTAACTAGTTTCTCCTGGGCTCAAGCTTGTTAAGAAGAGAGTGCTCTGGCATATTTCAGAATGGTTTCTTTACCCTTCACGCTGCTGGAAGCACAGTGGGGTTTTCTCTGATATTCAGACCAATGAGAACCTGGTCTGAGCTCCTGGAGATAAAACTCACTAAAGCACGGAGGTCCCCCATGACTGGGTCCCCCTTGAGTTTTTAACCCTCAGATTTGTCCACGCTGAGCCTCCAATTTGTTGTCTGCACTTCAGGTTTTCCTGCCCTGGCACTGGTTCCTGCAGGCGTTCCTGCTCCGGTAAGTTGTGGCTCTCTTTGTCCATCTGTCTGTCTCTCCAGTTTTGAGAGCAGTGGTTTGCCCTGTGACCTCACTTCTCTGGCAGATTTAAGAAATTTGCTGATTTTTTAGTCTGTTCAGCTTTTTACCGGTTGTTAGGAGGGAGTGGCGACTTCTAAGATCCTCACATGCAGGACTGCAAACTGGAAGTCTGAAATACCATTTTTACATCAAGTAAATGATGACTTCCTAAAATTATGACTGTGAAATTGTGTTGCAGAATAAATACCAAATTTTTCTTTCCTCTTGAGTATGCCAAAGATCCTTATTCCTCGGTTCAATACCACACTAAGAAGGGCCTTTGTGTTACTGGAAATTTTCAAGGATTAACATTTCAGCTGTTTTCTGTTAATAATAGAAGAAATGTGCATTTTGAAAGTTTCATTTTTAGCATTTCATGTAATGGTTTTCATGTGTATAGTATAGAGTGAAATGTATGTTTAAAAGATTTTTTTTACCCTTTGGGAGCTTCTACTCTAAATTGAATTTTCTTCCTTTTATGTAGCAACCATTCTTTCTGGTGTATGATGGCAACGCCAGAAGAAAAAGTAGTAACGTATATCCTCAGAACCTGGTACTCTGTGAACCCATAAAAAGTTCTAAAACATTAAAATGCTACTACGCATCCTAAGAATAAGGTTCACAATATTTATTAAAAACAGCCGCTAAAAGAATCGTGGTCAGACATTTCTTTCAATGCTTGAGTCAGTTATTAAGTTATTATTTAGATAATAACTTATGACTTTTCATTTGAACGACTCTAAAATTCATTCAAATTGTCCAATTCTACACTTTTTTCCCTCCTGTTTTTCTTATCCAAACATGTATGGAATAATGGTTGAATCCTTTCCTGGCCAGACCCTGCTAGGCAATAACTCACTTTCTATTATAAGCAACAAGTGATTGATCTCTGATCAAGGCACCCAATGGTTGTGTAACTTGGTAAGACGAGCCCAAGAGAACAGGGCTTGGCTGAGGCCGTGAACCTTTTATTTCTCTGCAATTGTTTTCAGTTACCCTGTGCAGTGGTCTCATTCCTTTTTGATACTTGCTAGCATCTCTGCTTCTGCTGCCAGCAGTGTTTTGCCCAGCTTCAGCATAATATATGATCTAAGTTTTTTTTTTTAAGTATTTCCATGGCTTAAATGAAAATGAAGTATGATCATTTATTGCTTTTGAAAGCTAAAGATTTTTTCACCATCCTTCAGCACATCAGTGAGATGGGGCTAGGCTTTTTCCCAACTAGTCCACTGCTCAAAGCGTTCATTGACATGTAATGCATTACCATGTCCATACAGAGGTAATGCCCCAGAGTTTTGATGTTTGTGTTTTCTTAGCATCATAAAGTTTTTGTCATGCAGCTGATACGAAATGCAGGAAGTCCAAGCTCATGATAACCTGGCAGTTTCCCTTAAAGGGCTTTGAATTTTCTTGGATCAAAGGTCAGTCAGAAACAAAACGAGTTATGCAAGAAGTGCAATTCTGCCTCAATACAAATTCAGGGAGGTGTAGAAATCTTTCCAAATATGAAACGAAAAACCTAAGTTCCTATCATAAGTTTATGTCTAATCAGAGGAGAAACTCAGCATGGATTAATAACTCAATGTGCACAGGTATCCCATGAACATCTGGTGTGTGCTCTTTGATCTAGCAGACGTTCCTTTGTGTGGCTGTCCAGGTCAGAGGAGACTCAGAGAGGTAAACGGCAGTTTGCCTTGAGCTTAGCTTGGGTCAATTTTGGCTTAGCTACGAGCATGTATGTTTGAACTGGGAAGGGTTATGAAGATATTCTTGGATTTGAAGAGTTTCTTAGATATCTGGCCTTGCGATAGTTGCAAATTTTTAGTATAGGGCAATTAATTTGGCAGGTTCTAATACTCACTTTTTATTTTTTCAGTCTCCTCTTTCTTTCACTATTTTTTAATTTAATTTTTATTTTATATTGGAATATAGTTGAATTTACAACATCGTGTTAGTTTCATGTATACAGCTAAGTGATTCAGGTATACATATACATATATCCATTCTTTTTCAGACTCTTTTCTCATATAGGTTAACAGAATATTGAGTAGAGTTCCCTGTGCTATACAGTAGGTCTTTGTTGATTATCTATTTTATATACAGTAGTGTGTATATGTTAATCCCAAACTCCTAATTTATCCCTTTGGTAACCATAAGTTTGTTTTCAAAGTCTGTGAATCTGTTTCTGTGTTGTAAATAAGTTCATTTGTATCATTATTTTTTTTTTTTTAGATTCCACATATAAGTGATATCATGATATTTGTCTTTGTCTGACTTCACTTAGTATGGTAATCTCTAGGTCCATCCATGTTGCTGCAAATGGCATTATTTCATTCTTTTTATGGCTGAGTAATATTCCACTGTATATATGTACCATATCTTTAACCATTCATCTGTCGATGGACATTTAGGTTGTTTTCATGTCTTGGCAATTGTGAATATTGCTGCAGTGAACATTGGGGAGCATGTATGTTTGCAAAGTATGGTTTCCTCTGGGTATGTGCCCAGGAGTGGGATTACTGGATCATACGGTAGCTCTATTTTTAGTTTTCTAAGGAACTTCCATCCTGTTCTCCATAGTGGTTGTACCAATTTACATTCCCACCAAAGGTATAGGAGGGTTCCTCTTCTCCACACCCTCTCCAGCCTTTATTGTTTGTAGACTTTTTGATGATGGCCATTTCTGACTGGTGATACTTCATTGTAGTTTTGATTTCCATGTCTTTAGTAATTATTGATGTTGAGCATGTTTTCATGTGCTTTTCGGCCATCTGTATGTCTTTGGAGAAATGTCTATTTAGATCTTCTGCCCATTTATTGATTGGGTTTTTTGGTTTTTTTTTTTTTATATATATATATAGAGCTGCGTGAGCTGTTTGTACATTTTGGAGATGAATCCCTTGTTGGTCACATCATTTGCAAATATTTTGTCCCATTCTCTGGGCTTTTTGTTTTGTTTATGGTTTCCTTTGCTGTGCAAAAGCTTTTGTTTAATTAGGTCCCATTTATTTTTGTTTTTATTTTCATTACTCTAGCAGGTAGATCCAAAAGGATATTGTTGTGATTTATGCCAGAGAGTGTTTTGCATATGCTTTCCTCTAAGAGTTTTATTGTATCCAGCCTTACATTAGGTCTTTAATCCATTTTGAGTTTATTTTTGTGAATGGTGTTATAGAATGCTCTAATTTTATTTTTTATATATAGCTGTCCAATTTTCCCAGCACCGCTTATTGAAGAGACGGTCTTTTCTCCATTGGATACTCTTGCCTCCTTTGTCATAGATTAGGTGACCATAGGTGTGTGAGTTTACTTCTGGACTTTCTATCCTGCTCCATTGATCCACATGTCTGTTTTTGTGCTAGTACTATACAGTTTTGATGACCATAGCTTTATAGTATAGTCTGAAGTCAGAAAGTCTAATTCCTCCAGCTCCATTTCCCGCCCCCCCCCCCCCGCCAGGATTGCTTTGGCTATTTGGGTCTTTTGCATTTCCATACAAATTTAAAATTTTTTTGTTCTAGTTCCATGAAAAGTGCCATTGGTAATTTGAAGGGGATTTCATTGAATCTTTTGATTCTTTAGGTAGTGTAGTCATTTTGACAATATTCATTCTTCCAATCAAGAGCATGCTGTATCTTTCCATCTGTTTGTGTCATCTTTGGTTTCTTTCATTAATGTTTTATAGTTTTCAGAATACAGGTCTTTTGCCTCCTTAAGTAGGTTTATTCCTAGGTACTTTATTCTTTTTGATGGGATGGTAAATGGGATTGTTTCCTTAAATTCTCTTTCTGATCTTTCATTGTTTAGTGTACAGAAACACAAGAGATTTCTATATACTGATTTTATTTCCTGCAACTTTATTGAATTCATTGATGAGCTCTAGTACTTTTCTGGTAGCATCTTTAGGATTTTCTATGTTATAGTATCATATCATCTGCAAACAGTGACAGTTTTACTTCTCTTCCAATTTGGATTCTTTTTATTTCTTCTCTGACTGCCATGGCTAGGACTTCCAAAACTATATTGAATGAAAGTGATGAGAGTGGACATCCTTGTCTTGCTCCTGATCTTAGAGTAAATGCTTTCGGCTTTTCATCGTTGAGTATGATGCTAGCTGTAGGTTTGTCATATATGGCCTTTATTATGTTGAGGTATGTTCCATCTATGCCTGCTTTCTGGAGAGCTTTTGTCATAAGTGGGTGCTGAATTTTGTCAAAAGCTTTTTCTGCATCTATTGAAATGATCATATGGTTTTTATTCTTCAGCTTGTTAATGTGGTGTATCACACTGATTGATTTGCAGATATTGAAAAATCCTTGCATCTCTGAGATAAATCCCACTTTATCATAGTATGTGACCCTTTTAATGTGTTGTTGGAATTGGGTTTCTAGTATTTTAACACTCACTTTTTAGAAGCAAAGATTCAAGTTTAGATTTTGTAGCAACTGTCTCCTTTTTTATATTCCCATGGGAATTAAATTAATATTCATCTCTAAACCTACTAATCTCTTTTCATCCTGAGAGAAATAACCCAATAGGCCTGAACAGAGGTTCTCTAAAAGGGTCTCAGAGATACTCATTTCAAGGACTTGACAAATAATTTATTCATCTTTCAAGAAGGTGATCACAGGGTCAGGAGTGAAAAGGGAACCTTAAGTCATTTAAAGAGAGGTTACAACTCCTAAGAGTTGATACTACACTGATTCTGTGTTCCCATGACATTTTTGATTGAGGATGTCTCACAGGAGTTGTAACTTAGAGCATAAACTCTCAAATCAATTGTTGTTAAGATGGGTAAACATTTGTTGAGGGTGATAAACTAGTAAAAAATATCACAGAAAATTATTTACCTGGGCTTACAATATGTTTTAAACACAAACTCATCTTATTTTTCTCTATGGCTATAATTACTTTTATTTACTAATTTGTACTGGCTCATTGTGTATTATTTCAATCCGGAAATAGGTTTTGTAACATGCCCTCAGGTTATAAACATTTGGATATGCACAGAGAAGTTCTAGAAGGATAAGCAATTTTGGTTGCTTCTGGTGAAACGAAGCAGGAAGACAAGTTGCTTTTCATTATGTATACTCTGTAGTGATTTTGTTAACCACGTCCAAACATTAGGTTCGCAAATTTTAAAAAAGAGTAGAAAACAATGACTGAGAGGGACATCATGTGTGCGCATGAGGAGCTTATAGGCTAATGGAGGAGACAAACGTTTACTTCAAAATTATAGTGCAGTGTGAGAAATGGTAAAACAGATATGTGCAGATGGGGCAAAGAGGAAGTGCCTAACTGCAGCAGCTTTATTTATTTATTTCTTTTGGAAGTATAGTTGATTTATAATATTAGTTTCAGGTGTACAACATAGCCATTTGATGTTTTTAGATTATACTCCAAAGTTACTATAAAATATTGAGTACATTCCCTTGTGCTGTGCATTGCCTCCCTGTAACTTATTTATTCTGTATATAGTAGTTTGTTCCTCTTAATCCCCTTCTCCTATTGTGCCCCTCCTCCAACCTCTCCCCACTCTGATAACCACTAGTTTGTTCTTTGTATCTGTGAGGCAGTAGCTCCTTTCTTATAAAAGTAGCAGAAAGTATTGCATGATGGGACCGCCTTTTCTCTTCTTACATAGTTAGCATCCAACGTTTTTGGAAAATAACCCTCATTTACTGATTAGAAACATGGAATTCTGTTGTGCCTAAAGCAGTCAGATTCTCATGAACAAAGGAAGCAAATGCAAGCAAAAACCCAAGGGGAATTGTTTCTAAATTCCATTCTCGCTGTGGGAAAGAGTTATTCTTTAATACACTCTTTTCTGGTTATTTTTCCCCTTTCTTTCCTTTTATTTCTAGTCATCTTTCAGGCAGGTTTGGGAATCATGTTCATGGTTTGCTGCTATCAATAGTTAAGTAAAATATGTCCGTGGGTTTGGTCATGGACTGTGTTTGTATTTTAAGTGAATTCTCCCATCCTAGCTGATGGCCTGACCCGATGGCTCTATATCTGTGGCACTGGCTTTGCCAACATGGGACACAATGGTGACAGTGCCATGGCAGTCAAGCTGAAGGCCATTTGCACAGTGTGACATGCCTCCTCGCTTTGTGCTCTTGCAGGGATTTTGATGATGTGATTCATTGTTAGAAACAAGGGGCCACTTCATCTTGACATGGACAAAAGGGGTGAATTACTGAAAAGCTTGAAGGAGTTAAGTTTCTCACAATAAACCAACAGTCTGGGAAGCGTTGGCAGCAATATAATCCTTTAGAAACACATTGATCTTTGGGTTTCTGTTCATTGTCTGCTAGAGTTCAGAATTCCATGCTTCTGGCAGAAAAATAAAATGGAATGTTTTAAATCTATGAAACATAATAGCTTATTATAAGGGGGAAAGTATTGTGTTTGTAGGCCACTGTTTGGCAGATGTTCCTTGAAAGTTTCAGAAATCTCATGTCGAACTTTAATGCCTTTAATTCTAAAATGTACTTCAACCCCAAAGTCACTGCATCTCTGCACGGTCACAAAAAGATGCTGATTGGTTTTTATTTTTCTGCCTGTCTCATTACTCTTTTTCTTTTCTTATAGTCTAAGAAATACTTGAAAATAAATTTGTTTTCTATAGAGCCTATCTCAATTGACACTAAGAAACATAATTCCATTAATTACTATAGTCAAAAAATAGGAAAAAAGAACCCTCTGTTAGATGAGTCCTCCTGTGACCCCTCAAGCTTTCTAGTTGGTAAAAGTGGAAAATACCTACAACAAGCAATTCAGACAATGTTTTACTATTATTTAAAAGTCAAAGGAAAAAGGGAAATAAAGTAAATAGGGATTTACAAAGCTTCTGAATAACGATGAGCATTAGATCAATATTACATTCTACACTTCCAAAAAGATTTTTTAACTTAAAGGTTCTAAAAATGGCAAACAGTTTAGAATTATTCATTGACCTTTTATACTGCTATTTCTAATAGTAGAAAACTTCCATTTCAGTATGAAACTACAGCTCTTTCTGTATGCCACAGCAGATAGTGTTTAGATGGTGTCAAAAAACCAAGTTATTGTAATATAATTTTATCGTCATTTCAACTACCTAAAAGTACATACTGTAACAGTACAAAGAATGTCACCTAACTCATGGTAAATAAAGGTAAGTTTTAACTTCATTCACATTAAGAATTTTGCCTAATAGTAAAACAGTTTCTTAGATTTTAACCCTTCTCTCTATAAAAATGATTTTACACTGATGTTGAACACCTGTTTCATTTGAGAGAATTTACTGATGCTGACTGTCCTCTGTCTGTATTATGTACTTTGTGAATTCGCAGCCAATTAGTGATCTAGGTTGGCTTTCCCTTGCCAAGGCATGTGCTGATTCCTTCTGTGATGGACTGCTGTCTTCATAAAATGAAAAAATCATTTAATGTTGACTTCAGTAAGACACACTAAAGACAAATTGGCCCCTAATGATAACATCATGCTCTTCAAAGCCATGTGACAATGAATTTCAGACCATGGGCACCACTGCTCCTTCCCTTCTATCTCTAGGGGTAATAAGAGCTAAACATACTTTCCTTAAATGCATCAAAAGTAATTTGATAGTTTACATCAAGATTTTTTGCCAAGTGTGCTTGGTTTCTGTTCCTACCCAACCATTAATCTATGAACCAATGCTCTCTGACAAATATTGGGCTCCAGATCAGTTTCCTGTCTTCTTGTCATCAGAATCCTCTTCAGCTTCATATTCCCAATTCTTAACCCAGGACCTGACCAATAGTAGTTTATCTTATAGCTACTGGAATCCATGCCATATGTTGTTCCAACTCCACACATATTAATCCACTTAATAGTCACAATAAGGAGTATTTGTAAGAACTATTATTATCCCCATTTTACAGATAGCAAAACAGAGAGGTTAAATAACGTACCCAAGGTCATCTAACTTGACAGTGGAGGAGCCAGCCTTTAAACTCAGGCAGTCTGGCTCCAGATCCTGCATTCTTAACCACTAAGCTGTGCATACCCCAAGCAATATTGATTTCACAGAACTGACTGATTTTGTTGAGTACTTTCACAGATACCCCAAGCAAAATGCTGAAAGGGGATGAGGAAACTTGCTTGTCCAGTGAGATCTGATGACTCAGCAGAGGTGGGAGCTAAATTATGTTTTCCTCACCTTCTGATTTATTTTGTGCTACTTTAAATTAAATACCAAGGCAATGTTTCTTTTGTATGTGTGTGACGTACTCTCAGTTTATGAGTTCTCCTAGAATGTCACATGCAACTTAGGTTCTCTATTTTCATCATTAAGTTTATTTCTCTTTAAATGAAAGATTCAGTTTAATCAGCAGGCAAATTAATTAAGAGTGAATGTATAATTCATTTGTGGATAAGTAAAGTGAAAAGAAGTTAAGGCACTTAGTATTTTTTTTCCACTGCACTCTGTTTATAGATAATACCGTGTTTGGCTATGCACACCTGTCCTTTTCCTCAAAATCCTAGGTAATCCAATAACTATTCTGAAAGGGGGTCAGGCTATGCCATAAGGCGGATAATAAATAATGCAGTATTGTTGTTCAGAGGCGGGAATGATTACTTCTGGCTAAAGGAGTAGGGTGTGGAGAGAAAGACCCAGAGGAGCATCTCCCAGGATGGATCTTGAAGGATGAATAGAGTATGAACTTATAAAAAAGATGCAGAAGACCATTCTAGGTAGAAGGAATAATCAAAGGAGGACAACTCTGTTTCCCAAAACATGGTGGACTCATATAACATGGACACTCTCCTGCTACAAACACCTGAAGATTCCAGGGAAAAATAGTGTAAATACATTGCTGATGTTGCAAGAGAAAAAAAGTGGAAGGGGACAATCCTTTTGGTTTCAGACAAAAAGTTACTTGAAACACAGAGCAGTAGAAGTAGAGATTATTACTGCTGTGATCAGGAGGTGGGATATCAGACCCACAATTAGGTCTTACAAGCCTAGAAGCTGCAGACTTAATGTCCTCCTAGAAACAGAAGTCTTGTCCCCATGAAGATGTGAGCTCTTAAATGCCATGAAGATAGGAAAGACTACTCGCTCCATGACAGGAAGCTAGAAAAATGAAATCTATAGGACCAAGGATGAGGAAGAATGTCCAGAGCAATGTGTAGGAAAAAATCTCCAGAAAAAAATGTACATAGTTCATTGGGTAAAACAATCATCTAAAATGAAAATTTGACATAAAAATTATTCAGCAGCTAGTGATAACCCTAGGGTACCAGATACTGTAAAAATCAATACCATTCCAAAATGTCACTTCCACAACCCAAGCTGCATGGGATTAAAGATAAAACAATTAAATATTAGATATTAAAGATACAACAATTTCTACTAAAGATGAGCTTACAAAAAACATTACCAAAAAAGTAAGGAAATGGTATCATAGGTGAAAATCAGCAAACACAGTAAACAGAAGAGTAACACCTCTAAGAATTTGAGATAATAAATCCATCTGAAAAGGAAAGCAAAATAATTATGTATATTAAATAGAGGCATAAACAAAGGAAGGGAATCCATAAGGAGAACTAAGACATTGAGACAAAAGAAAAAGTGGCTTTGAGAAAGAGTGAAATGAAATTTCTAGAAATGAAACATATAGTCATTTAAATTGTCAGGGTTAAGCAGAAGATTAGACACAGTTGAACAGGAATCTGTGGCAGTCATGAAACTGCACTGGTCAGCTCTGTGGCAGGGAATGTAATTGATGGGTGGCCCCAGGTGCTTTGCTCTAAATCTATCCCCACATTCAGGCAGAAGCAAGGCTTCCAACAGCCTGATCCAAACCAGTGACTGAGTGCACTAGGGATAGTAAGGCAGCCCAAGTCCTTTGAGACTCAGGATTCCTCTAATGGAATGACTATGTCCCAAGGCTTCCCACTGGCCTGGCTGAAACTTTCTTAGACAGTTTAAGACATTGCTTATCTGTCATTCCTTCCTTCCTCTCTCCTTAGCAGGAGTCAGACCTGCATCCCAGTCTGACAGCCCCCTACCTCCTCCAGATCCCTCTCTCTCTTCTTCACCATCATTTCCCTCAATAAATCTCTTTCTGTCTAAACCCATCTTGATGTCTGCTTCTCAAGGGACCAGACAAATGCAGAACAAGATCTGAAATATACATCTCATCTGAGAAAAATTATCAAGAATGCAAGACTGTGATATAAACTGTCATGTGAAAGTGAGGGCAAAATTGAAACATTTTAGTTTAAAAAAACAACAAATGAGACATTTTACTTACAGATCCTGTTGGCTAATACAGTTTAGGGATGAGAACATTGAACCGAAATGAAGGAATGGGTCCTAGAATCAATAGTGATAAATATATGGATATTTTAAACAAAAATTAAATATAAAAACAACAACAAATGATATAATAAGATTTTTTAAACAACCCAAAATACTAGGTCATAATAACATGGAGTACGGGAGAGTAGATGGAGTTAAATCATTGTATGCAACTTTTATTGTTTAGGAAGAGGATAAATATATTCAAATAAATTTATCCTTTTTAAGTCAAGTAGGCACAAAAAAGTAAAGGTAAGATCTCTTATAAACATGCTAGTTTGAACATATGTGTGTAGCACCACTTATTTCTCAAATCCCATTAAGATGGCAATAAATAAATAAGAAAGAAATAGGCCCACAAGGAAAAGGAAAACAGAAGATGGGATGACAACCACTAGCCTGTGTTTAAAAAATAAATAAATAAAATGAAGACATAAAGTGTATGAACTATAAAAATACATTATAGCAGGGAAGAAGGAAATACAAGAGCCTTTAATTCAATTCACGTCACAGAGTAAGGAAAGGCCAAAGATTTGGAGGTAGCAGGTTTTGATAAAGTGCATGCTGTGGGGGCAGGTAGAATTGGAGGACTGACTGAAAGCACAAAAAGCAGTTTGAACTTCAAACCACCTCCATGCTGCAAACAACGTGGCTGCTCTTCCCTCACCACAGCAAAAAATAGAAAGTTTATTCTCTGAAGACACTGACCTCGAGAAACTCTAGTGTTATGGATGCTGATATAACTAAGAGCAGGGGTGAAGAGCCAAACTAAAATGAGGGAGTCAAGTCAAGCCCTGCAAGCTCCCTCCTCAGCCCTCTTCTCTGCCTGGGCTCTCAGAACACTGAAACCCAGGCTGAGAGTCCCAGGTAGATGCCACAAAGACTCCTCACTGATGAAACTGACCAGCCCAAGAGAACAAAACAGAACAACTCTGGATCCTCTATCATTTGGGAATGTCAGTAAGAGAGCTAGAAATTTCAGTTAGCTTTTAAGGGCCTTGTTCTTAAATGTGAATAGACAGCCCATGATCACTAGACATTAAAGGAAAACTTCCAAACTGAAGGAGAGCCATAAAAATAATTGAATAAACAGAAAAAAAGAACTTGGAAGATGGAGCAAATAATTTGATTATAACTAATTAATATTCTGTGAAAAGTAAAAGTTATTATACCTTTGAAATAACAAGTTCCATTGAAAAATTAGAGAATAAAAAAGCATTGGAAAGGAAAATTATGACTGCAGAAACAAAATTTTTAACAGAAAAATTAGAACACAAAGTTCAAAAATGATTCCAGAAAGTAGAACAAAAATCTAACAGATCAGCAATAGGAGAGAAAGGGAAAAAATAGGATTATTTCAAGAGCTCTATCATCCAAATAATAGGAGATTCAGAAAAAGGAAACAGAAAATCTAGGAGAGGAAAGTATCAAAGATATAATACAGAAAAATTTGAGGACCCAAAGACATGAGATTACAGATTGAAGATGCCCCACTGATTGCAGAGCAGAGTGAATGAAAACAAAAAAAAAATGTCTGTTAAGAAAGCACATCACGGTGAAATACCAGTACATGAGTGATTAAGAGGTGAACTTGAAAGTTTCCGGGAGGAATCACAGAATCATATAGAGAATGACATTGTATTTGTTAGCAGAAATATTGGAATGTATAAGGCAATGGGAAGATGCCTCTGAGATTCAAGGGATAGTGATTGTCAGTTTAGATTTCATACCCACATATCCAGCCAAATAATCAAGTGTGAGAGTAGGATAAATATATTTTTAGACATGCACTTTCAGAGAAAAATCTGCCTCCCAGGCACCCCCTTTTCTGTAATCTTCAGAAGGAAGTATTCTCTCAAAATAGGCTGGTAAACTAAGAAACAAGAAGTCATGGAGATGGTTCAAGATGGCGCAGTAGGAGGAAATGTGCTCACTCCCTCTTGCAAAAACACTGGAATCACAACTAACTGAACAATCATTGACAGGAAGACACTGAAACTCACCAAAAAAGACACCCCACATCCAGAGACAAAGGAGAAGCCACAATGAGACAGCAGGAGGGGTGCAACTGCAAAAAAAGTCAAATCCCATAACCGCTGGATGGGCGACTCACAAACTGGAGAACAGTTATACCACAGAAGTCCACCCACTGGAGTGAGGGTTCTGAGTCCCATGTCAGGTTTCCCAACCTGGGGGTCCAGCAATGGGAGGAAGAATCCCCAGAGAATCAGACTTTGAAGGCCAGTGGGATTTGATTGCAGGACCTCCACAGGACTGGGGGAAACAGAGACTCCACTCTTGGAGGACACACAAAAAGTAGTGTGCTCACCAGGACCCAGGGGGAAGGAGCAGTGACCCCATGGGAGACTGAACCAGACCTACCTGCTGGTGTTGGTCTACTGCAGAGGTGGGGGGTGGCTGTGGCTCACCTCAGGGATGGGGACACTGGTGGTGGGGGTTCTGGGAAGTGCTCATTGGTGTGAGCCCTCCTGGAGTCTGCCATTAGCCCTGCCAAAGAGCCTATAAGCCCCTGTGCTGGGTAGCCTCAGGCCAAACAACCAACAGCCCCACCCACTGGCAGACAAGCAGATTAAAGTTTTACTGAGCTCTGCCCACTAAAGCAACACCTAGCCCTACCCACCACCAGTCCCTCCCAACAGGAAGCACGCATGAGCCTCCTAGATAGCTTCCTCCACAAGAGGGCAGACAGCAGTATCAAGCAGTATCAGCAATATTTCATTCTGTGGAACTGAAAACCACAGCCACAGAAAGATAGAGAAAATGAAAAGGCAGAGGACTTTGTACAAGATGAAGGAACAAGTTAAAACCTCAGAAAAACAACTAAATGAAGTGGAGCTAGGCAACCTTCCAGAAAAAGAATTCAGAATAATGATAGTGAAGATGACCCAGGACTTTGAAAAAAGACTGGATGCAAAGATTGAAAAGATGCAAGAGAAGTTTAACAAAGACCTAGAAGAATTAAAGAACAAACAGAGAGAAACAATACAATAACTGAAATGAAAAATACACCAGAAGGAACCAAGAGCAGAATAACCGAGGCAGAAGAACGAATAAGTGACCTGGAAGACAGAATGGTGAAAATGACTGACGTGGAAAAGAACAAAGAAAAAAGAATGCGAAGTCATGGAGTGTGGGGGTGGGAGAGCTGATATGGCAATAGTAGGATGATTGTGAAGAGGAAATCCTAGGAAAATAGTCATAGTAGTTAGTCAATAAATAGTGTCTAGAATAAATATTTTTAAATGAAGAATAAAATGCTATTTAAAAATGTGAAAATAATTATTCAAAGAAAGAGCTGTAAGTGTTCAAAGAGTTTGCTTCTGGGGAGTGGGATTTAAAAATAGGAAGGCAGGCCTGTTCCTTTTCATCCTAAGCCTAAACAGTAAAGCTTTGACTTTCTAACCCTTTTCTATCACCTTAAGAAAATTAATCTTTTGGATTAAGTGAACCTACAAAGAATAGAAAAAAAGTCAGTACGGGGGGCAATCAGGGAGGCAGAGAAAAGGAAATGTGGGGGTTTTTTTTTGCATATGCTTATATCCATTCTTTTTTCAGATTCTTTTCCCACATAGCTTATTACAGAGTATTGAGTAGATTTCCTATGCTATACGGTAGGTCCTTGTTGGTTATCTGTTTCATATATAGCAGTGTATATATATCAATCCTAATCTCCCAATTTATCCCTCCCCTACCACCTTTCCCCTTTGGTAACCATAAATTTGCTTTCTATGTCTGTGAGTCTGTTCCTGTTTTGTAAATAAGTTCATTTTTTAAGAGCACATATAAGTGATATCATATGATATTTGTCTTTCTCTGACTTACTTCACTCAGTATGATAATCTCTAGGCTCATCCATATTGCTGTAAATGGCATTATTTCATTCTTATTTTATGGCTGATATTCCATTGTATATTATATACCACATCTTTATCATTCATCTGTTGATGGACAAGGAAATGTGGAAATTTTGATTAGTCTATTTTATCATAAGAGAGGAAAAAAGAAACAGAAAAATCATAAAAATAAAAGCACAAACTAAGATCATAGAAATAAATCTAAAATATAAATAAAAATAATAAAACGGATTACACTTGTCAGATAAAAGTCAGAGTCCCATATAAAACAACAAATTCATCTCTGTTTTGTTTAAAAGAGGCATACTTAAAACATGATGATGTAGGAAGTTAGAAATTTCAAAAATGGTAAAAGATATACCAAACAACCACTAATCAAAAGAAAGTTGTCATCATTATATTTAGTGTCAAACAAAAGAGACTATAAGGCAAAAGATTTGTTACGAACAACTAATTCTACATGTGGATAAAATAATTTACTTGGAAGCCATGATTCTGGATCCATGTGGGACTAACAATGTAGCCTTGATCTATATAAAGAAATACTGACAGAATTTAAAAGAAAAGTAGAAAATTGCAAAAGTTTGGAAAAGTGTAGCTTGTTTTAAAAGTGGAACAATCTTGAGCTAAACTTACATGAGTGTGTGTGTGTGTATATACATAATATAGATATAGGTATAGACATGGATAAAAACATAGATATATTTGTGTCTTTACATATGATTTATTGAACTATCAAAATGGTTTTTATAAAGTGCAAGGAAAAACCAGCAAATCTTTCAACTTCGAAGGACTTTGCTCCTAAATGTAATCCTGACAAGTTCAGCTCTTCCAGTCATTTTTGGGAAGTGAAAGTCTAGTCCAGTCCAATATAAACAACTGTACACTCGCACAATTTTAGATGCTGTCCTTCCCCAGCTCAGCTGTCATAGGTGTGAAAGCCCACCACGGGGAAGCAGGATGTAGTTGGCTTCTTTATTCTTCCATGAAAAACTCCCTTCTTCACTTCCTAGATGTGATTTTGGCCAATGGGGAGAAAAGGTGGGGCATAAAGGGATTAAGGAAAAGGGAACAATTTTTCAAAGCTCTCAGGGTCACAATCTGGTATTAAGGTTTGCTTTGCGGCTGCACCCAAATTCTGGCTCTTTCTTTTAAGAGACACTTTTGTGAAAATTTTTTTAGAGACCTCTTACTGTTGGCAGTTTATAAATCCCTGGATCAGTTAACTTCTAACAGTCCACTGTTCTGTTTTACTCACCTCATCCCTCCTAAATCATGCTCTTGGGAGTATTTCCCTCCCAGGCAGCAATAAAATCTTGAGAGAATTATGCTCCATTTTTGCTAACAGATTCTGAAAGTACAGGCCAAATCCAGGCAGGCCTCCAGCCAGACTCACCTTTACAATATTTATTCATGAAGCAGTTACCAATTACAGTGTCCCCAGATTCTAGGGAACACCTGTCTAGCTCTCTGATTGGTTATTTTGAAATGTGCTCCTTGATTAAAGTGAGAGTAGCATTAGCACCACATCTGTAAGAAGAGGAGAAACACCATGGCCCTCCAACATTTCTTCCCTGACCTCTTCATCAACACATAACCACTCCCCTAGACTAGTCTTATGCACCCTTGAAGTGAGTGATCATCTTAAGTTTGTAAAACCTGTCTCACATTCTCTTAGAATGCCTAGCAAAGATGTACTTTGACAGCTATGCAACTTCTGAAAAACACCAAGACAACAAAAAAAGTCAGTTAACATCTTGTTTCACACACACACACACACACACCCACACCCACATACACACCACCCTGCAATCACAATTTAAATACTTAAAAAAAAATCACAGTGCAAGTCTCAACATATCAAAGAACTGACATGATTCAGATTGTGTTCTTGTATCTCAGTGCAATGTAATTAGATATCAGTCAATGAAAAGACAACATCTTCATAGACTGGAAAACTTAAAACACAACTCTAAATGAGTCATGGGTCAAAGAATAATGAAGTTAGAAAATAATTAGAACGGAATTACAAAGTTCCTATGTATCAAAACTTGTGCACCTAAAATCTAACTTAAAGGAAAATTTAAATGTATATAGTAGGAAAAAAATTAACCTGTAAAGAGTAAGGATTTTGACTTTACTAGATGTCAATAGGATGTTGCTTTTAGATTTCATTGTATTAGATAATTTATACTCTGTGACTTTTTAAAAAACATTCTTATTTTTTCTTCTTAATTTTTGAGCATATCTAAAGTAATTTCTTTTTTAAAAAAATCTAGGAAAAGTCAGGGTCTTAAAGATGAGATCAGTCTTTAATGGCAATAGCAATCGTTGCCATCTGAAAGCTCAGACAGGAAAAAAAAAATGTTTCTTAAAGCTTTGAGCTCCCTCTACCGGCTCAAAAAAAAGTTCCCAGAAACAATAAGAAACTTCAGTTAGGTAATAAATCCCTTATAAAACCGTTAAAAATTTCTGGAACCAAAGGCAACCCTCCGAATGGGAAAAAATAATTGCCTATGAAACAACGGACAAAGGATTAACCTCCAAAATATACAAGCAGCTCATGAAGCTTAATACCAAAAAAGCAAATAACCCAATCCACAAATGGGCAGAAAACCTAAATAGATATTTCTCCAAAGAAGACACAGATGGCCAACAAACACATGAAAAGATGCTCAACATCACTAATCATCAGAGAAATGCAAGTCAAAGCCACAATGAGGTATCACCTCACACCAATCAGAATGGCCATCATCACAAAGTCTGGAAACAACAAATGTTGGAGAGGGTGTGGAGAAAAGGGAACTCTCCTGCACTGTTGGTGGGAATGTAAGTTGGTACAGCCACTATGGAAAACAATTTGGAGGTTCCTTAAAAAACTACGAATAGAACTACCATGTGATCCAGTAATCCCGCTACTGGGCATATACCCAAAGAAAACCATAATGCCAAAAGAAACTTGTACCATAATGTTTATTGCAGCACTATTTACAATAGCCAGGACATGGAAGCAACCTAAATGCCCATCAACAAATGAATGGATACAGAAGATGTGGCATATATACACAATGGAATATTACTCAGCTATAAAAAGGAATGAGATGGAGCTATATGTCATGAGGTGGATAGAACTACAGTCTGTCATACAGAGTGAAGTAAGTCAGAAAGAGAAAGACAAATATTGTATGCTAACTCACATATACGGAATCTAAAAATGGTACTGATGAACTCAGTGACAAGAACAAGGACGCAGATACAGAGAATGGACTGGAGAACTCGAGGTTTGGGAGGGGGCGGGGGGTGAAGGGGAAACTGAGAGGAAGCGAGAGAGTAGCACAGACATATATATACTACGAACTGTAAAATAGATAGTCAGTGGGAAGTTGTTGTATAACAAAGGGAGTTCAGCTCGAGGATGAAGATGCCTTAGAGGACTGGGGTGGGGAGGGTGGGGGGGACTCGAGGTGGGGGGAGTCAAGGAAGGGAGGGAATACGGGGATATGTGTATAAAAACAGATGATTGAACTTGGTGTACCCCCCCCAAAAAAAATTTCTGGAACCATTCACATTGCTGATTCACTTTAAGTGGAGCATCCGTGGTGGTGAAGAACGGCTGTGTACCCAAATGTTGTTGCAGGAAGAGCCTATCCATTTCACCTGCATTACTGATGAGAGACACATTATCTCGCCCCCTAGTGGATGTTTGAAAAATTGACACAAAGATATTTTCTAAGACATTAAATTATTGACATGATTTAGATAGCCCTGGTCGAGGCTCTCAATATTATTTAATCCAATAGGTCATTTTGTGCTTGAGGAAATATAACAAACTTACTTGTGACAAGAAGAGAATGTCTTCTCAGTGTGTACTTTTTTTTTTCTTGGTAGTTTTTTTAATTTTATTGAAATATAGTTGATTCACAATGTTGTATTAGTGTCAGGTGTACCAAAAAATAATTCAGTTATATATATATTCATTCTTTTCCAGATTCTTTTCTCATATAAGTTTTCATATAATATTGAGAAGATTTCCCTGTGCTACAGAATAGGTCCGTGTTGGTTATCTATCTTATATATAGTAGTGTGTGTATATTAATCCCAAGCTCCTGATTTATCCCTCTCCCCACATTTCCCCTTTGGTAACCATAAGTTTGTTTTTGAAGTCTGTGAGTCTGTTTCTGGTTTGTAAATAAGTTTGTATCATTTTTTTCGATTCCACATATGAGTGATACTGTACGTTTGTCTTTCTCTGACTTTCTTCACTTAGTGTGATAATCTCTAGGTCCATCCATGTTGCTGCAAATGGCATTATTTCATTCTTTTTTATGGCTAATTTTCCATTGTATATATGTACCACAACTTCTTTATCCATTCCTTTGTCAGTGGACATTTAGGTTGCTCCCATGTCTTGCCTATTGTGAATAGTGCTACAATGAACATTGTGGTGCATGTATGTTTTTGAATTATGGTTTTCTCCAGATGTATGCCCAGGAGTGGGGTTGCTGGATCATATGGTAGTTCTATTTTTAGTTTTTTAAGGAACCTCCATGCTGTTCTCCATCATGGTCGTACCAATTTACACTCCCACCAGCAATGTAGGAGGGTTCCCTTTTCTCCACACCCTCTCCAGTATTTATTGTTTGTAGACTTTTTGATGATGGCCATTCTGACTGGTGTGAGGTGATACCTCATTGTAGTTTTGATTTGCATTTCTCTGATAAATAGTGATTTGCATCTCTTCATGTGCTTTTTGGCCATTTTCTTTGGAGAAATGTCTATTTAGATCTTCTGCCCTTTTTTGATTGGGTTGTTTGTTTTTGTGATATAGAGCTGCATGAGCTGTTTGTATATTTTGGAGATTAATCCCTTGTTGGTTCCTTCATTTGTGAATATTTTCTCCCATGCTGTGGGTTGTCTTTTTGTTTTGTTTATGATTTCCTTTGCTGTGCAAAAAGCTTTTAAGTTTAATGAGGTTCCATTTGCTTAGTTTTATTTATGTTTTTCATTACTCTAGGAGGTGAATCCAAAAAGATACTGCTATCATTTGCATCAAAGAGTGATCTACCTATGCTTTCCTCTAAGAATTTTGTAGTGTCTGGCCTTACATTTAGGTCTTTGGTCCATTTTTAGTTTATTTTTGTGTACAGTGTTAGAGAATGTTCTAATTTCATTTTTTTTTACATGTAGTTGTCCAGTTTTCTGAGCACCACTTATTGAAGAGACTATTTTTTTCTCTATAGTATAATGTTGTCTTCTTTATAATAGATTAATTGACCATAGATGTGTGGGTTTACTTCTGGGCTTTCTATCCTGGTCTATTGACCTATTTTTATGTTTTTGTGCCAATACCATACTGTTTTGATTACTGTAGCTTTATAGTGTAGTCTGAAGTCAGATAATCTAATTCTTTCTGCTCTGTTTTTCTTTCTCAGGATTTCTTTGGCTATTCAGGATCTTTTGTGTTTTTATAGAAATTAAAAAAAAAATTTTCTAGTTCTGTGAAAAATGCCATTGGTAATTTGAGAGGGATTGCATTGAATCTGCAGATTGCTTTGGGTAATGTATTCATTTTGACAATATTGATTCTTCCAATCCAAGAATATGGTATATCTTTCCATCAGTTTGTGTCATCTTTGATTTCTTTCGTCACTGTCTTATAGTTTTCAGAGTACAGGAATTTTGTCTCCTACCTAGGTTTATTCCTAGGTATTTTATTCTTTTTGATGTGATGGTGAATGGGAATGTTTCCTCAATTTCTCTTTCTGATCTTTCATTGTTTAGTATATAGGAATGCAAGAGATTTCTGTGTATTTATTTTGTATCCTGCAACTTTATTAAATTCATTGATGAGCTCTAGTACTTTTCTGGTAGCATCTTTAGGATTTTCTATGTTATAGTATCATATCATCAGCAAACAGTGACAGTTTTACTTCTTCTTTTCCAATTTGGATTCCATTTATTTCTTTTTCTTCTCTGACTGCCATGGCTAGGACTTCCAAAACTATGTTCAATGAAAGTGGCAAGAGTGGACATCCTTGTCTTGTTCCTGATCTTAGAGGGAATGCATTTAGCTTTTCACCATTAAGAATGATGTTTTCTGTGAGTTTGTCATATATGGCCTTTATTATGTTGAGGTAGGTTCCCTCTATGCCAACTTTCTGGAGCATTTTTATCATAATGGGTGTTAAATTTTGTCAAAGACTTTTTATGCATATATTGAGATAATCATATGGTTTTTATTCTCCATTTTGTTATGTGGTGTATCACACTGATTGATTTGTGGATATTGAAGAATCCATGCATCTCTGGGATATGCAAGACCACTTGATCATGGGGTATGATACTTTTACTGTATTGTTGGATTTGGTTAGCTAGCATTTTGTTGAGGATTTTTGCATCATGTTCATCAGTGATATTGGCCTGTAATTTTCTTTTTTTGTGGTATCTTTGTCTGGTTTTGGTATCAGGGTGATGGTGGCCTCATACAATAAGTTTTGGAGTGTTACTTCTTTTGCAATTTTTTGGAATAGTTTCAGAAGGATAGGTGTTAACTCTTCTCTAAATGTTTGATAGAATTCACCTGTGAATCCATCTGGTCCTGAACTTTTGTTTGGGTCTTTTAATCATCATTTCAGTTTTAGTGCGTGTGATTCATCTGTTCATATTTTCTTTCTTCCTGGTTCAGTCTTGGAAAGTTCATTCTAAGAATGTCCCTTTCTTCTAGATTGCCCATTTTATTGTTATATAGTTGATTGTAGTAATCTCTTGTGATCCTTTGTATTTCTGTGGTGTCAGTTGTAACTTCTTCTTTTTCATTTCTAACTGTATTCATTTGTGCCCTCTCCCTTTTTTTCTTGATGAGTCTGGCTAAAAGTTTATTAACTTTGTTTATCCATCAAAGAACCAGCTTTTAGTTTCATTGTTCTTTTCTATTGTATTCTTTGTATTTTTTATTTATTTCTGCTCTGAGCTTTATGATTTCTTTCCTTCTGCTAACTTTAGATTTTGTTTGTTCTTCTATCTCTAGTTACTTTAGGTGTAAAGTTAAACTGTTTATTTGAGATTTTTCTTTTTCTTAATGTGAGATGTATTGCCCTTAGAACTGCCTTTGCTGCATCCCATATGTTTTGGGTCTTAGTGTTTTCTTTCTTTTTTTTTTTTTTTTTAAACTTTTTATTTTTTTATTTTTTACAATAAACTGCGTATATTTAGAGTGTACAATTTGGTAGGCCAGTCTCCCAATTTGTTCCCCCTCCAACCCTCCCCGTTTTCCCCACTTGGTGTCCATATGTTTATTCTCTACATCTGTGTCTCTACTTGATTTGTACCATTTTTCTATAGTCCACATATATGTGTTAATATAAGCTATTTGTTTTTCTCTTTCTGACTCACTTCACTCTGTATGACAGTCTCTAGGTCCATCCATGTCTCTACAAATGTTCCAGTTTCATTGCTTTTCACAGCTGAGTAATATTCCATTGTATGTGTGTACCACATCTTCTTTATCCATTCATCTGTTGATGGACATTTAGGTTGCTTCCATATCCTGGCTATTGTAAATAGTGCTGCAATGAACATTGGAGTGCATGTGTCTTTTTGAATTATGGTGTTCTCTGGGTATATGCCTAGCAGTGGGATTGCTGGGTCATATGGTAACTCTATTTTTAGTTTTGCAAGGAACCTCCATACTGTTCTCCATAGTGGCTGTATCAATTTACATTCCCACCAACAGAGCAAGAGGGTTCCCTTTTCTATAGCATTTACTGTTTGTAGATTTTCTGATGATGCCCCTTCTAACCAGTGTGAGGAGGTACCTCATTGTAGTTTTGATTTTCATTTCTCTAATAATTAGAGATGTTGAGCAGCTTTTCACATGCCTATTCCCCATCTGTATGTCTTCTTTGGAGAAATGCCTATTTAGGTCTTCTGCCCACTTTTTGATTGAGTTGTTTATTTTTTTGATATTGAGCTGCATGAACTGTTTATATATTTTAGAGATTAATCCTTTGTCTGTTGATTCGTTTGCAAATATTTTCTCCCATTCTGAGGGTTGTCTTTTCATCTTGCTTATAGTTTCCTTTGCTGTGCAGAAGCTTTGAAGTTTCATTATATCCCACTTATTTATTTTTGTTTTTATTTCCATTACCCTAGGGGGTGGATCAAAAAAGATCTTGCTGTTATTTACGTTGTAGAGTGTTCTTCCTATGTTTTCCTCTAGGAGTTTTATAGTGTCTGACCTTACATTTAGGTCTTTAATCCATTTTGAGTTTATTTTTGTGTATGGTGTTAGGGAGTGTTCTAATTTCATTCTTTTCCATGTAGCTGTCCAGTTTTCCCAGCACCACTTATTGAAGAGGCTGTCTTTTCTCCATTGTATATCCTTGCCTCCTTTGTCATAGATTAGTTGACCATAGTTTATCTCTGAGCTTTCTATCCTGTTCCATTGATCTATATTTCTGATTTTATGCCGGTACCAGACTGTCTTGATCACTGTAGCCTTATAGTAAAGCCTGAAGTCAGGAAGCCTGATTCCACCAACTCCATCTTTCTATCCCAAGATTGCATTGGCCATTCGGGGTCTTTTGTGTTTCCATACAAATTGTAAAATTTCTTGTTCTAGTTCTGTGAAAGACGCCATTGGTAATTTGATAGGGATTGCATTGAATCTGTAAATTGCTTTGGGTAATGTAGTCATTTTCACAATGTCGATTCTTCCAATCCAAGAATATGGTATGTCCCTCCATCTGTTTGTGTCGTCTTTGATTTCTTTCATGAGTGTCTTATAGTTTTCTGAGTACAGGTCTTTTACCTCCTTGGTTAGGTTTATTTCTAGGTATTTTATTCTTTTTGTTGCAATGGTGAATGGAATTGTGTCCTTAATTTCTCTTTCTTATCTTTCATTGTTGGTGTATAGAAATGCAAGAGATTTCTGTGTGTTAATTTTGTATCCTGCAACTTTACCAAATGCATTGATTAGCTCAAGTAGTTTTCTGGTGGCATCTTTAGGATTTTCTATGTATAGTATCATGTCATCTGTGAACAGTAACAATTTTACTTCTTCTTTTCCAATTTGGATTCCATTTATTTCTTTTTCTTCTCTGATTGCTGTGGCAAGGACTTCCAAAACTATGTTGAATAGTAGTGGCGAGAGTGGACATCCTTGTCTTGTTCCTGATCTTAGAGGGAATGCTTCCAGTTTTTCACCATTGAGAAGGATGTTTGCTGTGGATTTGTCACATATGGCCTTTATTATGTTGAGGTAGGTTCCCTCTAGGCCCACCTTCTGGAGAGTTTTTGTCATAAATGGGTGTTGAATTTTGTCAAAAGCTTTTTCTGCATCTACTGAGATAATCATGTGGTTTTTATCCTTCAGTTTGTTAATATGGTGTAACACATTGATTGATTTGCATATATTGAAGAATCTTTGCATTCAAGGGATAAACTCCACTTAATCATGGTGTATGATCCTTTTTATGTGTTATTGGATTCCATTGGCTAGTATTTTCTTGAGGATTTTTGCATCTAAATTCATCAGTGATATTGGTCTGTAATTTTCTTTTTTTGTAGTATCTTTGTCTGGTTTTGCTATTAGGGTGATGGTGGCCTCATAAGATGAGTTTGGGAGTGCTCCTTCCTCTGCAATGTTTTGGAAGAGCTTGAGAAGGATAGGTGTTAGCTCTTCTCTAAATGTTTGATAGAATTCACTTGTGACTCCATCTGGTCCTTGACTTTTGTTTGTTGGGAGATTTTTAATCACAGTTTCAATTTCATGAGTTGTGATTGGTCTGTTCATGTTTTCTATTTCTTCCTGATTCAGTCTTGGAAGGTTATCCCTTTCTAAGAATCTGTCCATTTCCTCCAGGTTGTCCATTTTATTGGCATATAGTTGCTTGTAGTAGTCTCTTATGGTGCTTTTTATTTCTGTGGTGTCCGTTGTAACTTCTCCTGTTGCATTTCTAACTTTATTGATTTGAGTTCTCTCTCCTCTTTTTCTTGATGAGTCTTGCTAGAAGTTTATCAATTTTATTTATCTTCTCAAAGAATCAGCTTTTAGTTTTATTGATTTTTACTATTGTTTTCTTTGTCTCTATTTCATTTATTTCTGCTCTGATCTTTATGATTTCTCTCCGTCTCCTCACTTTGGGTTTTGTTTGCTCTTCTTTCCCTAGTTTCTTTAGGTGTAAGGTTAGATTGTTTATTTGGGACTTTTCTTGTTTCTTGAGGTAGGATTGTATTGCTATAAACTTCCCTCTTAGAACTGCCTTTGCTGCATCTCAAATGTTTTGGATTGTTGTGTTTTCATTGTCATTTGTTTGTAGGTATTTTTTGATTTCCTCTTTGATTTCTTCAGTGGTCTGTTGGTTATATAGTAGTGTATTGTTTAGCCTCCATGTGTTTGTGTTTTTTACAGTTTTTTTCCTGTAATTGTTTTCTAATCTCATAGCGCTGTGGTCAGAAAAGATGCTTGATACAATTTCAATTTTCTTGAATTTACCAAGGCTTGATTTATGACCCAAAATGTGATCTATCCTGGAGAATGTTCCATGTGCACTTGAGAAGAATGTGTAATCTGCTGTTTTTGGATGTAATGTCCTATAGATATCTATTAAATCCAGCTGATTTATTGTGTCATTTAAAGCTTGTGTTTCCTTATTAATTTTCTGTCTGGATGATCTGTCCATTGGTGTAAGTGGGGTGTTAAAGTCCCCCACTATGATTGTGTTACTGTTGATTTCCTCTTTCATAGTTGTTATCATTTGCCTTATGTATTGAGGTGCTCCTAATATTGGGTGCATATATATTTATAATTGTTAGCTCTTCTTCTTGGATTGATCCCTCAATCTTTATGTAGTGTCCTTCCTTGTCTCTTGTAACATTTTTTATTTTAAAGTCTATTTTATCTGATATGAGTATCGCTACTCCAGCTTTCTTTTGATTTCCATTTGCATGGACTATCTTTTTCCATCCTCTCACTTTCAGTCTGTATGTGTCCCTAGGTCTAAAGGGTCTTAGTGTTTTCATTTTCATTTGTCTCTAGGTATTTTTTAATTTCCTCTTGGATTTCTTCAGTGATCCATTGGTTGTTTAGTAAGATATTCTTTAACCTTCAAATGTTTGTGTTTTTTACTGTTTTTTTCCTGTAACTGATTTCTAATATTATAACCTTTGTACAGAAAAGATGTTTGATATGATTTAAATTTTCTTAAATTTACTGAGGCTTGATTGTCTTTATGTAATGAGGCTTGATAGATGTGATCTATCCTGGAGAATATTCCATGTGCACTTGAGAAGAAAGTGTATTCTGCTGCTTTTTGATGGAATGTTCTATAAATATCAATTAAGTCCATCTGATCTAATGTGTCATGTAAGGCCTGTGTTTCCATATTGATTTTCTGTATGGATGATCTGCCCATTGATGAAGGTGGGGTGTTAAAGTCCCCCACTATTATGTTACTCTTGATTTCTCCTTTTATGGCTGCTAGCATTTGCCTTATATGTTGAGGTGCTTCTATGTTGGCTGCATATATATTTACAATTGTCCTATCATCTTAGATTGATCCCTTGATCATTATGTAATGTCCCTTTGTCTCTTGTAAGTCTTTATTTTAAAGTCTATTTTTGTCAGATATGACTAATGCTACTCCAGCTTTCTTTGGTTTCTACTTGCATGGAATACCTTTTTCCATCCCCTCACTTTCAATCTGTATGAATTCCTAGATCTGAAGTGGGTCTGTCATAGACAGCACACATATGGATCTTGTTTTTGTATCCATTCAGCCAGTATATGTCTTTTGGTTGGAGCATTTAATCCATTTACATTTAAGGTAATTATCAATATGTATATTCTTACTGCCATTTTAATTTTTTTGGATTTGTTTTTGAACACCTTTTTTTGTTCCCTTCCTCTTTTGTTTTCTTCTCTTGTAACTTGATGACTAACTTTACTGTTGTGTTTGGATTGCTTTTTTCTTTTTTGTGTATGTATCTCTTGTAGATTTTTGATTTGTGATTCCCATAAGTTTTTGATATAGCAGTCTACATATGTACAAAATTATTTTAAGTTGCTGGTCTCTTAATTTCAAATGCATTTCTTATATCCTGCATTTATACTCTCTTCTCATGGTTGCTGGTTTTGATACCAGATTTGTGTGTGGATGATTTCCTAACTTAACTTTATGTTTGCCTTTACCAGTGAGCTTTCCCATTCATAATTTTCTTGATTCTAGTTGTGGCTTTTTCTTTTCTGCCTAGAGAAGTTCCTTTAGCTTTTGTAGTAAAGCTGGTTTGGTGGTGCTGAATTCTCTTAGCTTTTGCTTGTCTGTAAAGCTTTTGATTTCTCTCTCAAGTCTGAATGACAGCCTTGCTGAATAGAGTATTCTTGGTTGTAGGTTTTTCCCTTTCATCGCTTTAAATATATCATGCCACTGCCTTCTGGCCTGCAGAGTTTCTGCTGAAAAGTCACCTGATAATCTTATGGGGATTCCCTTATGTGTTTTTTGTTGCTTTTCCCATATTGATTTTAGTATTTTTTCTTTGTCTTTAATTTTTGTCAGTTTGATTAATATATGTCTTGGTGTGTTCCTCCTTGGGTTTATCCTGTATGGGACTCTACACTTCCTGGACTCGAGTGGGTGTTTCTGTTCTCATGTTAGGAAAGTTTTTGGCTGTAATCTTTTCAAATATCTTCTCATACACTTTCTTTCTCTCTTCTCCTTCTGGGACCCCCATAACGAAATATTGGTGCATTTAATGTTATCCCAGAGATCTCTGAGACTGGCCTTATTTCTTTTTTTTTTAAATTAATTTATTTATTTTATTGGCTGTGTTGGGTCTTTTTTGCTGTGTGCGGGCTTTCTTTTTAGTTGTGGTGAGTGGGGGCTACTCTTTGTTGTGGTGCGCAGGCTCCTCATTGCTGTGGACTCTCCTGTTGTGGAGCACGGGCTCTAGGTGTGTGGGCTTCAGTAGTTTCAGCACATGGGCTCAATAGTTGTGGCTCATGGGCTCCAGAGTGCAGGCTCAATAGTTGTGGCACATGGGCTTAGTTGCTCTGTGGAATGTGGGATCTTCCTGGAACAGGGATCAAACCCATGTCCCCTACATTGGCAGGCAGATTCTCAACCACTGCACCACCTGGGAAGCCCTGGCCTCATTTCTTTTTATTCTTCTTTCTTTATTCTATTCCACGGCAGTGATTTCCACCATTCTGCCTGCTGGCTCACTTATTCATTCCTCTGCCTCAATTTTTCTGCTCTTGATTCCTTCTAGTGTATTTTTTATATAAATTTATTTTTTATTTTACTTATTTATGGGCTGTGTGGGGTCTTTGTTGCTGCACATGGGCTTTCTCTAGTTGCTGTGAGCGGGGGCTACTCTTCATTGTGGTGTGTGGGCTCCTCATTGTAGTGGCTTCTCTTGTTGTGGAGCATGGGCTCTAGTTGCGTGGGCTTCAATAGTTGTGGCACATGGGCTCCATAGTTGTGGCTCACAGACTCTAGAGCACAGGCTCAATTGTTGTGGCACATGGGCTTAGTTGCTCTGTGGCATGTGGAGTCTTCCCAGAGCAGGGCTCGAACCCATGTCCCCTGCATTGGCAGGTGGATTCTTAACCACTGCGCCACCTAGGAAGTCCTTCTAGTGTATTTTTCATTCCAGTTATTATATTGTTCATCTCTGTTTGTTCTTTAAATCTTCTAGCTCTTTATTAAACTCCTCTTGTATCTTCTCAATCTGTGCTTCCATTCTTTTTCCAAGATCTTGGATCCTTTTTTACTGTCATTACTCTAAGTTCTTTTTCAGGTAGTTTGCCTGCCTACACTTCATTTAGTTGTTCTTGTGGGTTTTTATCTTGTTCCTGCATCTGGAATATATTTCTCTACTGTCTCATTTCATCTAACTTTCTGTGTTTGTGGTCTCCTTTCCACTGGCTGCAGGATCATAGCTTCTCTTGTTTCTGTAATCTGCCCTCTATTGAGTAAGATTGGTCCTGGAGCTTGTGCAGGCTTCCTGGTGGGAGGGACTAGTGCCTTCCCACTGGTGGGTAGAGCTGGGTCTTGTCCTTCTGTTGTGCAGGGCTGTGCCAAGTGGTGTGTTTAGAGGTGGCTCTAAGCTCAGTACAACTTTAGGTGACCTGTCTGCTGATGGGTGGGACTGTGCACCTAGCCTGCTGATTGTTTGGCCTGAGGCATTCCAGCACTGGAGCCTGTAGGCTGTTGAGTAGGGCCAGGTCTTGATGCCAAAATGGCAATCTCCAGGAGAACTCACACTTTAAATATTCTCTGGGGCCTCTGCCACCAATGTCCTTGCCAACTTCCCCCAGTGAGCCACAGCCAACCCTCACCTCCCCAGAAGACCCTTCAAGACTCGTAGGTAGGTCTGGCCCAGGTTCCTTTGGAGTTATTGCTCTGCCCTGGATCCCAGTGTATGTGAAACCTTGTGTGTGCCCTCCAAGAGTGGAGTCTGTTTCCCACAGTCCTGTGGAGCTCCTGCATCTCCTGCACTTATGCCCCACTGGTCTTCAAAGCCAAATGCTCTGGGGGTTCCTCCTCCCAGTGCAAGACCCTCAGGCTGGGGACCCTCATGTGGGGCTCAGCACTCTCACCCTTGTGGGAGAACCTCTGCAATATAATTATTTTCCAGTTTGTGGGTTGCCCACCGAGCAGGTATAGGATTTGATTATGTCACAAAAGTGCCCCTCCTACCATCTCATTGTAGTTTATTGTTTGTCTGTGAATGTAAAATATATTTTTTGTAGGTTCCAGTTTTTTTTGTCGATGGTTGTTTAGCAATTCGTTGTGATTTGGGTGTTTTCATGAGGGAAGGTGAGCTCAAGTCCTACTCTGCCATCTTTTTCAGAATCAAGGAGCTGATTTTAGTTTGGAAACTTGCTTTCTCTTTCCTCTGAGTGTGCTGGCCTTTATCCCCTTGCTATGGGGTGTGCAGGTGCAACAGCACTTGCACTCTCCCAGGATGGCAGGGGCAGGGCTTAGCGCCTGCTCATGGATCTCCTAGGGACTGCTGCTGTCTGTGCACTCCTGGGACTGCAGGTGCAGTGCTTAGAACCTGCTCACAGGTCTCATGGTAGTGGCCCATACTGGCCTCTGGAGCCCACGGTGGTAGCAGCAACATGCGCTCACCCCTGGAACTCCTAAAAGTGGTGTCCTGGGACACCTGGGAGTGCTCACAGGGAAAGAAGCTTTTATGGTGGTCATGCTCCTCTCCTCGTGCATCCCCCAGTAATGGTGCATTGCCTCTCTGGCAGGACTAGGCTTCTGAGTACACCCTTAGTTGACACAGTCCAGCCTCTTCAGGCTGTCTCTGCACAGCCAACCCTGCTCCTCTCCCTGGGTCTGACCTCTGAAGCTTGAGCTTCAGCACCCAGACCCCACCCACATGGACAGACAAGTGTCTCAGGCTGGGGAGTGCAGGCAGTGGTGCCAACTTTCTGTGCAGGTTACTCTCTATTTTGCCTTCTGCAAACCAGTTGCTCTGGTCTCCCTCCATCCAGGCTGATCTCCCCACTGGTGAGGTTGTTCCCAGGGTGACTTCTTCCTTCACAGCTCCCTCCCTGGGGTGCAGACCCCATCCCAATTCCTTTCCTTTTCTTTTTCCTTCTGTCCTACCCCGTTATGTGAAGGTTTTCTTGCCCTTTCAGAAGTCTGAGGTCTTCTGCCAGTGTTCAGTAGATGTTCTCTTTGAATCATTCCATCTGTAGATGTATTTTTAATGTTTTTGTGGGGGAAAGTGAGCTCCCTGTCCTACTCTTCCGCCACCTTGATGCCGTCTTCTCTCTCAATGTGTATATGTTGATAAATGTTATTAAATATCTTCTTAGTTTTCTAAATTCTTATGGATTGCTTATTTGATTAGTACATATTTTACTAAAATATGAGATCAATTTTTCTTTTAAAGTTCTTGTAAGATATGTAATTATTGTTAAACTGTCATGATCTCATTCATTTCAAGTCAACAAATATTTATTGAGTGTTCAGACACTTGAGCTGCAAAAATAAAGTCCCTGTTCTTGTGGAGTGTATATTCTAGTAGAGAGAGACATAATATTTTTTTTAATTTCATGAAAACCAAGAGGAGAATGAAGAATGGTATTTTATGATGAGTGTTCTTGTGGCTAGCAGTGCTTTCTTTATTAATAACTTGGTCTTGCCAAGAGATTGTGAGAGCCCGCTCTGGATTCACAGGGCTTGGTTGAAGCCTGGTGCCAGCAACACATGCTTCTTAACCTGAGAAACTAACTTGTTCTCTCTGCTATGAAATGGGGATAATAATAACATCTACTTCAGAAAGTTGTGACAAAAATATAATCAAGGTAAAATACTTGGACCAGTGCCTAGGAAATAGTAAATGTACAACAAATACATTGTATTTGTATCTATGATCAAATTGTGAAGTAGAGTGCTCATGAGATCATATTAACTCACAAAACGTTTATTAGTAGCTGGAATCAGGACAGAAAAATAATAACTGCACATACTTAAGGCAGCTGAAAGTATGCGTAAAATGAGATGTGAACTATTTAAAGCATTAAAAGAAAAAATACCAATGTAGAATTCTGTACCCTGTAAAATGAGCCTTCAAAAGTGAGGGAGAAATAAAAACTTTCTCAACAAATGAAAATCGAAGGAATTTCCTATCAGTAGGCTACCTAGCAAGAAATGTTAAAAGAACTTCTTCTGAAAGAAAGAAAATGATACAGGTCAGAAACACTGATCTACACAAAGAGAGGAAGAGCATTAGAGAAAGTACAATACAGTAAGTCCCTTACATACGAACAAGTTCTGTTCTGAGAGCACGTTCATAAGTTTAATTTGTTCATAAGTCCAACAAAGTTACCCTACGTACCCAGCTAACACAATCAGCTATATAATACTGTACTGTAATAGGTTTATAATACTTTTCACACAAATAATACATAAAAATAAACACAAAAATAAAACATTTTTAATCTTATAGTACAGTACCTTGAAAAGTACAATAGAACAGTACAGTAGCTGGCATACAGGGGCTGGCATTGAGTGAACGGGCAAGAAGAGTTACTGACGAGGAGGGAGAGGAGGTGGGAGATGGTAGAGCTGAAGGATCATCAGCAATAGGAGATGGATGGCAAGCTGCAATTTCACTCATGCCTGATGTTGATGGTACAGGTTCTGGTTCCTTGCAATAAGAACGCTCATTCATTGCTGGTGGGAATGCCAAATTGCACAGCTACTTTGGAAGACAGTTTGGCGGTTTGTTGCAAAGCTAAACATGCTTTTACCATACAATCTAGCAATCATGCTCCTTGGTATTTACCCAAATAAGTTGAAAATTTATGTCCATACAAAAAAGAATGTTTAAAGTAGGATTATTCATTTGTCAAAACTTGGAAGCAGTCCAAATATCCTTTGGTAGGTAAATGGATAAGCAAACTGTGGTACATCCATACAATGGGCTATTATTCATTGATTTTAAAAAATGAGCCATAAGGCCATGAAAAGATAGAAAGGAACCCAAAATACATATTGCTAAGTAAAATAAACCAAGTCTGAAAAGATTACTTACTGTATGATTACAGCTTTGTAGCATTCTGAAAAAGGCAAAACTATGGAGACAGAAAAAGATCGGTAGTTGCCCGGGGATGGGTGAAGGAGGGAGGGATGAATAGGTGGAGTATTGGGGAATTTTGTGGCAGTGAAATTATATCATCAATAGTGGTTCATCAATTGTAACAAATGTACTATACTAATGCAAGATGTTAATAACATGAAGAACTCTGGTTAGGGGCAATATATGGGAACGGTCTGTACTTTCCACTTAAATTTTCTGTAATGTAAGACTTTTCTAAAAAATAGTCTATTAATTACAAAAGAAAAGAGAGAGAGTTTTAGCATATGACAAGGATTTGAATCCTGATGCTTATAATTTGCGTGGGCTTGAGCTCTTATATTCTAGAAATTCATTTTTCTCATCAGAAAATAAAGATAATAATATTTACCTCCTAGAATTGTTTTGGGTTTGAGTGAGCTAGGACATGAATAGCTCCAGAGAGAGCCTGGCACACAATAGGCATTCAATATTTATGAACTCTTTGAGCTTTTCTTTCTTTTGTGGATATTAGTACTTGATAGTTATGAAATGTTGCAGGACAGAATGGGGCAAGAAATTTCCAGGAGCAGGGCAGAATCAAAAGTACAATTGAGGCAGAAAATGATCTAACAAGGAGATCAACCTTTGGCATTGTAAAGAAGCAAAACTCATATTTCCTTCTAATCTTCAAGTATAATATTGAGCTTTACAACCAGAAGCATCCTCTCTCCTTTAGGTAGTAGAAGCTGAATCCCCATGTTCAGAACATGGGGAAACAGAAACTGTTTCACTGACCCCCTTCGCAGGCTCCAATTTCACAAATTCTACAGAGTACTTCATTTTCATGAATTTTCTCAAAAGCAGAGCCCATTTAATTTTGTATCTCCAAACTTAATTGAAAAGAATTGCTTCCCACAATGCCTGCTTGCTCCTCTTTTCCAAAGTTTCTGTAACTATAAGATCTTAGAATTGCCCACAGCCACTGATGGTTGTACCATACTTTCCCTGCTCCAGTGTTCTGCTGCATGGGCTTGTCCTAGACTCTGATTTTGCCTCTCAGATTGGGTGAAAGGTTTGAGGTTGGAGATACACACTGGAAGACTAGAAAGGATCTTGGGAATTGTATTAAGCCAATAAATCAAGTAATGTAAGTGTGTGATTTAAAAATATAAAGGTAGATACTATCAAAAATATATAATCAAAAAATATATAATCAACTAAGAGGAGATGGTAGCAGCAAGAAAAGGCCATGAACATATACTGGTTTCATCTTTATTCACAGTAGGGAGTTAATAGGTGTTACATAGAGGGCAAAATATGTCACATAAAGTAATAATTATAAAGGTAATTATTAGAACAAAAACAAACTCTAAATTATCAGGTGATACACATACATAAAACATTATAGGCAATATAATGAAAGATTATAAAAAAATCAATGTAACAGAAAACATAATATGATAATATATAGGATGAAAAGTAAACACATGTCACATAAATAAAGGTAAGTTGATTAACTCCTCATTGAAAGAAAACGATCTCAAATTGAATCATAAAACAAAGTTTAATTGTATTTTCAAATTCGGGAGATATACCTAAGATAAAATAACTCACAAAAATTGAAAATTAAAGGATGAGCAAAGGCCTATCAGGCAAGTGTGAAGAAAATTATAAAGGATACAATCCACTTTGATCTCATCATTGGGAATACCTATTAATCAAACAACCTTGTATCAAAATTATTAAAGCAAAAATTACAGGAAACACAAGAGGAAATAGAGACAGTTTAGTTCTAGGAGATTTTATTTCCAATATCTCAGTTCATGACATAGCAAGTGAATACAAAATAATTTGTCAATGGAACACATAAATAAGTAATAGGTAGTTACAAGTGTTTTGCATGGAATTAAGTTCCATGACTTCACATTCTTTTTACATACCCATAAAACATTGGAGTTAACTGGACATTTTTTAGGACACAAATAAAACCTTAGTCAACTTAAGAAAATTAGATGATAGAAATAAGAAGTGTAAATATTGTAAAGAATTGGTAAACAAAACCAAATGAATTCATTGGCTATTGGAAACAAGCCAATTCAGTAAAATGATGACAAAATTAATATGATGAAATAAATAACTTTCTTATATAAAAGCAATAATCAATTAGGAAATGCAATAGAAGAAAAGACTTTTGAAAATGGCAAGAAAAAATAAAATTAAGAAAAAGTTATGGAGAAATATATAAGTTCTATTATATATTTTTTAAAAATAAAATAGGGCATATCTTCTTTTGGATAAGAAGACAAAGCATTATAAAGATGTCAATTTTCTTTAACACAATCTATTTGATGGAATCTCAATTAAAATGTCATCTAAGTTTTACTGTAATATAGAAGAACTGATTAAAAAGATCTAATAAATTTGATTCTAGAAAGATAAAAAAAATTTCTTCATGGCAAAACACACATACACAAAGTCAAAACACAAATTACAAAGAAGGCAAAATATTTGCAATATGTGTTGTATATAAAGATCTAATTTCTTTATTGTATAAAGGACTCCTATAAACTAATTTTTAAAAGTCAATAATATAATGTAAGCCCAGAGATCATATCCAAAGAAATCCAAATGATGTTTACAAAACAAAACAAAACAAAATCAAACAAAACCATGCTTAATCCTACTCTTCATAAGATAAATGCAAAGGGATATCTTTTCCAACTGTAAATCATCAAAGATTCAAATATTTGATAACAAATCTTAGATGGAGAAGAAGTAGAGAAACAGGCCTCATACCTTATTGGTGAAGGTATAAATCAATACATCCCCAATGAAGACCAATTTGGCAATATCTATCAAAATTTCAAAGATGTATCACTTGATCAAGTGGCTCTAGTTTTGGGAATTTATTCTACAGATATGTCTGTACATGTGTAAAATGACATGTATCCAAGTATAATCAACATAGCACTGCTGGTATTAGCAGAAGATTGCAATGAACTAAATGTTTAGGAATTGGTACAAGTTAAAGAAATTATTGGCAATTTAATCCATTCAATGGAAGCATATCTAGCTCTTTATACATGAAGTAGTGGAGGAGAAAAAAGATGGCAGCGAAGTAGAAGGACGTGAAGTGCATCCCTCTCCACAGATGCATCAGGAATACATCAAAAGATACAATAATGCCCACAGAAAACTGGCTGAACACTAGCAGAAGACCTTGAACACCAGGAAGGACTGCAAAGATCTCAACATAATGGGGTAGTACAGAGCAGGGGGAAAAAAGGAGAAAAAGGAGGAGAAGAAAGGAAAGAGACAGGTCCTACACCCTGGGGTGGGGGGAGCTAAAACAGAGCAGAGATTGCCAATTTGGGGAAACCCCCCCTTATCTGATGGGGAAACCCCTCTCCAATGGGGAATTTGATTGGGTCAGAAGGGAGGCATTTGGGACTGTCCAAAGAGGGTGAAGTAGCTGATCTGTGGCAGACAGGAAAGAGTGAGAAACACACAGAGGGTCCGTACCACGGCTCTGTGTGTCCCAGACTGAGACATGGGTTCACAGCTGTAGAGGGGGTCTGGAAGCTGGAATGTGGGAACTGGAGAACTGGTTCAGGGTGAGAAACATTGTTGGCTGTGGGGAGATGGACTGAGGGGACAGGGGGGAAGAAATCCACAGCAGAGAATGCCTACCACAGAAAGCTGGGCAGCCATGGTGGTGGTGCACTACTGCTGTCTCACAAGCAGGGGGGAGGAGCCACTGTTGTATCCTCTCTTTCTGAGCCTGGCTGTCGCAGTTGACAAGGGATAGAAAAGCCCCCTGGCAGGGATGGCCTGGTGTGCCTGTGGCCAAGAGCCAGAAGAAGTCCACAGAGAAGGACATCTCTGGAGACATTCCTATTACACCCAAGCCCACCAGCTTCCCTCTGCAATTGGTGCTGCCACCAGGGCTCCCGTGACCCAGGCAGGGTGCTACTTCTGGCTCACATGCAGGGGAAGGAGCCACTATTGTACCCTCTCTCTCCCCACACACTGGTGCCTACAGATGAACAATAAGGAAGCTCTGCTGGTCACAGAGTAATATAAAAAGCCCCTGAGGGCTGCCCATCAGGCACCTTGCACTGGGCACCAGTAAAGAATCACACTGAGGCCAGATTTCCTATACCCACAGCCACCAGCATCCCTGCACATTCAGTGTCATCCCCAGGGTTCCTGCGATCCAAGCAGGGTGCTACTGTTGAGTTACATACAGGAAGAGGAGTCACTATCAAAGCCTCTCTCTACCCACACACCTGTGTCTGCAGATGAATAATAAAGGAAACCCTCACTGAGACAGACCCAAAGAGCTCCAAGGCAGCCTCAGGACCACACTCTGGTGGTTAGGCCACATGCAGAAACAGGGACAAAACCAAAGCTGAACACCAGGGACAGGGGGACTAAGGAAGAGGTTCTAAAATCTTTCCATCAGATATACACACTGCAGACTAAATCCCTGTGATCAGCTGGGTAGATCCTATGTCTTTGGAATATCTGAATAGACAGTGAATGTTCCCACAAATGAAAAAGGTCTAGCTCTGACAGCTGTGGACTGTGGGAGCAAGCACACACAGGACTTGGGCCAGATCACAGCCTAAGTGGACCCCATAGGACCCACAGCAGGTCCAGAGTCCAACCCAGATGCAGAAGAGGGCTTCTTGGGAAGGCAAAGTTGATCCATTCTGTGGTCAGTTCTAGCTTTGTGTGTGTGTGTCTGTGTGTGTGTGTGTCTGTGTGTGTGTTTTGATCTCAGTCCTAAGGGGATCTTCACATTTTATAACATATTGTTTACTCTGTTTTTTATTTTTATTTTTAGCCTTTTTATATATTTCTATTTCTACCTAGCTTTTTTGTAGTGCTGAGTTTATCTCCCCTATTTTCTTTTCTTCTTTAATGTATTTCTATTTTCTTTTCTTTTTCTATTTCCAGTCATACTACGCTCTTCTATTGTGCTGTGTTCTATCCCTTTTTATTTTATTTTATCTTATTATACTTTTAATCAGTAGTATTGGTCTGCTCTGTTTCTTTGCTTTATTCTTCAAATGACACACTGCTTTGGTTTTTGTTATTAGGTTTTGTCTTTATCTTAGTTCTAATTATAATTGTTTGATTTCATTTTGGGGATCATCAGTCTATCTGGTTGTTCTCTTGCTCTTTGTTATATTTGCTCCTTGTTTCTATTTGGTCCTCGTTTTCACAGTTTCCCTGGTTTATTTTTGTTTGTTTTTGTTTTGAATTTTTGTTGGTTTTCTCTTTAATTGTCTGATTGCATTCTGGGGTTCTTCTGTCAGGTTGTTCTGGTGCTTTATGTTCTGTTGGGTTCTGTTTTTGTGTTTCTTGTGCATGTACATTTCTTTGATTCAGTAATTGTTTGACTTAACATTTTACCATTAGTCTGGGGCTTGGATAGTCTTTTTTAATCCCCTTTACTGCTGGGATGAGCAACCCCTGGAGCCTGGATTCCTTGACCAGAAGTCAAGTTGGAGGCTCTGGGGAGGGAGCACCAAGTCCAGGACACCAGACCACTAGAGAGTCCTCAGCCACAGGGAAGATTAACCATAGAGAATTCTCATGGAGGCCTCTATCAGAATCTAAGACCTGGCTTCGCCTGACTGCCTGCAATGCCAGTGCTGGATAACTCACACCAAACTACAAACAAGGCAGGAAAACAAAGCCACCCATCAGCACACAGACTACCTAAAGCCATATTAAGTCTACAGGTACCCTAAAACACACCACCTAACACAGCCCTACTCATCAGAGGGAAAAGACTCAGATCCACACACCCAAAGCAGGCACCAGACACTCCCATCAGGAAGCCTACTCAAGACACTGGACCAATCCCACCGCAGTGGGCAGAGAGCAGAAACAAGAGGAAGTACTACTAGGCAGAATAGGGAGAGGAGTCAGCAAATACTAACAATTAGACAAAATGAGAAAACAAAGAAACACCTTATAGGCAAAGAAGTAAGATAAAAACCCAGAAGACCAAATAAACAAAGAAGAAATAGGAAAATTGCCTCAAAAAGAATTCAGAGTAATGATAGTAAAGATGATCCAAAATCTTGATAACAAAATAGAGAAAACACAAGAAACAGTTAATAAGGACCTAGAAGACTAAAGAGCAAATGAACAGTAATGAACAACACAACTTAAATTAAAAATACTCTAGATGGTATAAACAGCAGAATAACTTAGGCAGAAGAACAAGGAAGTGAGTTGGAAGACAGAATGGTAGAAATAACTGCCACAGAGCAGGAAAAATAAAAAAGAATAAAAGGAATGGAAGATAGTCTCAGAGACCTTGGTGACAACATTAAGTGCACAAACATTTGAATCATAGGCATCCCAGAAGAAGAAGAAAAAAAGAAAGGGTCTGAGAAAATATTTGAAGAGGTTATAGTGGAAAACTTCCCCAATATGGGAAGGGAAATAATTCATCAAGTTCAAGAAGTGCAGAGTCCCATACAGAATAAACCCAAGGAGAAATACACTGAGGCATATATTAATCAAACTAATGACAATTAAACACAAAAAACATTAAAAGCAGCAAGAGAAAAGCAACAAATAACATATAAGGGAAAACCCATAAGGATAACAGCAGATCTTTCTGCAGAAACTCTGCAGGCCAGAAGGGAATGGCAGGATATAATTAAAATCTTGAAAGAGAAAATCATACAGCCAAGAATACTCTACCCAGCAAGAATCTCATTCAGATTCGACGGAGAAATCAAAAGCTTTCCAGACAAGCAAAAATGAAGAGAATTCAGCACCACCAAACCAGCCTTACAACAATTGCTAAAGGAACTTCTCTAGGTAGGAAACACAAGAGAAGGAAAAGACCTACAAAAACAAACCCAAAACAATTAAGAAAATGGTAATAGGAACATACATGTCAATAATAACCTTAAATGTAAATGGATTAAATGTTCCAACCCAAAGACACAGACTGGCTGAATGGATGCAAAAACAAGACCCTTATATATGCTGCCTACAAGAAACCCACTTCAGACCTAGGGACACATACAGACTGAAAGTAAGGGGGTGGAAAAAGGTATTCCATACAAATGGAAGTCAAAAGAAAGCCAGAGTAGCAATACTCTTATCAGACAAATTAGACTTTAAAGTAAACACTGTTACAAGAGACAAGGAAGGACACTACATAATGATCAAGGGATCCATCCAAGAAGAACATACCACAATGGTAAATATATATGCACCCAACATAGGAGCGCCTCAATACATAAGGCAAATACTAACAGCCATAAAAAGGGAAATCAACAGTAACACAATAATAGTAGGAGACTTGAACACCCCACTTACATCAATGGACAGATCATCCAAACAGAAAATAAACAATGATACACAAGCTTTAAATGACACAATAGACCATCTCAACTTAATTGATATTTATAGGACATTCCATCCAAAAACTACAGAGTACACTTTCTTCTCAAGTGCACACAGAACATTCTCCAGGATAGGTCACATCTTGGGTCACAAATCAAGCCTCAGTAAATTCAAGAAAACTGAAATCATATCAAGCATCTTCTCTGACCACAATGCCATGAGACTAGATATCAATTACAGAAAAAAAACTGTAAAAAATACAAACACATGGAGGCTAAACAATACATTATTAAACAAGGAAGAAATCACTGAAGAAATCAAAGAGGAAATAAAAAAATACCTAGAAATAAATGGCAATGGAAACATAACAACCCAAAACCTATGGGACGCAGCAAAAACAGTTCTAAGAGGGAAGTTTATAGCAACACGGTCCTACCTCAAGAAACAAGAAAAATATTGAATAAACAACCTAACCTTATACCTAAAACAATTAGAGAAAGAAGAACCAAAAAACCCAAAGTGAGCAGAAGGAAAGAAATCATAAAGATCAGATCAGAAATAAAGAAATGAAGGAAACAATAGCAAAGATAAATAAAACGAGAAGCTGGTTCTTTGAGAAGATAAACAAAATTGATAAACCATTAGCCAGACTCATCAGGAAAAAAAGGGAGAAGATGCAAATCAACAGAATTAGAAATGAAAAAGGAGAAGTAACAATGGACACTGCAGAAATACAAATGATCATGAGAGACTACTACAAGCAACTATATATGCCAAAATATTGGAAAACCTGGAAGAAATGGATAAATTCTTAGAAAAGTACAATCATCCAAGACTGAACCAGGAAGAAATGTTACATATGAACAGACAAATCACAAGTACTGAAACTGAGACTGTGATTAAAAATCTCCCAACAAACAAAAGCCCAGGGCCAGATGGCTTCACAGGCAAATTCTATCAAACATTTAGAGAAGAGCTAACACCTATCCTTCTCAAACTCTTCCAAAATATATCAGAAGGAGGAACACTCCCAAACTCATTCTACGAGGCCACCATCACCCTAACAAACATAGACAAAGATGTCACAAAAAAAAAAGAAAATTACAGGCCAATATCACTGATGAATATAAATGCAAAAATTCTCAACAAAATAATAGCAAACAGAATCCAACAGCACATTAAAAAGATCATACACTATGATCAAGTGAAGTTTATCCCTGGGATGCAAGGATTCTTCAATATATGCAAATCAATCAATGTGATACATCATATCAACAAATTGAAGGATAAAAACCATATGATAATCTCAAAAGATTCAGAAAAAGCTTTTGACAAAATTCAATACCCATTTATGATAAAAAAAAAAAAAAACTCCAGAAAATGGTCATAGAAAGAAGTTACCTCAACATAATCAAAACCATGTATGACAAACCAACAGCCAATATCATTTTATTTTATTTTTTATTTTTTGAAAAGTATTTACTTAGTTTGAATAAATTAATTGCAAATAAAAGTTAGCTACAATATATAGCCTGAATAGAAATGACTAGAACAAATACAACACAGGACTTGATTTCCTTGCATTAGTCACAAAGCATGTGACAATCTAGAAAACTTCAAAATCAATTATATTTCTTTGAAAAAGGAATAACAGCAGTTACTGATACATCACAACTAGTCAACTTATAATACAAGTTTCCTGACATGCATTTCCTGAGTGAACCCAAATCAATATCATTTTAAATGGTGAAAAACTGAAAACATTCTCTCTAAGAACAGGAACAAGACAAGGGTATCCACTCTCACCACTATTATTTAACATAGTTTTGGAATTTTTAGCAACAGCAATCAGAGAAAAAAGCAAAATAAAAGGAATCCAAATTGGAAAAGAAGAAGTAAAATTGTCACTCTTTGCAGATGACATGATATTATACATAGAAAACCCTAGAGATGCTACCAGAAAACTGCTAGCACTAATCGATGGATTTAGTAAAGTAGTGGGATACAAAATTAGTGCACAGAAATCTCATGCATTCCTATACACTAACAATGAAAGAGTAGAAAGAGAAATTAAGGAAACACTCCCATTTACCATTGCAACAAAAAGAATAAAATACCTAGGAATAAACCTGCCTAAGGAGCCAAAAGACCTGTACACAGAAAACTATAAGACACTGATGAAAGAAATCAAAGATGATACAAAAAGATGGAGGGACATACCATGTTCTTGGATTGGAAGAATCAACATTGTGAAAATGACTATACTACCCAAAGCAATTTACAGATTGAACGCAATCCCTATCAAATTACCAATGGCATTTTTCACAGAACTAGAACCAGAAATTTATGATTTGTATGGAAACGCAAAAGACCCTGAATGGCCAAAGCAATCTTGAGAAGGAAAGACGGAGTTGGTGGAATCAGGCTCCAAACTATACTACAGTGATCAAGACAGTATGGTACTGGCACAAAAACAGAAATATAGATCAATGGAACAGAATAGAGAGTCCAGAGATAAACCCACGCACATATGGGTGCCTTATCTTTGACAAAGGAAGCAAGAAGATACAATGGAAAAAAAGACAGCCTCTTCAATAATTGGTGCTGGGAAACCTGGACCACTACATGTAAAAGAATGAAATTAGAAAACTTCCTAACACCATACACAAAAATAAACTCAAATGGATTGAAGAGCTAAATGTAAGGCCAGAGACCATAAAACTCTTAGAGGAAAACATAGGCAGAACACTCTATGACATACATCAAAGCAAGATCCTTTTTGATTCACCTGCTAGAATAATGGAAATAAAATAAAAAATAAACGAATGGGATCTAATGAAAGTTAAAAGATTTGCATAGCAAAAGAAACCATAAACAAGACAAGAAGACAATCCTCAGAATGGGAGAAAATATTTGCCAATGAAGCAACTGACAAAGGATTAATCTCCAAAATATACAAGCAGCTCATGCAGCTTAGTACCAAAAAAGCAAATAACCCAATCCACAAGTGGGCAGAAGACCTAAATAGACATTTCTCCAAAGAAGACATGCAGGTGACTAACAAACACATGAAAAGATGCTCAACATCAGTAATCATTAGAGAAACGCAAGTCAAAGCCACAATGAGGTATCAACTCACACCAGTCAGAATAGCCATCATCAAAAAATCTAGAAACAATACATGCTGCAGAGCGTGCAGAGAAAAGGGAACCCTTCTGCACTGTTGGTGGGAATGTAAATTGGTACAGCTACTATGGAAAACAGTATGGAGGTTCCTTCAAACACTAAAAATAGAACTACCATATGATCCAGCAATCCCACTATTGGGCATATACCCTGAGAAAACCATAATCCAAAAAGAAATATGTACCACAATGTTCATTGCAGCACTATTTACAATAGCCAGGACATGGAAGCAACGTAAATGCCCATCGACAGATGAATGGATAAAGAAGATGTGGCACATATATACAATGGAATATTACTCAGCCATAAAAAGGAATGAAATTGAGTTATTTGTAGTGAGGTAGATGGACCTAGAGTCTGTCATACAGAATGAAGTAAGCCAGAAAGAGAAAAACATGTACTGTATGCTAATGTATACACATGGACTCTAAAAAAATGGTACTGATGAACCCAGTGACAGGTCAAGAATAAAGATGCAGATGTAGAGAATGGACTTGAGGGCACAGCAGGGTGGGGAGGGGAAGGGGAAGCCGAGACAAAGTGAGAGAGTAGCTTTAACATATATACACTACCAACTGTAAAATAGCTAGCTAGTGGGAAGCTGTTGCATTACACAGGGAGATCAACTCGATGATGGGTGATGACTTAGAGGGCTGGGATAGGGAAGGTGGGAAGGAGTCGTGGGAGGGAGGAGATATGGGGATCTATGTATAAATACAGCTGATTCACTTTGTTGTACAGCAAAAACTGGCACAGCAGTGTAAAGCAATTATATTCCAATAAAGAGCTTAAAAAAAAATAAGTGAAGCAGTGGAAATGAATGATGTGGAAATAGGTCCAAGGTGGTGTGTGTGTGTGTGTTCACGTGCACATGTTACTGACCAGGGTCCTTGGCCTCCTTAATCGGTAGAAATTGAACAGAGGCCAGACAAGTAATTCAGGCCAGGCTTTATTGGGGCCCCCGCTGCAACAGGGGAGAGGGAGAACAATTAACAGTTTCCCTTGATGGCTTGCTCTCTGCAGCAGGCAGGGGTTAGGGGGAAGCTGGTTCTTTATATGGGGTGCAGGTAGAGCTGTGTCCAGGGGTCTGGCTGGAAGGGTGGCTTAGGTGTTTGGCCTGCCCCTTTGTGGTGCAGTGTGCAGGCAGCATGCACAGTACCCTGCTTTTGCTCCTGGCTCTTCAGAAGCGGCAGTTGGGCTTTTTGGCCTTTTTTGTATCTTGTTCACAATTTTCCCCAACTGCACATGCATGCAGTTATTTTTAGTCACCTATAGTTTCTTCATATCTTGTTGCTCGAGAAGAGATTTGTCCAGGTTCAAGCACTGCAACAAAATGTCCCAGGTCCCAGACTTGCCTCATTCTCCCTGAGAGACTCTGCACCTTTATTCTTAAGGGGTAAGGGGCCGAAGTCTCCTCTTCTGAAACTTCTTCCTGCTGGGCAGGGGCTGCAGACCCTAGATATACCCTAGAGGTGTAGAAATCCCTCACTGACCCAAGAACCTGTAGGGACCTGGGCCACCCTCTGCTTGAATGGGCTGGATTCCTAGAGCCATCATGAGCCTTACTTCAAACTGTTGGAGCCAAGAAGACAGAAACTTAACCAGAAGGTTAAACAAACAAGGGCTGTAAAGGGGAAGAACAGCAGTAGCCATTAAAGGGCCTGGAAAGGGAAGGAACCAGGTTGACTTTGGGAAGGCTTCCTTAACTCTTGACCAGAGAGTAGAGGCAATATTGTCCCTGCCAAAATTGTGAAGCCACTCTGCCCAGGGTTATATTTCCTTCATATTATCTTCTACCTGTCCTGTCACATTGATCAAAGTACAGCAGGAAGTATTATTTATCACACAAACTATCTGTTGAAGGGGCCTGTCTTTTGAATAGGCATCTCTGGTTTTCCACTGGCTCACAGGTGTATTGTTCTTCTGTTGTGACCCGTGGATTTCCGGAGGTAAAAGGTTTAGTTTGGACAAATGTACCCAACTAGATATCCCTTGCAGTTTGACGGCAGTGGAGGTGGCTAAAATTACTTTATAGGGGCCCTTACATCTTAGCAATAATTGGTCTTGAGGGGACCACTCTTTCCAGGTTTTAAGAAGAACTTGGTCCTTGGGCTTTATTTGTGAAGGAACTCCCTCTTCCTCTGTATGTTTAGCGGGAGCTGGAAGTGCCTTGGGGGCATTATCTTGGATTGCCTTCTGAATTTGTCCTAGATTAATAATATATCTCAGGTCCTGGTTTATTTCATCATCTAGCAGAAGGTCAGTAGTAAGAAAAGGCCTCCTATAGGTCACTTCAAATGGGCTAAGTCTCAGACTACTGAGGGCTACATGGACCCTGAGGAGTGCAACAGGAAGCAAGTTGGTCCAGGGTTCATGACTCTCTTGGCAGAGCTTTGGTGAGGTTTTCTTTAAAGGTCGGTTCATCTTCTCAACCTTCCCTGAAGACTAGGGGTGTCAAGAGGTGTGTCGCTTGTAGTCTATCCCTCTGGCCATTGTGAGCCCCTGTGTGATTCTGGCTATAAAAGAGGGCCTGTTATCACTCTGGAGGGACTGTGGAAGTCCAAACTGAGGAGTTCTTTCTTTTAAAAAAAGACTTTCAGATTTTAATGGCCTTTTCAGATCAGGTGCGGAAGGCTACAGCCCATCTCGTGGAACTATCGAGAAACACCAGAAGAGATTTATATCCTGAACATGGGGGCATTTGGGTGAAATCTAACTGCCAGTCTTCCCCCAGCTATGTCCCTCAGCATTGAACTGGCCTGAGTAACAAAGGGAGGACTGGATGGGCCTGTGGTTTATTACAGGCACATAAATCACAGGCAAGCATTACTTGTTTTACTGTTCTTTTAAGCCCCTTCCCGGAAAAAGCCTTTTGCATCAAGTCCCATAGTGCATCACTCCCACAGCGGGTGGCATCATGTAAGCTCTTAGTGAGTTTCCATTGTTAACAGGGCCTCAGGAACTAGAATCTTATCCTTCTTCTTATACCAGCCTGTGCATCCTTTCTCATAGTCCCATTTCTCAGCATTTTCTTGTTCCTGTGGGGACTGCTGCGAGAGGCTAGGGAGTTCAGGGCGGCCAATCTCTAGGGCTATTACTTGCTCAGGTTCCTGCGGTCCAGCTGCCTGTTTTGCAGTTTGGTCAGCTTTGCCATTCCCTTGGCTCATAAAGGATCCGTCCCTCTGATGGCCCCTGCAGTGGATTGCGGCTAGCTGGGTCAGGAGCCGCACTGCTTCTAAAGAGCCAGCATCAAATCTTTATGTTTTATAGGGGGAATTTCTAGAGATTAACATTCCTCTTTCTTTCCAAGTGGTGGCATGAGCATATAGCACATGGAACCCATACTTAGAGTCAGTAAAAATATTTAATTTATTATCCTTCCCTAATTGCAAAGCTCTCATTAATGTGATTAGTTTGGCCTTCTGAGCTGATGTGGCAGTGTGGCAGGCCTTGGCTTCTGTGACTTCATCTAGACTAAGGCATTCCCCAACTTTTGGGGTTCCCAGTTCTATAAAACTGCTCCAATCAGTAAACCAATTGACCTTGGGGCTGTCAAGAGGGTCATCTAGAAGATCAGACCTGCTGGAGTAAGTTTGTTCTATGGTCTCTATACACTGATGCAGTGAGTCTCCACTCTTGACTGCTGGAAACAGAGTTGCTGGGTTCAGGGTTTGGCACACCTTTAGGGTCATTTTGGGGGTGTCCATTAGGAGGGCCTGATATCTTGTTAGCCTTCCTCTAGTTAACCAATGATGTCCTTTGGCTTCCAGCACAGATTGTACCTGATGAGGGGTTAACACACCTAAGTGTTGTCCCAGGGTGAGCTTGGAAGCCTCATTAACCAACAGGGCTGTGGCTGCTACTGCCTGCAGGCAGCTTGGCCATCACAGGGCCACTGAGTCTAGTTGTTTTGAAAAGTAAGCCACTGGTCTCTGATCTGGTCCCAGCTTTTGGGACTCCTAATGCTATTCCTGACCTCTTGTGAACATATAAGATAAAGGGCTGTACAAATTTGGAAACCCCAGTGATGGTGCTTTACTCAACTCAGTCTTTAGAGTCTCAAAGGCCCGCTGGTGGTCCCTATTCCATTGAAGGGGTTCCCTTTCTTCTCCCTTTAGATCCTCATGTAGGGGTTTTGCTTTAAGGCCATAATTTGGAATCCAGATACGATAGAACCCAGCTATCCTGAGAAAGCCTTGGAGGTGCCTCTTTGTGGTTGGAGATGGTAATGTACTAATTGCTGTTTTTTAATTTACGGCCAGGGCTCCTGCCCCTGGGGTGAAAACAAATCCTGAATATTGAACCCGTTGCTATGAGATCTGTGCCTTGGTTGGAGCGACTTTATACCCCCTTTTTGCCAGAAACTTTAGGACCCTAGCAGTATTTTGATCTGAATCTTGTTTGGTCTCACTACTTGTCAATAAATCATGAACATATTGTAGCAGAGTTCCCTTCTCAAGGCTCAGTTCCCTCAGTTCCCTTACTAATGCATTTCCAAAAGGATGGGGGTTGTCCCAAAAACCCTGTGGAAGCACTGTCCAGGAATATTGGGTAGCCTTCTGGGTCTCAGGGTCCCTCCATTCAAAGGCAAAAAGTATTGAGGGTCTGGATGTAGGGGAAAGCACAAAAATGCATCTTTGAGGTCCAAAACAGAGAAAAACTGAGCACTCCCTGGCACTTGGGCGATGAGGATGTGTGGGTTTGCCACCAGAGGTTGAATAGGGATTACTGCCTCATTCACTGCTCATAAGTCTTGCACAAACTGATATTCCCCTTTAGGCTTCTGAATGGGGAGGATCAGGGTTTGCAATGGGATTGGCAGGGCCTAATGAGTCCATATTTTAGGAATTTGGTGAGCAGCAGTTGGATTGCCCTCAGGGCCTCAGGCTTTAAAGGCTATTGTCTTTTCCAGGGGTATTTCCCCCCAGGCCTTAACCTTATTTTTTATGGAGGGAACACGTTTTGCCCTTCCTGGCATCGAGATATCCCAAACTGCAGTGTCTATTCATTCTCTAATTTCTTGGGGGATGTCTTGGGGAATCTTTTGATGACCAGCTGGTGGGTCACCTGGAGCTATCAACAGACGCATTCTCTGTGTGAATTCTCTGTCTCCTTGGACTTCACCCCGTCCTAAGAGCACGCTAGCTGCTAATTTACTTAGCAAATCTCTTCTGAGACGGGACAGGGCTTTCTGGCATAAACAAAAAGAAGTAAGTCATAATAATGGACCCGACTCTGCAGGCAAGGGGGGACGTAAATCGCCCTACCTTTGGCTGTCCATCAGCTCCTGTCGCAGTACTGTCACAGTTGGAGAGGGGGCTGGCTGGCCAAGTCAGAACAGAGCAGGGGGCTCCAGCAGCTACAAGAAATTTGCTTTTGCTACCTGCCACATCGAGGGTGACCCAAGGCTGCACTGCAGTGATGAGGGTGGAACTAGTGGGATTTGGAGCCAGGCAGGTGCTCGGGCCCCATTAGTCAGTGTGGGCATCCCTTATCTGAGAGATTTGCAAGGGACTGCATTGCCCCTCAGGTATCCCACAGGAGGGCGCCCAGGACATTCCCCCTGCCGTGCCCCCTATTCCAACAAAAGACACGTTTGATCAGGCCCAGGCAGCTTCTTGGTGGTCTGTCCAGCCTTCTTGGCCCTCCAGGGTCCCCTCGAGGTGGTGGGTGGATCAGAGCAGCCAAAAGCTGTGTTTTCTTTATTAGCCTCTTATCCTTATTGGCCTCTTCCGCTAAGTCTCGGTTGTTATAAATCTTGAAGGCCTCCTCTATCAAGGATGACGGTGGGGTTTGGAGCCCAGCCTCAAGCTTTTATAATTTTCTCCTGGTATGATAAAATGCGTGGCCAATAGTGTGCTCCCTCTGGGAACTCAGGGTCTGTATTGGTATACTTCCTGAATGCCTCTGTCACTCGGCTTAGGAAGACTGCGGGGTTTTCATCTTTTTCCTGAGTAACCTCTTGGACCTTATCATAATTTACAGGCTTCACTATGTATCTTTTCATTCCTTCTGATAGACAAGTAATAGAGGGGCTCATCCTAGCCTGGCGATCTTCAGAGTCCCATTGTGGGTCGTGTTCTGGGATTGCATCCCCACCCGCCTGGTAAACTTATTGGTGTGGATTGGTGACCAGTAGGCCATCTGCATGTTCCCTGGCCTTTCTAAGTATACATTCCTTTTCATCGAGGGTACAACAGTGGGCTAGAATAACCATGATGTCCTGCCAGGTGAGAGACAATGTCAACCCCAGCCTGATCCATTCATCCCTAAACTTGTCAGGGTTCTCTGAGAACCTGCCCAAACTCTCTTTATAGATTCCCAAGTCTCCCACTGAGAAGGGGACATGCACTTTCATAATCCCTCCTTTCCCAGCAGCTACTTCCTGAAGGGGGTAAAGGCCTTGTGGGGCAGAGATGCGGAATAACTTTGAACTTGATCCTAGGTGACAGGACGGTCCACTACAAGTTACGTTGGAGGGACTAGTCTCTCCCTCCTAGGCCAACAGAGGATATAAAGGGATATAGGGAGGTGGAGTTTGGGATCAGTCAGAGGGACCAGGAAAAGTAGGTAGCTCCCCCTGGAGGTGGGGGTTGGTTCCCCCGACCCCGAGAGCTGGGGAAGTTTAGAAGGGCATCATCTAAAACACTGGGAGTGTTTTCTGATTCCTCAGGATTTTGGTTACAGGAGCTGCTTAGAACGGGGTTTTGGTAAAGGACCATGAATGCTTGAATGTAGGGAACCTCAGTCCATTTTCCCATCTTGCGACACTAAAGATCCAATTGCAAGATGATATTATAATTTAGAGACCTATTTTCAGGCCATTTTTCTCCATTCCCCAACTTATATAAGGGCCAGGCAATGTTACAGTAGAGTTTGTTTTTCCCTTTTCAGCACATCTATTCTGAAAACTTGCCATTTTTTAAGAATACACTCCAGAGGTCTTTCTTCTGGCTTGAAAGAGGATCCTCCCATGTTGAGTAACATGCATCTGAGAAAGAGTGCTCATAGAAATGAGGTCTAGCATCTCGGAAACATTTACCATGAGGCTTTTGTCCTATAATAAGTTTCCCTATGCTTGGGGTTTTTCTTAAGATTAAGCATTTATAAAGCCTAGGATATTGGCTGCTTGGAAGTGGCCAGCCCAACATGTAATCTGTAACAATGTCTGGACTGCCAAAGCCTGAAGTGAAGAGGGTCCTAGAGGTGCGAAAGGGAACTCCTGGGCGAATTGGAGCTGGATGCAATGGAAAATGCCACAGGGGTCAGGACCTGAGGGCCTAGAGGTGGGAGTAATCCCACAGGGGATTTTTTTTTGGGGGGGGGACAAAGAGTAAAGTGTGAGGTTGGCAGCAGAAGAACCCAAAACCCTTTCCCCTATCTGTTTGGCGGCTATCATAAAATTGGCGAGAGCCTGATGACTTTTGACAGGCAACAACGAGTTTGGACAGCACTTCCCGTGTATTTTAACATACCAGATGAACCCAATTAGTTTAGGATCTCTCTTTGTGATGCTCCAGGGGCCCTTGAAGCATCCCAAAGTTAACTGGAAGTCAAAAGAACTTTAATTAGAACTTGATATTTGGGAAGCCTGTCAAAATGTTCAAAAAGTTTTAAAACAATCGGATAGGATCATAGGTTGCTGTGAAACAATACTTATGCCTTGAGCTAAGATGAAAGAAGATTTCAAAGATACAGATCACTTAAAGGCACAGGAACTCACACAATCTGTTATCAAAAGCATAATTCTAGGAAAACTTTATTCTCTTATGAGAGAGAGAAGCCAATTCCAGTCTTGCATCAGCCTACTCTTAATAAAAACCATTTTGCTAATTAAATTTAATCCAACCTTAAAAAGTTCTGACCACATACAAAATACTTTTCCCAATGTTTCTTTTCTGCAAAACTTCTGCAGCTTTCTATGAGCCATATTATCCTGTCCCTTTTTCTTCCATTCAAAAATAACCAACTCCAGGACAAAAAGCACCATTTTCCTTTTAACAAAATATATTTCCATTCCTCATACCTTCTTTTCTGAAAACACACATCCTACTTTCCTTAAGCAACCGTGAACTGTCTTTTACATTAGCATAACCCGATTGGAATATCTCATAACCTCTAGAAAACTGTATCTTCCCAAAGCACAATTTCTTTCCTTAATGTGGTGTAAGACGTGTCAAATAAACCCAAACATCTTTAGCTTCCCTCTTACAAGAAAACAAAAATAGGTGAATTTAAAAAAATAAAAATAAAGAGACAATAATAATATTGCCACCTAACAGGGTTGTAGTGAGGATTAAGTTACTATATACAATGAGCTTAGAGGACTAGTTGACACAGTTAATGATATACATGTCTTATTTTTAACCGGTATATTGATATAGAGGTCATATGCCATACAATTCACCCATTTAAAGTGTAAAGTTCAATGGTTTTTAGTATATTCACAGAATTGTTGACTATCATTACAATCAATTTTAGAACATTTTCATCACTTTTAAAAGAAACCCTGTGTCCATTAGCAGTTACTGCCTGTTTCCCCAAACTCCTTCACCCTAGACAACCACTAATCAGTTTCTATTTCTACATATTGGCCTATTCTGGAGGTTTCATTAAAATAGAATCATACCAAAAAAAAAAAAAAGTGAATTTAGACCCGCTTAGCAATTTATGTTCCAATACTTCATTTTACTTGAAATAGCCTAGAAAATCAATGGATGCCTGTCATTTAACTTAATTTAGTTTCAAATTACCAGGAGTTGGAGGGACTATTTTAGGTGGACATTTCCAAAACATAATTATTCCTATAGAGTTTACCAAAAAGCTCTTATCTCAGTTATATTTACCTAAAAGTTTAATCATATCAGACTATTTCCCTTGTTGACAGATTTGATAACAAAAACGGTATGTACTTATTGACTTCCACTCACCTTAGGTACAACGAAAGTATTGTACTTAATTCTGATGACTCTAAAGACAGGTCTGTATTAATTAAACCCACAGACTTAAGCCAGACAAGCCAATTTATGCAGAACTAGAGACCTTATAGTTTTCCCACTGAATTTAAAATGGCCAGTTTTTTTCCCTCAGTCTTGGGGACTACAGATAAATCAGGTAGTTCCTGAGAGCCCAGGCAGAATACTTACATTGCAAAGGCAGAGGAGAGACATACAAGCCCCTCTATTTCCTTTTTGTTCTTTAAAATCCCACTAAGTAACCCAAGGCTGGAGTCTCAGGCAATGTGAGCTGTGTTTGTATTTCAAGGCTTAAGTGCTCCACTGTGCCCACAATGTCTGCAGAGAGTTGCAGGAGCAGCTGGACAGACAAAACTGCATCACAAATAAAGATACCAGTAACAAAACTTAGACACAAGCAAGTTTTCAGGATAAAGGAGATGGGAGCACAGGTATGAGGACCAAGGGAGAGGTAAAGGGAGGAGGGACAGAAAAGACTGAAAAAGAGAAAGAAAGAGAAAGTTTGTCATTTCAACCTGCCCCCTGCAGGTAGCTATTCAGGCATCAACCTGCATGCTTCCAGAAAGGGCCAGTGAAAGAGGGATCACCCTGTCTACTGCCTACCAGGGTGATCAACCTAGAAACCAGCCAGTTGTATGTCATCCATGGGTTCCCAGCCCGCAGGTGGGACACTCACCCACGCATACACCAGTATATAGAAATCTGCTGCTCTAGCCCATTTCCAACAGGACTTCTCTTGGCGGCAGGAAAATAAAGGTGAGAATAGTGGGAAATCAGACTTCCAGTAACCTTAGGTACAGTAAAAAAGTATTATGCTTAATGTTGATGCCTCTAAAGACAGGTCTGTATTAATGAAACCCACAAGCTTAAGCTAGACAAGTTAATTTTTACAAAACAAGAGATTTCATAGTTTTCCCACTTGAAATTAAAAGGCCTCCTTTTTTTTTCTTCCCTCAGTCTGGGGATCTACGAATGCATCAGGTAGTTCCTGAGAGCCCAGGCAAAATAGATTGCAAAGGCAGAGGAGAGAGATGCAAGATCCTCTCTTTTCTTTTTTTGCCCTTTAAAATCCCACTGAGTAACTCAAGGCTGGAGTCTCAGGCAATGTGAGCTGTGTTTGCATTTCAAGGCTTAAGGGCTCCACTGTGCCCACAATGTCTGCAGAGAGTTGCAGGAGCAGCTGGACAGACAAAACTACATAAAACAAAGATCCATCTAAAAACATGTACCAATGACAGAAACTTAAAGACACAAAGACTTTTCAGGATGAAGGGGATGGGAGTGCAGGGGTGAGGACCAAGGAAGAGGTAAAGGGAGGAGGGACAGAAAAGACTGACAAAGAAAATGAGACAGAAAGAGGTGGCCACTGCCCACCAGAGTGACCAAGCTCAGAAAACAGCCAGTTGTTCATTGTCTGTGGGTCCCCAACCCACAGGTGGGACTCTCACCCAGGCATACACCAGTATACAGAAATCTGCCGCTTCAAGCCTGTTCCCAACAGGACTTCTCTTGGCAGCAGGAAAATAAAGGTGAGACTATTGGGATGATTGGATTCCAGCCCTACACGATATGAGGTTCAAACCTCTATCACTCTCATAAATCTCAAGTCAGGGAGAGCCCTCTGGACCAGGATACGCACAGTGTGAGGTGAGCCTCTCCCACCTCTGCGTGTCACCCGTCAAGGTGAGCCGTTGCTGGCCAGAGCAGGTCTCACGAGCTGAGAGGAATGATGCTGTAGTGCTGACATCCACTCTCTCAGAAGGAGAGGACAGAGAGAGGAGAAGTAGAGAGTTTTCAGGAGAGGGAGAGGAACAAATGGGAAAGGGAAAATGGTGAGGGAAAAAAGAACAAAGGAGAGGGGGAGAGCGTTGCCTCAATGAGGATACCAAGGTCCCCAGGGGCCAGGAAGGCAGACATACCAAATATGATGACCCTGAAACAAGAGGTTCAGGAGGCCACTTGTTACCCACAGGGAGGCTATGTTCGGTGGTCCTGGAGGTGCCCAGATTCTTTCCTGGGAAGGGGACAATTGTCCCTCTGTGTTTGCCACAAAGTATGTTAGCTGACCAGGGTTCTTGGCCTCCTTAATCAATAGAAATTGATCAGAGGCCAGACAAGAAATTCAAGAAAGGCTCTATTGGGGCCCCTGCTGCAGCAGAGGGAGCGAGAACAAGTACACTTTCCCTTGCTTTCTTGCTCCCTGAGGTGGGGCGAGCTTGTTCCTTCTGTGGGGTGAGGGTAGCGCTGTGTCCAGGGGTCGGGCCGGAGGGGTGGCTTAGGTGGTTTGCCCACCCCTTTGTGGTGTCCTGTGCAGGGGGCATGCACAGTACCCTGCTTTTGCTCCCGACCCCCTGCTTTTGCTCCTGGCTGTTCAGAAGTGGCAGTTGGGCTTTTTGATCTTTTCCTTATCTCGTCCATAATTTTCCCCAACTACACATGAACACAGTTATTTTTAGTCCCTTATAGTTTCTTTGTATTTTGTTGCTTGAGGAGATGTTTGTCCAGGTGCAAGCAGTGCAGCAAAGGGTCTCAGGCCTGTCTTGCATGCATGTGTGTGTATACTTACGTATGTGCATGCAGTATTTACACACACATGCTGAGTACTGAGGTATGATATAGTATATATGGTGTATTTCCAGTTGTGTAAAAAACACAAGAAAAAAATATGTATTATACGTGCTTGTGAGATACAGATCAGTGGCTGTCTCTAAGGAGAGGAACAATGAGGATGGAGCACAGGCTTAGGAGAGGAACTTGCCATTACACACTTTTCTATAACTTTGAATTCTGTACTGTGTATATATTACTAATGAATTTACTCATGAAAAAACATATCAACTCAAACTTTTAAAAAATGTTTAGCATCTGAAATAAAAATATGAATTCATGCTTGCTAAGCAAGTCAGAGTTATGCTTGCAGGATCCAGGGTCTGAAAAGAGCAAACTGCTGACGTTTATAGGGCCTGTGTTTGATCCAGTCATTAGAAATACAATTTGACTGCTCTCCCTCCTCCACCAACCATTTTCATCAGGATCCCAAACCTGTTAAAGCCTTCTGTTGCTGTGCAGACCACAGAAAATCTCTGTGGAAGTGTATCGTAGACGCTGGAGTGAAAGCAGGTGGGCTCTTGGGAAACTGTGAAGATTTCCAAGGGAGAGGTGATGAAATTGGCTCTGGTGACAACAGTACAGCCGAGGGAGTGTGGTCAATACTAAGAATTTGCTAAAGGATTAGATGTGGAGGACGAGAGAAGGGAGGAGTCAAGGATATCTCTAAGGTGTTGTTGTTTTTAAATAAACTGTATTTTTCAGAAGCTTTAGATTTGCAGAAAAATTAAGAAGATACTACATAGAGTTCCCTTATACCCCACACCCAGCTTCCTCTATCACTAGTATCTTACATTAGCATGGTGCCTTTGTCACAATTAATGAACCGATGTTGCTATATCATTAACTAAAGTCCATGCTTTTATTTTGATTTCCTTAGTTTTTACCTAATGTCCTTTTCCAATTCTAAGATCTCATCCAGGATACTTCTGAGAGACTGAATATAAAAATGGACAACGGCCAGACCACATATAAAAATAGAACTCTGGACCAAAACTGTAGCAACCTGCCCAGGAAGCCAAATGGTAACCCCTGTAGCAATCAGCTCCAGATGGCTGAGCTGACTAATAACTGACAGCTTCCGATTTAGGACCAACCAGAGAGAGGCAAATATGTGCTCCTAACCAATCATATAGAAGCTGGGCTTCTAGTGACTCACCTACAAGCTTCCTCAGGCCACAGCCTCTAATCAGGGCATACCTGAAGCCTTCCCTTCTTTCCACTAAAAGCTTTTCCATCCACTGCCTGCCTTTGAGTCTCTGCCAAACAGAAATGGTGGTGGCTGACTCCCTTGCAAGCTCTGAGTAGAGCCTTTTCTTTTTTTCTTTCTTTTGTTTTTTTTAAAAACCTTTTCTTATTCTGATCTGGGTGGCCTTTGTTTCCATACCACATTACATTTAGTTGTCATTGTCTCCTTAGACTCCTCTTGGCTGTAATAGCTTCTCACACTTTCCTTACTTTTGATGACCTTGACAGTTTTGAGGAATACTAATCAGATATGTTGTAAAATAGATCTCTATTCTCATGATTCTTCAGGATTAGGGGTCTTGGCGGGGAAGACTACAGAGGAAAATGCCATTTTCATCACATCATATTAAGAGCAGATTCTATCAACATGACTTGCTACTGCTGATGCTGACTTTGATCCAAGGTGTTTTTAGCAGACCAAATGGAAAAGCAGAGTTGCTATTCACTGAGCAGGAAGAATGTTAAGTAGAGTGGGGTTATTTTGGAAACATTGAGTTTTAAGTAGCCTCCTGATTAGATACCAAATTAAAGCTATTGAATAGTTTAGAATTTAGGAGAGAATTTATGGTTGGACATATAAATGGAGGAATCTCTGGAATATAGATGTTGTTTAAAACCATGGACTAGTAACTAAAAACTTGGAAAAAGGGGTGCAAGAAATAAGTACTGGATCATTTCAATAGGAAGTTTGACTGCAAATGAGAATTGTATTGGTTTTTACTTTCCCTGTTAAGAATTTTAATCTCTTTTTCCATTATCACTGACTTTAAGTGAAATCTTTCAATAGCTCACCATTAACTATGATATTTTCTATGCTATTTTGCAGATACCCTTTATGAGATGAAAGATGCCTTCCAATTCTAGTTAACCAGGAGTTATCATGAATAACAGTTGAACTTAATCAAATGCTTTTTTCTGTATCTATGGGTATTATCAGATTCCTTTTCTTTTAAAATTTATTGAATCATCAGTGCATCCTTCTGAAATGGAACCACTCTTGTATTCTGGGGGAAAAAACCTAATCACAAGGTATATCAATATCATCATCATCGTTGTATCCTCCTCAGTTCCGTCTTCTAACATTTCCTCTAGGACTTTTCATCTATGTTGATAAGTACAATGTCTTATCATTTTCTTTTCTTGTGTTGTTAGGAAGCCAATCATAATTAACATCCACTATGGAAATCACTTAGCTATCCTTCACTTGTCAGAGGAAGAAGTTAAAGCTCTGAGAAGGTAACTCCAGAGTTGCATTGTTAATTAGTGGCAGCATTAGATTTCTAGTCTAGTGTGTTTTCCACCTTACCCTGATGACCTGCTCAGCAGCAGTTCTAAGAGAATGCAAGTGGGATGACACCAAATGGCTGTTTACATGCAATTGGGTTGGTATGTGATATGTGAACTGAAGTCATTTATCTCCTAGGCTGTCTTCCAAAAATTTCACTTCTAAGCCTTAGAGAAAATGTTGAATTGCCAAAAGAATGAATACAAGTTCTGAACTTTAAACATTGCTTGAAAATGAATGTGCTTGTAAGAACAGCTGTGTTGTATTTCCTTTTCTTTTCTAAACCATGATGTAAAACCTAGAGGGGAAAAGTGCAGTGTTCTGTGAATTCAAAGGCTTAAGAAAAAATACTACAGGTATAAATATTTAGGCGTTATTATGCATTGGGAACGCTTAGTTAAAATTACACAAACTTAACTTTGTAAAAATTCAAAAGTCTAGAGAAAAATTAGAATCCTTTGTAATATGTTGTTGCATACTATCAGTGTGTTTTTGTTTTTGCTTTTGTTTTTGCCAGAGAACTCATTTTAGTTGCATGGTTTCTTGTTCAAAGTAAAATTTCAGATTTTCCAAAGGACGCATGTTTGCTTTAACACCTACACGTTTATTTTTAGCAAAATCATATTTAGGGCAGAAAAAGGAGATGATTATAAGTACTTTTTGCAATGTGTGTACTACATATGGATCTTAATAGGAAGTTCAAATCAATTCAAAAAAGTTCATAGAGTACTCTGTGTAAACGTTTTTTAAAATTAATTTTTATTGAATTTAGTTGATTTACAATATTGTATTAGTTTCTGCTGTATAGCAAAGTGAATCAGTTATTCATATACATATATCCACTCTTTTTTAGATTCTGTTCCCATATAGGTCATTACAGAGTATTGGGTAGAGTTTCCTGTGCTATACAGTAGGTCCTTATTAGTTATCTATTTTATATACAGTAGTGTGTATATGCCAATCCCAGTCTCCCAATTTATCCCCCCGTCTTCCCCCTTGGTAACCATAAGTTTGTTTTTTACATCTGTAACTCTGTTTCTGTTTGGTAAATAGGTTCATTTATACCATTTTTTTTAGATTCCACATATAAGCGATATCGTATGACATGTCTTTGACTTGCTTCACTCAGTGTGACAATCTCTAGGTTCATCCATGTCATTGAAAATGGCATTATTTTGTTTTTTTTTTTAATGGCTGAGTAATAGTCTGTTGTATATATGTGCTGCATCTTCTTTATCCATTCATCTGTCAATGGACATTTAGATTGCTTCCATGTCCTGGCTATTGTAAATAGTGCTGCAGTGAACATTGGGGTGCATGTATCTTTTCAAATTATGGTTTCCTCCGGATATATGCCCAGGAGAGAGATTGCTAGATCATATGGTAGCTCTATTTTTAGTTTTTTAAGGAAACTCCATACTGTTCTCCATAGTAGCTCTACCAATTTACATTCCCACCAACAGTGTAGGAGGGTTCCCTTTTCTCCACACCCTCTCCAGCATTTACTGTTTGTAGATTTTTAAAAATTTTTATTGGAGTATAGTTGATTTACAATGTTGTGTTAGTTTCTGCTATACAGCAAAGTGCATCAGTTATATGTATACATATACATATACATATATCCACTCTTTGTTAGATTCTTTTCCCATATAGGCTATTACAGAGTAGAGTTCCCTGTGCTATACAGTATGTCCTTCTTATTTATCTATTTTATATATAGTAGTGTATATATGTCCATCCCAATCTCCCAGTTTACTCCCCTCCCACCCCTTGGTAGCCATAAGTTCATTTTCTACATCTGTAACTCTATTTTTTTTGTAGATAAGTTCATTTGTATACCCCCCACTTCTTGGTTACATTGGGTCTTCATTGATGCACACGGGCTTTCTCTAGTTGCGGTGAGCTGGGGATACTCTTCATTGTGGTGTGCAGGCTCCGCATTGTGGTGGCTTCTCTTGTTGCGGAGCATGGGCTCTAGGTGCAAGGGCTTCAGTAGTTGTGGCACATGGGCTCAATAGTTGTGGCGCATGGGCTTAGTTGCTCCGTGGCATATGGCATCTTCTTGGAGCAGGGATCGAACCCATTCCCCTGCATTGGCAGGCAGATTCTTAACCACTGCACCACCTAGGAAGTCCTTAATTTCATTCTTTTACATGTAGCTGTCCAGTTTTCCCAGCACCACTTATTGAAAAGGCTTTCTCCATTGTATATTCTTACTTCCTTTGTCATAGATTAGGTGACCATAGGTGCATGGGTTTATCTTGGACTTTCTAACCTATTCCATCGATCTATATTTCTGTTTTTCTGCCAGTACCATATATACTATTTTTTTATTAAGAACTTTTATTGAGATACATTTGACATGCAATAACTGCATATATTTAAAGTGTACAATTTGAAATTTTTTTTTCTTATTAGTAACCATACATACTTTTGATTACTGTAGCTTTGTGGTATAGTGTGAAATCAGAGAACCTGATTCCTCCAGCTCCATTTTTCTTTTTCAAGATTGCTTTGGCTATTTAGGGTTTGTTAACACCTATCCTTCTCAAACTATTCCAAAAAACTGCAGAGGAAAGAACCCTCCTAAGCCCATTCTACGAGGCCACCAACACCCTGAAACCAAAACCAGACAAAGATATCACACAAAAAAAGAAAATTATAGGCCAATATCACCGACGAACATAAATACAAAAATCCTCAACAAAATACTAGCAAACCAAATCCAACAACAGATTGAAAGGATCATACACCATGACCAAGTGTATCACAGGGAGGAAAGGATTCTTCAACATATGTGAATCAGTCATACGTAATACACCACATTAACAAGCTGAAGAATAAGAACCATATGATCATCTCAATAGATGCAGAAAAAGCTTTTGACAAAATTCAACACCCATTTATGACAAAAACTCTCCAGAAAGTGAGCATAGAGGGAACCTACCTCAACATAATAAAGGCCATATATGACAAACCCACTGCAAAGATTATTCTCTACAATGAAAAACTGAAAGCATTTCCTCTAAGTTCAGGAACAAGACAAGTATGTCCACCCTCTCCAATTTTGTTCAACATAGTTTTGGAAGTCCTAGCCATGGAAATCAGAGAAAAAAAAGAAATAAAAGGAATCCAGATTGGAAAAGAAGAAGTAAAACTGTCACTGTTTGCAGGTAACATGTCACTCTATGTAAACATTTGAATATATCGGGATTCTAAAGACAAAGGTATTGCCATCAAGGAGCTTATAAATGAACAGTGAATATAGACAAAACCAACAAAAATGCAATGCACAAAGGTTTATAATGGAAGAAAACTTTGACCTGGTCCTTGAAAAATGAGGAGTACCTATTAGCAGAAGGTGAAAAGGGAAAAGGCATTTCATACAAAGAGACTGATCAGAGCAAAGACACATGGTTTCAGGAGGGGGCATATCCTTGAGGCTGGTGCCTGGAGAGTATGGAGGAAGATGCAGGAAGAGAAGGAGTCTAGAAAATAAGGATAAGCTGAGTTTTTAAGATTTTACCATGTAGACACTGAGGAGTCAGGGTGTTTTTATGAATGCATATTTTAGAAAGATAAGTTAGTTCTTTGAAGCAAATTGCAATGGACTCTGCTAATGATGATTACATGTGTGCAGGGGAGGAGCAGTTACTGACATTTCCACACTATAACTCACATGTGCAAAGAGAGTAACTTAATATCCCTGTAACTCCGATGACCACAAGATTTACTATCCAAACTGGAACACTTTTGAGAGTAAAAAGTGGGTGCTTTTAATAATTATGCTGGGAATATAGCCGTAAATTGGGAGTGTCCTAGGAAAATTAAGAGGTTGGGTCACTGTTTATAACTAAATTTTCTATCATTGAAAACAAACAAGCACATAAAACCTTTATTTGGAAATTACAGCTCAGACTCACCTAAATAAAAATCTTTTTGGTTTAAAACAATCATTGTCAGGTGAATACTTAGACAATTTAAAAGTCAAAGAGTAAGAGCTAATACTTATATAGAGATTGCTTGAATTAGGCTCTGTTCTAAGTACTTCACACATATTAAGTTATTCAATCCATAAGTAAAAAACTATGAGGTAAGTATGAATATGTTTTCATTTTATAGGTGGAAAAATTAAGACAGTGAGTTTGTGACATGCCCAAGACTAGCTGTTGACCTAGCAGGTGCTAGAGCCAGGATTCCAATCCAGGGCATCTGGTACCAATATCTGTGTCCTAATCTATACTACATTGCCTCTCAGACTCTCAGTCTTGGCTTGCTTGCCTCCTAAATTTGAATTCCAGATAAACAATGAATACATTTTTAGTACAGGTATGTCCCAGGCAGTGTTTGGGACAACCCTCCTTCTCCTTCCTAGTTGCCTAAAGAACTTACATCTCCTCTTTGCAGGAGTTGGGTGTGGGCATGAGTCCCTGATCTGTCTTGGGCCGGTACCCTTGACACATCTGCTGACGTGTCCTTCATGGCTGTATAACTCACAGACTGTTCTCTCAGCAGAGCTCATGGTCTCTCAAATAGACTCAGCTCTGCCTCTAGTCCTGGTTGTGCTGTAGATGCTCAGAGCCTCAGCCTGGTCTCTTTTCCACCTGGAGATTCACACATCAATATTCTATGAATAGTACAAACTTTATAGACTGTTTTAAGACTATTTAAGAATAGCTCTATTAACTACAAATTGATCTAGCAAAAATCCTCAAGTGGGAAATAATTTTGTTTGCCTCTGTTTTTGAGCAATAAAAGCAAAATTCCACTATAGCTGTAGCTCAGAAATGAACTCTATTATGTATTAGAAACTTCCTATACAAAAATTTGGATGAGTTCTGCTAGCTAAAACCAAAAACCTAAGTAGTTCTGTCATTAAGATGTAATCTTCCATTGACTCCCCTCACTGCCCCGCGTCTAAGAACATATCTCCTTACCCCACCACCCCAAAAGCAGGCAAGAATCTGTGGTATAGCTAAAGAATTTTGGGTTCTAATTCCAGGTGTGCACACAATTCTCAGAGCCTTAGTTTCCCTATTTCTAATATTGGGATAATAATAATATCTGCCACACAAAGTTCCTTTGACATTAAAATGAGAAGTGATGAGTTAAACATATATAAATGCAATTCAAGGTTAACTCCAAACCCATTTCATAATCCTGCTTATTTGGTTGACTCCTATTTCTCATGACCCATGTAAGTGGATAGAACAGTGCCCTTCACAAAAAAGATACGTCCATCTGGAACTTGTGAATAGGACCTTATTTAAAAATAAGGTCTAGACCCTCAAGGATCTTGAGATGAGATTATTGTGGGTTTAGAGTAGGCCCTAAATGCAGTGACAGGCATGTTTATAAAAGAAAGGCAGAAGGAGATGTTGAAACACAGATACACAGGAGAGGAGGCCATGTGGACATAAAGGCAGAGATTGGAGTAGGCTGGCACAAGCCAAAGAATAGCAGGCTCCCCTGAAGCTGGGAGAGGCAAGGAAGGATGCTCTCCTAGAGCCTTCAGAGAGGCCCTGCTGACCCTTAAGTTTTGATTTCTGGTCTCTAGGGATATGAGAGAATAAATTTCTATTGCTTTTAGCCAATCAGTTGTGGTAATTTGTTTTGGCAGTCTTAGGAGACTAATACAGCCACATCCAACCCATCAGTAAATCATGACAGATTTACCTTCAAAATATGTCCACATCATGCACCCTACCTGCCCCCACCCCCGCCCCCTTAGTTAATCTAAGGCACCATCACCTCCTTATGATCATTCTTCTTTAGTCTTTGCACCCCCTACCGTCCACACAGCAATCAGATTATGATTTAAAACTGAAGTCAAATCTTCTCAGCCCTCTGCTCAAAACCTTCCACCTCCTCCTCATTTCTCTCAGAATGTAACCTAAAGGCCTTAAGATGGCCTACAAGGCTGGCTACGATATGGCCTGTCTCTCTGACCTCATTTCTTATCACCTTCTCAGCCCCTATTTCCTTCTGTTCTGTAAATGTGCCAGGCACCCTCCCTCAGAGCCTTTGCATGCTCTTCCTTCTGTTCAAAGAGCCACAGCGCTGCTTTCTTATGATCTCTACTCAAATCCTACCTCCTCAGAGAAGCCTTGCATATCCGTCCTACCTTAAGTGGCCTACTTGATGTGCCCATCACAAACAGTACTTTGTTTTCCTGCTCATAGCCGGTTCTCCTGTGTGAAGGGCTGCCTCTCCCTCAGTGTAAGGATCTTGTCTGTCTTGTTCATTGCTACATGTCCAGTACCAATGTTCAGCACAATGCAGCCACTCAATATTTGCTGAATGAATGAAGAAACCAACAGTTCTTACGGCTATTAAGGGTGTAGACCAAAGAGGACAGAGAAGGTAACTATTTTCAGCACCACCCCAAACAGCACTTTCTGGAGAGTAACCTAGACAGCCACCTACGTACATTCTCAGTGGATAGGATAAGAGTCACCATCAAAGGGACCAACCCATTGCAGGTGCAAATCATTTTGTCTGAATTTAGGGCATAGTTAAATATTAGCTCTTCAGTGAGGCATTGATATTTTTAAATGCCTTCAGCTGTCAAGTCTAAGCGATTTATATTAATGCTAACTACAAATGAGTTCTGGAAGGAATTTGGGAACAATAAAAACAACAGTTTTACATGTGTTTAACACTCAGTTTAAAAAGTGCTTTTGTATATCTTATTTTAACTCTATTACCTTGATTAGAGAGGGCAAATAATATTCCTATCTTACAGAATATGGAGACTTAGAATAGTGACTTGTACAAGGTCACACGACTGCTCAAGTGACATTAAAGCAGTCCTGGACCCAAACCAATACTTCTGATTGCAAATTCTTTATATTCCTCCATTGCACTCTATTCATTGATTTGTTTAATGTACATTATTGAGCACCGTCTTTCAGGAACTGTTTTAAATGCAGCACATAAGTTTAAGAAAGTGGATAATCTTTGGTTTTCCATAAAAAAGAAAAAAAGAATGTGTAATATATGAACTTTGGGGGAAAATCGGTGTGGTAGCTGCCACCCTGCTATCTCTCTTTCCTGATGCAGCCGCTATTATCTGGAAATCTTTGAAAATACAGAGGATAAGTCTCCTGTTTCTGGAGCGAGGTCCCGCCTGCAGGCAGGGACTGGACTGGACAAGCCGGGCTGGTTCATTGCCATTCCCGTGGGCGGCCACGGCACAGGGTAAGTGAGCTACACCCGGTAACAAAGGTTCCATTCTTGCGTGCGGAGGTTGCACCGAGGAAAGGTGGGCAGTCCTGCGGGAGAATGCTCTTAGATCTGGGTAGCACCCAGCCCCGCGGACAGGTGGATCTTTGGACCCAGGTAATTCAGCAGCTTTGGCTTGAGGCCTCGGGGCGGGGCTCCTGGCGAGCGAGACGGGGCGGGGCGAGGGGCGGGGCGATGCGCGGGGCGGGGCGGCGCGCGGCCGACGTGGCAGCCGCAGGGACTTGCGCCTCGGGTGGCCATCTTGGCGGCGGGGGTGCGCGCGGCGACCTCCTTCCTGCGTCCTGCTCGTCTTCTTGCAGTCGCAGTCTTACCCCGCAGCCGTCCTAGCCCCGACTGTTCACTGCCACGCAGACAGTCTCTAGGGCCCGCAGGTGAGCGTCAGCCCGGCAGCAGCGCGGGTGCGTGCGCGCGGCGGGATGGGACGCAGGCGCCCGAGAGGTGGGCGGGCCGGCAGGCGCCCCGGGAGGCGAGGGTCGTTCCGGAGCTCCGCGGTCGTGCGGTCCCGGCGCGGGCCGTGAGGGCATGCGGCGTTCGGCCCGGGCACGGGTGCGCTTCGCGTGGCAAGCGGTCCCCGCCGCGGATTGTGCGGTGGGTGCTGCCCCGGGGTCTTGCCCGGTGCTTTGCTTCAGTCCCGGGACCTGCGCCGGCGCCCCGGGCTGTTTGGCTCCACCTTCCACCGCGCTGGCCGGAGGGGAGAGGCAGGAGGCAGGCGCCCGCTGACCTCAGCCCGGCCCAGCCCGGCCTGGGTACGTGGCAGGGCCTTGGGGGGGGAGGCCGCTCCCGCCTGGGAGACTCTTAGGTCAACAAATGGGGACGGGCAGTGGGAAGTAGCTCCTTTCCCCGTGGGTTCCCCTGTGGATGCCTGGGGCCGCTGCAGAGGGCTTTTGCACTCCGCTGTCTCTTTGTTTCTTTCTGGGACCTGCTTCGGGCAAGTTTGGGGGTAGCCCGTGTCCTAGATGGGCAGAGTTTGTCCAGTCCAAGAGAGTTTTTGTCATTCGAAGTCGTTATTTTTAAGAGACGACATGTACATTTCTGCGAACATGACACATTTTGGCGTTCCAGGCTTTTACCTGTACAGCCGCTTTTTGGTCAGTGAACATTTATGGAGGTTATTTTGGGATAAGAACTGGGAATGCAGAGACAAAACTCAGACCTTCCTGCAGTAGTGCTCGCTAAAGGGAAGTAGAGGCTGTCTTTTGAACCGGTAGTACCTCAACAATAATAATCGCTTTTAATAAGCTTTTACATTGATCAAAGCTTCATTATTCCATTTCTTGTATCTTTGTAAGTAGCCACCTACTTTTTAACAGAAAAACCAAGACACAAGCAAATTGGAAGAGCAGGGTGTGTCCAGAGACTGAGGACTCAATTTTCCAAGCCATTTCCATCACTTTTTCTTCAATGTTGATACATTAATATACTTTTTGTGTCGAGACTGAGCACTAGAACCTTTACCAACTCTGACACTTTGCTGTTATTTTTATCACAGTAGCTTTTATTTAGTAGAAGGTATTATGTTTATGCATCTAAAATTTACCCAATATTGTCATTAAGCCAATTCTCAAATAGTATGGCTTTTAAAAATAGAAAGGAATTGACCAATTATTCCATTTTATGGGTTGTAGTCATTGTACAGATTCTTTTGCAAATGCATTCATTAATATTTATCTTTAAATTTGATTTCTACTAATCACTGTGAGTACTGATAGCATCTATAGGAGGAAGATGAATAACCAGTGGGAAAATGAGATGAAGAAAAGAGGTGGCTTTGTCATGTAGTGATCAAGTCCCCAGAAGGCCATTCTGTCCCAGATTATCTACCTTTGGTCTGTAGGTATTGAATGAAAGGATTTTGCTTCCTTGGATATCTGTTTTCTACTTAACTGCTGTAGATCTTTCCTCTACATTCACAACAAAACTTTTTGAAAGTGTTATACATATTTACTTCACCTTCCACCTCAGTCTGGTTGAAATTGGCTTCTATCCCAACTCCTTCTATGAAAACAGTTCGCACTAAGTTTTATCTCCAGTTTGGCAAATCCACTGACTTTTTCTTATATCATCCTGTTTGTCTTCTCTGCAGCATTTGATACTGTTGCCCATTCCTACCTTGAAACACTGGCTTTTGGGTACCACAGCCTTCTGGTTTTCTTTCTGTCTTTCTAGTCTCTTATTATTCTCTGCAGGCTTTTTTTTTTTCTCCCTGGCTATTCTTCAAGGGTTGGTTGGGCCATCTTCTTTTTTCACTTGGTCTTTTCAGATAATCTCTTTTCAGCACATGACTTTAGAGACTATCAGTAAACTGATGAAGCCCACATTTATGTGGTTTCTGAGCTGCAGAGCAAGTTAGCAGTATTTCGATGTTTCAAGGAGCTTGAACTTGGCATGTCCAGTATTAAATACTGCATAATCCCTCCTCCCCCCACGATGTCAGACATACACCTTGACCTCCTCCAGTGTTCCCTATCTTAGTGAATGGCACCACCATTTCTCCAGTTGTGCAAGTCACACCTCTCCCCCCTCCAGGACCCCATATCCAGTCAGTCACCAAGTCTTACCACCTAAACATTTCTTGAGTCTATGCACTCACTCCATTTCCACTGTCATCACCTTAGTCTAGGCCAAAGATTTTCAGCCTTGGCATTATTGGTATTTGGGGCCAGATGATTCTTTCTTGTGGGGGCCGTCCTGTGCATTGTAGATTTTAAGCAGTATCCCCAACCTTTACCTAGTAGATGCCAGTAGTACTCTCTAGTTCTGACAACCAAAAATGTCTCCAGACATTGCCAAATGACCCTTGGGAGAGAGGTAGAATCACCCTCCTCCACTCCCCATTTGAGAATCACTAGCCTAGGATATTATTTGAACCTCTGTATCCTTCTTAATGGTCTCTCTGTATCTACTCTGACTGCCCTGTGGCACAAACTGCATATTTTGGTCAGAGGAATCTTTCCAAAACACATATGTGAATTGCCAAATGCTGGAATCAGCCTAAATGTCCTTCAAACAAATGGATGAACAAAGAGTGATACAACTATAAAATGGAATACTATTCAGCAATAAAAAAGAACCAACCATTGATATATCCAACAACTTGGATGGATCTTAAGAACATTCTGTTGAGTGCAAAAAGCCAATCTCAAAAGGTTATGTGCTGTATGATTCTGCTTGTGTAACATTCATGAAATGAGAAAAGGTAGAGAACAGTTGGTTGCCAGAGCTTTTGGTTGATGAGAGGGTATGACAAAGGAGCAGCATGTGGGAGTTTCTTTGGGGTGATGGAACAGTTCTGTGTCCTGATTGTGGTGGTGGCTACATGAGTCAGTGCATATGATGAAACTTCATAGAACTACACACATACATGAATGTAAAAACAGGTGAAATCCAAATAAGGTCTATAGTTCAGTTACTCGTATTGTACCAGTGTTAATTTCCTGGGTTTTATCATTGTAGTATAGTTATGTAGGATGCTATTGTTAGCAGGAGCTGGGTTTAGGGTACTCATGAAGTCTCTGTTTTGGCATCTTCTTGTGAATCTAAAATTTCTTCAAAAAAGTTAAAAGACTCATATGTCATCCCCAGTTTGAATGCCCCACAGTGACTTTCTGTTCTTAAAAAACCCAACTCTTTAACTTGGCTTATACATCTCAACACAGTCTGAGCTCCTGTCCATGCCTCCAGTCCTCATTATTCCTTTCTGCTGCTTGCCACTCGCCTTTTCTTCAATGTGTCAATTTCCCTCACCCTTACAGGGCCTTTATACCTTCTATATATTCACTTTTTCTGGCATGTGCCCTCCTTATCTTCTTTCCCTTACCTAATTAAATTCTGATCATCTTTCAGATCTCAGCTTATATGTGACTTCCTTGGGGAACCCTTTTCTGATCCCAAGTCACAATCATATTCCTAGCAAACAGCATTGTTCTTACTCTCAGAGCACATCATTCAGGCTGTGGTTCATTGTATGTTGGTGATACTGTTTGACTGTCTCCTGGGCTGGATGGTAAGCATCCTGTTTGTTTTTGCTTACACTGTATTTCCAGAGGCACCAGTACAGTACTTGGCAAGTGGTTGACCTTCATTGAATATTTGCTAAATGAGTAAAAACTTCAAAAACTTATTTGGTATATTTAGGAATTTTGATTTTATACTTGAGGCAGACTTGAAAATTTGTAATTTTTAAGGAAGTTTTCCCCACATTTTGTAGTCCAGTTTTGTCTGTTAGGTCGAAATGCTATCTAGTGGCATTTTTGCTACAATTAACTTTTCTAAAACCTGAGACATATCATTTAGCCATTATGGAGCACATTTTAGAATGTAAACTAGGAAAACCTGGAAATTGAGCATGTTAAAAAAATTTATTTTTAATATTAACAGGAGTAGCCCATGTACACTGCTTAATGAAGAGAAAGTGTTTCAAAAAATACGTTAAATAACTTATTTTTATTTTAAAAGTAATAGTGACTGGAATCTAGATCTAAATCTACCATGCATTCATGTGGCAGAAATTAAATTAGTAATTTACTATTTGAAATATATTGGGTAATTAATTACATAGTTAACGTAAATTATTTCTAAACTATGAAGTAGGTGTATGAAAATGTCTCAGATTGTTTGCACATTAAGTATTCTCAGACTATTAGGAATTTTGACAAACCCGTCACCTGGAGATAAGTGGCATTATAAACAGTAAAGACAGACATCTGTCTGTTGATTATTTTGAAAAATGATTCTCTATACAAGGTTTAAAAATATACCTTTTATTACTGTGTAAATATTACATTTTAATATTTTTACCGTTTTACCATAATTGAAGAAAAATGATGGAAGAGAGTGGGATAGAGACAACACCACCTGGGACTCCTCCACCAATTTCTGCAGGACTGGCTGCTGCTGCCGCACTGTCTTCCTCCCCATCTGCTTTAGGTACGTGCAGTTGTCTAGCATCAGTGTGTTTGAGGATAGTTAAGGTACTGTCATCTTTTCTCAGAGTCACTTAAGAAAAGCATAGAGGCATACCTCGGAGATACTGTGAGTTCAGTTCCAGGCCACTGCAATAAAGCGAATATTTCAATAAAGCGAGTCACATGAACTTTTTCATTTCCCAGTGTGTATAAAAGTTACGGTTATACTATACTGTAGTCTATTATAAGTGTGGGATAGATTATGTCTAAAAAAACAATGTGCATACCTTAGGTAAATACTTTGCTGAAGTGTTGCTTAAAAATGCTGACTGTCATCTGAGCTTTCAGTGAGTTGTGATCTTTTTTGCATTAGTCATATTAAAGGTCACTGATCGTGGATCACCATAACAAATATAATAATAATGAAAAAGTTTGAAATGTTGTAAGAGTTACCAAAATGTCACACAGAGACATGAAGAGCAGTTGCAGTTGGGAAAAATGGTGCTGATAAACTTGTTTAATTCAAGGGTTGCCACAAACCTTCAATTTGTAAGGCGAAGCAAAGTAAAATGGGCTGTGCATATATATTAAAAATTCTGTAATCTTTGCCAGGATGAAGGGAAATAGCCTTTTTTATTTAAACCCAAAGACAGAAAACATGTATGTTTTGCTTTGTCTGAACTGTTGTTCTTTACGTTCATATTGACTAGAAATTATCTTTGTTATGACAGAAACCTCCTAAAAAGCCTGCGTTAGCTTTGTCTAATGTTCTGTGACTTTGTGGTGATTAACCTCCTGACCAAAGTTTTTGAGTCTTAAATTGTGAGGTTTTATGCTCATGTCAGCAGAGACGAAAAATGGCTTTATTTTATTAAAAGCACATCAACGTAAACAAAAACAAAAAGGTCTGCAGTACCGTAACTTAATTTATTTAGCTGCTGCTTTTACTGATGGGAGTTGAAAGTCGTTTGCACTCCATCATACTTGTATATTTTAAATTACGCATTTAAAAATAACTCTTGGGGTAGGGTCTGTTAAATTTAAAAATTTTCCAAGAAGACAGTAATGAGATACTTTGGAAACTAAGTGAAAAACGTTTCACTGAAGTGTTTTTCCTCCTCTTTTTTTTAGCTGCAGCCAGCTCTTTCTCTTCTCCCAGTGTGTCCTCTGTGCAGTCCCTGCCGCCTCACGCGTACTCCACCCCTCAGCAGTCCCTGCCTCCTGTGCGGCCTTCAGCACCCTTGCCCTTTGTGCCTCCTTCAGCAGTGCCTTCTGTTCCTCCACTCACTACCTCTGTTCCACCTCCTGTTTCTCCACCGACTGCTGCTGCCTTCGGTGATCCCCCTTTATCCCACTTCCCACCTTCCACTTCTGCCCCAAACACTCTCTTATCTGCACCCCCCTCGGGTCCTCCCACATCAGGATTCTCTGTTGGCTCAGCTTACGACATTACAAGGGGACATGCAGGAAGAGCTCCCCAGACGCCCCTGATGCCGTCATTTTCTGCACCTCCGGTAACAGGTAATTCTCTCTCCTACTGATACTTTGAAACAAGTGGCTACAGCGAGTTTTTAATTTTTTTAGAACAGCTTTATTGAGGTATAATTCACATACAGTTCTTCATCTCTTTCACAGGTACAATTTAATAGTTGTTACCGTATTTATTGAGTTGTGCAGCCATCACCACAATCAATTTTAGAACCTTTTAATCACCCCAAAAGAAACCTCATACCTATTAGCAGTCACTCCCTACTCCCTCCCAATCCTCATGGTCCTCAGAACCCCTAATCTACTTTCTGTCTCTATGAATTTGCTTATTTTGAACAGTTCATATAAATGGACTTGTATAATATGTAGTCTTTTGCGACAGGCTTCTTTCACTTAGTGTAATATTTTCAAGATTCATCCATGTTGTAGCATGTGTCAGAACTTCCTTCCTTTTATAGACTGAATAATATTCCATTGTATGGATATACTACATTTTGTTTATTCATTTCATCAGTTGATAAACTGTTGGGTTGTTTCCACTTTTTGGCTGTTGTGAATATTGATTTTATGAGCCTTTGTGTGCAAATTTTTACGTGGGCATGTTTTCATTTCTCTTGGGTATATACCTAGGTACAGAATTGGTGACTTTTTTTTTTTTTCCAGAGGGGCGTTTTTTGAATTGAAGTATAGTTGCTTTATAACATTGTGTTAGTTTCAGATGTACAGCATAGTTATTCAGTTATACATATATCTATATCTATTCTTTTTCAGATTCTTTTCCATTATAGGTTATTATTACAAGATATTGAGTAGAGTTCCTTGTGCTATACAGTAGGTCCTTGTCATTTATCTATTTTATATATAGTGGTGTGTATCTGTTTAATCCCAAACTCCCAATTTATACCCCCTTCTCCTTTTATAACCGTAAGATTTTTTTTGTATGTCTGTGAGTCTATTTCTGTTTTGTAAATAAGTTCATTTGCATCATTTTTTTAGATCCCACGTATAAGTGATACCACGTGATATTTGTCTTTGTCTGATTTACTTCACTTAGTATGACAATCTCTAGGTCCATCCATGTTGCTGCAGATGGCATTATTTCATTCTTTTTTTTATGGCTGAGTAATATTCTATTGTATGTATATCATATATACCACATCTATCCATTCATCTGTCAGTGGACATTTAGGTTGCTTCCACATCTTGGCTATTATAAATAGTGCTGCCATGAACATTGGGGTGCATGTCAGAATTGCTGACTTTTGAACAACTACCAGACTATTTTCCAAAGCAGCTGCACCATTTTACTTTCTCACCAGCAGTGTATGAGGGTTCTAGTTACTCTGCATGAATGTTTTATTCCCTTTTTCTTGATCTCCAGAGCTTCCTGTTTCCATTTAAATTATTAAAATAAAGCTGATGTCACTTAATATGTGATTTTTATATGATATAAAACCTAGTACATGATTAATATATGGAATGTCAGACAGAATTCCAAAATTTGGTCCTAACATTTTGTGCAGTTATAGAGAAACACCAAGGTGAAGTCTGAGAGTTTTTTTTTTAAAGCTTTCCTCAAAAAATTATTGGGACTAAATGACCCAGGGAGTAGTTTTATTTAGCCAGGTAAAAGTTCAGAAACAAATAAGTATATGTACCTTATGTTGATGGTATTGGACTATTTTCTAGGTCAGTTATACCTACTTTGTTGGCTTCCCCAGAATGGTTGTTGGAAATCAGTATCAAAACTTCATCCTGTCATATTCTGCCTGTTGCGTCTCATTTTAGGAAAAGAAACAACTTTGTTGTGATTTTTATAATCCAAGTTGGCTTATCTACCTTAACAAATGAAAAATTTTTGCAGAGTACAAGTATGACACCCATGTGTATGTATATGTGAATTTTCTGAGTTAAAATAGGGTATATGGATATGTTTACTAATTTTTACATGCTTTTTATATGATGGGCTTGAGTGCTCATATCAGTTATTTTTATGCTTTAAAGAGATTCAAGCTACAGCTGTCCACCTCCAAGTGCTACATAGGGCAAATGTGAAGTACTTTTGGATACATATATTTTGTCCATTTTCAGGGTACTTGATACAAACCTTTGAAAAGGGAAAGAAATTTCTTTTTTGAAATTCTGTGTAATTTATATTTTATAAAAGTTTAGGTGATTCTTTGAGTTCATATCTCAGTGTTGAAATGCCTGAGTATATATAGTTACATTATTAAAGCTGTTTTGAACTACTCATATGTTGTATCTTCTTATAGGAAATAGTTTATGGAATAAATTACATATATTAACATTTTTGCCATTAGGTATTTTGCCAGCTCCCATTACTCAGCAAGCCAGTTTGACATCGCTGGTACAGGGAACAGGAACCACATCAGCCATCACTTTTCCAGAGGAGCAGGAAGATCCTAGAATTGGTAGAGATCAGGATGAAGCATCTGCTGGTGGACTCTGGGGTTTTATTAAGGTAAGAGGTGTTTACTGTAAAAACCATGCTTAATTTTTAAATTACAAAACTAATAGATATTCATTAGAATTTTGAAAATAAAAAATGATGTAAGGAAAAATTAAAATACTTTTTATTCTTATTACACTTTTTTTTTATAGTTCCTCTCAGTCTTTTGGATGTGCATATCTATGTAAATGTGTTTCTTTTTTTTTTTTTTTTTTTTTAGATTATACTCCATTTTAAATTTATTATAAAATATTGGCTGTATTCCCTGTGCTGTACAATATATTCATTTGACTTATTTATGTATTTTTATTGAGGTATAGTTGATGTACAATATAAGTTTCAGATTGACAAAAATTTCACAATTTTTAAAGTTTATATTCCATTTAAAGTTATTGTAAAATAGTGGCCATATCCCCTGTGCTGTACAGTATATCCCTGTAGCTTATTTATTTTATACATAAAATAGTTTGTATTTCTTAATCTTTTTTAAAATAAAAACCAAATTGGGGGAGTGACACATGGACACAATTTTGTGTCTTTTGTTTGTCTTTACCTAGTGTATATCATGAACATCTTTCCAGCTATAAAATAGTCTTCAGGCTACTTTGCCCAACATGTCATTGCATTTGTTTCTCATGTTTTCACTAATCTGTTATTGGCATTTTCTAATTATAATTCTTATAAAATTATGATGAGATCTTTATGTGCATCTCTGTTTTATCAGAGCTAATTCCTGATAAATGTCAGTGTGAACATTTTAAGAATTACTGATACGTATTGTTCTCCAGGAAGGTTATACCAAAATACATTGTCATAACATCTTTCAGTTACCAACAATGTTTTCTAATTTGATAAGCAAAAAAATAATACCTTGTTTAAATTTGCATTTCTTTGTTACTGAATTTTAACTTTTTTAATGTGATTTTTGGCCATTTGTATTTTTCTTTTGTGAAGTTTATATTCATGTTCTTTGCCCAGTTTTGAATTGGAATGATTTCCTTCTTTAATGAATTAATAAGAACTCTTAATATAAGAATATTTTATTATATACTATCACGTTGCAGTATTCTTTTTATCTCACATTTCAACTTTATTATGCTTTATTGACACAAAAAATCTAAATTTTCAGGAGTCATTTCTATCAATTTTTTCTGCTTTTCCATTTTTTAAATAAAAATAACATTTACCTACTACATTATATGATAATTGGTTTTTTTAATGATTTCATCTAATTTTCTTATGGTTTCTTTTTTTTTTACTTACCAATTTGTTGTAGCTGATGCTTACTTTACTATATTATGTGAGGTAGCAGTCCAACTTAATTTTTTTCCAACCATTTAATCGACTTTTTCAAAATCGTATCCCAGTGATTTGATACGTCACCTTTATCTTAGTTACTAAATTGTGTGTTAATGTCAGTTTCTGGGCTCTGTATTTTATTCCACTGCTCTGCCTGTCCTTGCAACAGTACCACACTATTTTAATTATTGTAACTATTTATTACACTAATATTTATTGAAAGCCTACTCTATGCTAAGGTGGAAATGAAGAGTATTTATTGATGAGTCACATAGAAAGGTCAGTTCTGACTGAGTCTCTGCATTCACAAAGACAGATCAGCATTTGGTTGTGTAAGTTTGCTGTTTTCTCTTCAAAATTTTTCTTTACTGGTCTTTTCCATTTATTTTTCTGAATGAATTTTGGAATCACTTTGTCAGGTTCCCCTCAATATTCTGAGGGTTTGGTTGCAGTTTGATTATATATTAAACATTTTAAATTGGTAGGTGATTAAACTGATTTACAGCATTTGAGCTTTATATATCAGAAAGATGGCATTTTTCTAAGCTTGCTTTATATCACTTTGTGCTTTTTAAAGGTTTTCTTTATATAGGGACTATCACTTTTCCTTGTTAAGAGCATGTGTCAGCGTGTCAGTTACCAGTTGTAATACTCAGTTCAACCCTACAGATCTTGTAAATAACTCTTCTAATATTCAGCAGAGGATGGGTGGACACTCCTAAATATCAGTGTTATGAACTCATTTTTTTTGCTAAATCACCTTAGTTTAATGGTAGGTTGGGACAGGTGGAATCATGGCCTGTTAGCCAGATGCCATCTGAGGAGGCACTGGTCCCTTTAAGTCTCTTCAACTGTGGGAGAAACATAGATGGAAAGAAATACTCAGATCTGGTTCCTTCTGTCTAATAGTGTGGTTTTTAAGAATTCAGAGGAATAGGTCTGGCTTTATTAAAAGGGAGAATTTGGGAACAAAATAGGAAGTAGGTAAAAAGAAGAAGCTTTTATAGAACATAGGGTATTATATATTGAGGTAATAAGTAACTGTTCTGGGAAATGAAATGTTTGTACTATTTTTATTTTTATATTAGGAAACAAAATATGAGTCTTTGGAGACATCTGATTACAATCTTTATTTGGGACCTTAATGGACAAGTTTCACCTAGTCTTTTATATCGATAAGTAAATAGTAATGAAATGAAATAAAAATATAGGTATACATAGAAATGAATTAAAAATATATACACATACACACATATATGTATATGCAACAAACATAATTCCCAGGCCAGTGTTGCTTGAGGTGGGCTCTGCAGATTGCTGTCAATCTACGATGAGATGAGAAGAGAAATTCAGAGGAAGCATTTTGAAATTTCATAGCAATTTAACATTGCCATAACCTTATTTTTCTTATATTTTACAAAAGTATAGGTCTGCAGTTCATTGGAAACTTAAAAAAAAATTTTCTTTCTCACCTTGTGGTAATCACAGTGTTCTTTGCTTAGAATGAGTATTTACATGTGAATTTGTTGCAGGGTGTGGCTGGGAACCCTATGGTGAAATCTGTGCTTGATAAAACAAAGCATTCGGTAGAAAGCATGATTACAACGCTGGACCCTGGCATGGCGCCATATATCAGTATGTACTTAAAATAGAGCTGCACCTGCCCTATAAAGTGTGTGCTCATGTCAGCCACTGAGTGTAATCCCAAAGGGCTTGTAATTAGTGAAAATTCTTCTGTGTTCTTACATTTATTGGTAGTCTTGGTTTTGGTACTTTTAATTCATCTTTTTCTTAGTCAAATTTTGAAAATTCACAGAATGAACTTTGGAGGAGTAAAAATGATTCGAATTATTAGTATACTTACTGATTTTAATTATGAATATGGTTAGTGTTGCTTTACATCAATTTTACTATTCAGAGTTGACATTTGAAGTGTTGCTTTGTTTATATTTGGTTTTGACATTTCTCCAATTATCTGTTTTAATTAAATGTGTTTGTGTGTAACTCAGGAATAAAATTTTTAGAGGCTGTTAATCTATTTACTAATAATATGTCGTTACTAGGTTTGTTGGGAAAGCTATTTTAACCACCTTTGAACCCTCATTACTAAGAATCCTCCAGACGGTTAACTGGAGGATTAATTTTTTAATGTACATATCCAATAAGTGAAATAATCTCTTAGCAGGATTTGTGACCAATTATTATTAACTCTGTTGAAGATAACAGCTTAGCGAGCAAAGCTCTGCACCAGGTACTTGAACAGAGAGTTTCAGTAGCAATAAAAAGTCGATAGCTTTCATAAGTCTTGAATCTGTTGGTAATTGACTGTTTAGTAAATATCAAAGGACAAGACCTAGTAATGATAAGTACCATTTATTAAATGCTTGATCTGCCAGGTGCTAATTCTCATAAGAGCTTGGCAAGCTTGGTGGTGTTTTCCTCAAGTTTTAGATGAGGAACTTGTGTTCAAAGAGATTTATTATCATCCTAGGTCACACAACTTGGTGGAGCTAACACTTAGCCACTTTGTTTCCCTTTAAGTGGAAAATTGAATCAAAGAATTAACTCTGCTGAATTGTTCTCTGTAATTGCCAGGGTTTGGAAATTGGAACATACCGTATATACTGATTTCGTATATTTGTAATAATCAAGTTTGACATAATTTACGTATATATATTCTCCTCTTCACAAGCTCTGAGGAAAAGAATGGAATGAGCATTTTCGGAGCTCTTGTTTTAATGGGTACTATGTTAGACTGTGAAAGCAGTTACCTTATTTAATCCTTAGAGCAAACCCTGTGAGGTGGCAGGAATTTTTCTGTAAAGAAACAAGCTCTGTGACTTCCCAAGGCAAGGAAGCTAGTAGATGATAAAATCAGAACTCAAACCCAAGACTTTTCTCAGGCTACCCTGTATGACATCCAGAAAAAAGGAAAAAAACAAAAACCAAAAAACCAAGGGGGAGAGAGAGATACAAAATGAAATTTCTATTATTAGCAGTTATAATAACTTATGTAATCTTAATGAGCTATAAAAAGTGATAAGACTGAGTGTGAAAAAGCTATTGACAGGCAGCAAAAACTGGACCATTTGGATCTAACAAAACTCGAGTAAAACTTACCATGTTTTTATACAAATATTTTAGAACTCACCATAACAATTTCAAATGTATCAAGAAAGCACAAGAACTATTAGAAATGGATTTTAACACAGTTTAACTTTCTACATTTTTTTGGTTAGCTCTCCCTTTATAATCATTAAAAGTGGCATGAGTCATCACAGAAAAATGAAGAAAGCTTTTCCAGCTGAAGCCTAATGACACAGTCCTTAGCTCGGTAGGGTTAAGAGATGCATCCCACATGGAGAAAAAAAGGAAAAACGTATATTTTTCCTCCTTTTTTCTATGTAACCCATTGCTTTTAGGTTTTAATAATTTAAGAAATTCCAGTAAAGATGGGATCTGTGGAACATTTTGTCCATCAGGAAAAAACCCATGATAAAAAGCCCAAATTTTTGGAAAATATTTTCAACTGTTCCAAAAGATACTTATTAGGGAAAAGCATAGCATTGTTTCTAGGGCAAAATGTTTCACAGTACAAACAGCTTTCTTGAGAAATCTCAGAATAAGAGGCTGTTAGATGGCAGGGTGAAATGTGTCTGCTTACATCAGGCAGTGTAGTGAGAAGATACAGACCTACGTTTGAGTCCTAATGTTATTGCTAACTAGCTGTGTTACCTTGGGCAGGACCTTATCAGCCTCAGTTTCCTCAGCCAATAGAAAGGTAATCTGTATCTTGCATCATTTTGCCAGGTAGGTAGTAATTATGTAATAAAATGTGAGCACATGGTAGTAATTATGAGAATTTCATTATTTTAATTTGGAATTGAAATTTTCTTCTGGTCTTTGTAGAATCTGGAGGTGAACTGGACATTGTAGTGACCTCAAATAAAGAAGTAAAAGTTGCCGCCGTCCGAGATGCCTTCCAGGAGGTCTTTGGCTTAGCCGTGGTTATAGGGGAAGCTGGGCAGTCCAACATTGCCCCACAACCAGTGGGCTACGCCGCTGGATTAAAAGTGAGTAATAGAACATCTTTCTCAGAATATAGTAACTGGTAGTTCATTTTCAAAAATTCTAATGATAATCCTGTGTCCTATGTGGAGCTATTGGGTTTTTACATACTGAAATATTGATTTGGTTTTTAATTAGACAGTTCTGTAGTGTTATGAAGATACAGTGGAGTTTTAATTTATAGAAATGTAAAATAGGTTTTGATTATTGGGGGAGACGAGGAAACACATGCCAGGAATACAAAAAGAGAGTAGTTAGTCCTGAAAGAGATCTTCTTAAGCTGGTATTAATATTTATATCCATTACTAAAATTATAACATCCTTTGAATCCCATAAGCTTTTTATTACTATCACTGTTAATAATACTTTACACTTTATATATTTCCTCAGGGTTTATGGGATTCTCATTGATTTGGAAGTTTCCAGAGTGGTAATGGGGTTCTAGTAGGCAGGTTTTAAGTTTACCTGGCAAGTCTCCCTTTTCCCTTGTACTTGGTGAGAGGATCAGCACTCGTCCAAAAGGCTTCTCTTAGCTTACTTTGTTTGAGTCGTCCCTTTCCCTGTCCTTTTAACTGCCTTGCCTTAGAAACCTGACCACCTGGCAAGTTATAGGCACAATACTTGTGTATGACCAGAGTTTGTCAAGGTCTCACCAGTATATAGAGACCTATTAAATCTTATTACCAGTAATAATGTGCTTATCAAAAGGAAGACACTGCCATAGTGTTTGGTAGTGAGGGAAGAAGACCTAGTGATTGAGTCTATAGATATCTATAATCTGTGCATAATAGTGGCAGATGATAGAATGGCTCCTTTTTAAAACAAATTTCACACACTTGCATACTTACACCCCCACTTGAATAATGTATACTTTGTCTTCTGGCCTGTTACCATTTAAAACATTTGTCATGTACACAGACCAGTCCCATTACCATACTAGACCTGGTCCCCTCTAGCCTGCTAAGTGCTCAAGTCCCAAGAGTTCTGCCCTCCCTCTCATATGCTTTTTACCATCAGTATATAGACATCCAAGAACAAATGAACAGTTCATTAGCATTCAGACACCACTCCCACCTTAAAAAACAAAAATAAACCAAAGAAAACCTTAACAAAATTTTTTTTACCTCACTTTCCCCATCACCTCCTACCTTAGTTTTCTGCTTCGTTTTGCAGCAAAACTTCCAAAGAGTTGGCAACACTTTTATTTCGAGTTCTTCTCTTCAAATTCTCTTATACCCACCCCAGTCAGGCTCTCACCTCACCGTTCCACTGAGAATGCTCTCAAGGTCACCAGTGTTGTCCATCTTGTTTGATCTACTGCTGGCTTTGAGACTCCTCTATAATGTTTTTTACGCTCGCTTTTGGGGATGCCACACTTGGTTTCTTCCCTGCCTCACTAATTCCTCTGTGCCTCTTTTGCTGGCTCCTTTTCTCCCCAGCTTCCTGATGGTCTCCTTCCCCTCATCTATGTTCATTCTCTTGGTGATCTCATGCAGTCCCATGGCTTTGAATACCAGTTCTGTGCCAATAGTTTCAAGTTTATATCTCCAGCAGAGACCTTTCATGTAAACTAGATTTGTATAAAAGTTGCCTTTTTGGCAACTTTAGCTGAATGTCTCAAACTTAATATGTCTAGTACTCAACTGCTTTTCTTTCCTTCCAACCTGTCCCCCCCAGCTTTCTCCGTCTCAGTTGATGACAGCTCTGTCCTTCCATTTTCTCAGGTGAGAAACGTTGGAGTCATCATTGACTTCTCTCGTTAAACGCATGTCCAGTTCATCAAGCAGTCTTGTTCACTGTACCTTCAAAATACATCCAGCATCTGACTGCTTGTCACTGTCTCCATTGCTCACACCCTGGGTGAAACCACCACAAGGCCTTGCTGGAATCTTGCGTTCACCTCCTAACAGGTCATCCAGTTTCTATCCTTGTAGCCCTGTAGGTTATCCTCAAGAGAGTAGCCAGGGTAATTCTTTCAACACACAAGGGCAAACCATGTCACTGTTCTTTTCAGAACTTTATATTTCACTGAGTATAAAATCCAAATTCCTTACCATGGCTTCCACAGCCCCACATGATCTGACTTAACTAGTGTTCTATTTTTATTTTATTTTATTTTTCTAAATTGAAGTATAGTTGACTTTCAATGTTTCAGGTGTATAGCAGAGTGTTTCAGGTGTATAGCAGAGTGCTTCAGTTACACCATATATACATATACACACACACGTATGTGTATATATATTCTTTTTCAGATTCTTTTCCATTATAGGTTATTACAAGATATTGAGTATAGTTCCCTGTGCTATACAGTAGGTCCTTGTTGTTTATTTTATATATAGTAGTGTGTATCTGTTAATCCCAAACTCCCAATTTATCCCCCCCCTGCCCCCTTTTCTCCTTTGGTAACCATAAGTTTGTTTTCTGTGTCTTTGAGTCTACTTCTGTTTTGTAAATAAGTTCATTTGTACTATTCTTTTAGATTCCACATATGTGATATCATATAATATTTGTCTTTGTCTGATTTACTTCACTTAGTATGATAATCTTTAGTGCCATCCATGTTGCTACAAATGGCATTATTTCTTTCTTTTTCATGGCTGAGTAATATTCCATTGTATATATGTACTATATCTTCTTTATTCATCTCAGATTGGGCACTTAGATTGCTTCCATGTCTTGGCTATTGTAGATAATGCTGCTATGAACATTGGGGTGCATGTATCTTTTAAAACTAGAGTTTTCGTCTTTTCCAAATCTATGCCCAGTAGTGGGACTGCTGAATCATATGGTACCTCTGTTTTTAGTTTTTTAGGAAACCTCCATACTGCTCTCCATAGTGGCTGCACCAGTGACCTTCTGTTTTTTCCTCTGGCTTTGTCTCCTACCAGTCTTATCCCCTTGCTTACTCCACACCTGCCACATTGGCCTCCTTGCAGGTCTTCATATTGGCCTGACAGGCTGCTATCTTCTTGGCCTTTTCACTAGCTCTCTCTGAGACACTGTTTCCTTAAATATCTACTTGGTTGACTCCCTTAACCTCCTTCAAGTCTTCACTCAGATCTTCCCTCCTCAGAGGCCTGTCCTGACCGCCCTGTTCAGTACTGCAGTCTGCACCCGCCTATCCTGCGCTCCTGATCCCTCTAACCCACCTCTGTTTTTTCTCCTATAGCATTCAGCATCTTTTGATTTACTCTGTAATTTTATATTATTTTTATTTTTTAATGCTTTTTTCCCACTAGAATTAAGTTCTACAAGAGCAGAGATCTTTGTTTCATTTGCAGATATGAACTCTTAGAATAGTGCTTTGTGTTCTTTAAAATGAATATCTGGGAGTCTTATTGAGGTATCTTGGTATAAAACCTCAAACAATAGAATTCAAAGTGCTGGGATAAACTTTTAAAATTAGTAAGTAATTTATTTCCTCAAGTAAGCAGTCTAACTAATGCAGAAGACATTTTCACTCTGGGATCTGTTTTGAATTTTGGTTTAACAATCTGTCAGCCTTATGAAAATAGAGATTTTTCCCGTAACAGAATTCTAGCTGCCCACCTGTTGCTATATGTTGATAGTTCCTTTACCATCAAACAGTGGTCTTCAGACTTGTGTAAGTACCTCTGGTGATATGCAAAGATTTTGCAAGGTCAAAGAGACCCAGATAGTTTTCAGAAACTCAGTTTCTCTTTCCTCAACTTCCATATGTATTCTTTCCTAAAATTTTCTGCCTGAATACATACTTGTAATGCAGTCTCTTTTCTCACCTCCTCTTCATAAGCTCTGAACTCTCCCACTGGAAAATAACTGCATACCTCTCACCCACTGATTGCCTCAGACCATAAAATCCTCCTGAGTGTCGTTTGAAGGGACAATTCAGAATAATGTTTTAGATGTTAAGATGGCAAATGACATGATGACTTGGTAAAATCTTTTTGCACATCATGTGGTTGCTAACTGTTCTCAAAAAAACTGGAAAAGGACCAGATAGAGTTGTCAGCTGATAGGTCATTAATAATTTCTGGTGATAGATCACCATATGATTTTTGGACTATAACTCAGAATTTCATGGTTTTTAAAACATGAGTCTTAAATATCTTGTTATGTTAAATATCATTACATGAAACATACTTCACATCAGTAGATACTGAACTTGACAGACTAATGGATATTTTTTCTGTAAGAAAAACGGTGTTTTATGGATGTTATTAACAGTTCAGTTTATGTTGTAATTTTGTTAGTATTTGATAGATATGTTTTAGTATTGGTTTTTGCCCTTCAAATTTAGACATGGGTTCCTTTTCCACAATCTCTAGTACAAACCTAAAATTAAAATTCATTGAAACTGATATATATATATAGGAGAGTGATTTGTAATTTTATCAGCCTTTTTTTTTTTTTAGAAATAGTAGAGGGAGCTACTGAGAAAATAATGTAGAATATTAAAATTTCAACTCAGATTTTTTTTCTCCCCATCAGATTTTATTTGAAGTGAATGGCTTTTTTGAACTAAACTTGTTTTCCTTTAAACATGAAATTGTTTATGGAAATAAATCAGCCATAATTAAAGTTAGGAAGCTTCTGAAACTTCTCCAATGCCAAGTATTAATTTTACTGAAAAGCCAATTATATTTCTGACCATTGTTTTTTAGCTTATATTCAACAAAAATGTAGTTAATATCTGTGAGAATTTATGAAGGGAGAAAATATTTGCAAACAAATCAACAGACAAAGGGTTAATCTCCAAAATATATAAACACTTTATCCAGCTCAATATCAAAAAAACAAACAACCCAAAAAATGGGCAGAAGACCTACATAGGCATTTCTCCATAGAAGACATACGGATGGCCAAGAGGCACATGAAAAGCTGCTCAGCATCACTAATTATTAGAGAAATGCAAATCAAAACTACAATGAGGTATCACCTCACACCGGTTAGAATGGGCATCATCAGAAAATCGACAAACAGTAAATGCTGGAGAGGGTGTGGAGAAAAGGGAAGGCTCTTGCATTGCTGGTGGGAATGTAAATTGATACAGCCACTATGGAGAACAGTATGGAAGGTCCTTGCAAAACTAAAAATAGAGCTACCATATGACCCAGCAATCCCACTCCTGGGCATATACCCAGAGAACACCATAATTCAAAAAGACACATGCACTCCAATGTTCATTGCAGCACTATTTACAATAGTAGGATATGGAAGCAACCTAAATGTCCATCAACAGATGAATGGATAAAGAAGATGTGGTACATACATACAATGGAATATTACTCAGCTGTGAAAAGCAATGAAACTGGGACACTTTTAGAGACATGGATGGACCTAGAGACTGTCATACAGAGTGAAGTGAGTCAGAAAGAGAAAAACAAATATCGTATATTAACACATATATGTGGGATATAGAAAAATGGTACAAATCAACTGGTTTGCAAGGCAGAAATAGAGACACAGATGTAGAGAACAAACAAATGGACACCTAGTGGGGAAAGCGGGGAGTGTTGGGGGCGGGGAATGAATTGGGAGATTGGGATACCAAATTGTACACTCTAAATATATGCAGTTTATTGTAAAAAAAAAAAAAAAAAATTAGCACATCAGTATTTTTTTGGGGGGTTGGGGCGCATCAATATTAAAAAAAAAAAGAATTTAAGAAGAAGCATGGACGTTTGATTATTTGGACCAAGTTGCTTAGTATAAGCTTTCAGAGAACAGTATAAGCTCTAGAGGCCTTTCTGTATCTTACTTCAGTTCTAAATACTTCATTGTGGCCTCTAAACTACCTAGTTTTTGATCCCCCTACACTGCTGAAAAATAAAGTTAAAATTCCCTTCTCAAAACATTGGTAGGGACTAATATTAAAGTGTCTCTATTTGTGACTCCAAAATGATGCCACATTTAAGTAATGTTATGGTCAGAGGAGGAGAGAGGCTGATTTACCCCCTCTTCATTTTCTCTTCTGGATTCTATAAACAAAAACAAGCATTAAACCTCTCTGCCTAACTCATTATCCTATCTTTTATAGGTGCTAATTAATTTTATTTAAGTATTTTGTGAACCCTGTGAAGTATAAAGCTCTGTGCTGTAGGATAGTAAAAAAAAATGAACCAACTTAGTTTCTGTTTCCTGGGAGCATAAAATCTAGGAATATTTTGTTGTAGTGCATAACTGAGATATCACCTTTGAAGAGTTGTGGATGAATCTCTAAATATCCCACTAATCCCCTAATAGTTTTTACTGAGTTAACATTTACTTGAACTTCTTTATGATAAAAATTAGCTGTAACCACCTTTTGGGAGGAGTAAAGTAGGCAGATTTACATAATCAAGTACAAAGAATTCATTTCATCTTTGCTGTTGTATTTTCTTTCAAATTCAGCAGTGGGTGATCTCCTTATTCAGTATTAGATTTGGTGATGCCATATTTATACTGTTTAGAGCCCTAACTTTAGCTCTGTAGGCCTTCAGAAGCCCTTAATTTTTCCCTTGATTCACTTTTTCATGTAGTAAGTTCTTACTGAATGCCTATTAGGTTAGACACTGTGCTACGTACCAGAAGATACAAGAGTAAGCAAAAAAAAGCTTGATTTTATCGTAGTTTGTCATATCTGCTTTCATCGTTCATGTTTATAAGCTAATAACAAATTGGTTTACATGTTCTCACACAGTTGTCACTTCTTTATCTCAGTTGTCTCAAATAAATTCAGTTGTCTCTAGGAGTGTCCGAGCTTTCTTAATTTTCGTTTGAAGAATTGACCTGTTAATCTCATTCATTACTTAGCTCTGCTGTCTGTGATAAAAATAGGTGTATTATCCACGACTAGTTTTATTCAGCAATAGTTTTATCTTGCTTTTTGAACACATCTCATCACATCATTCATGATCAGTTTTATGAAGTGATGCAAATATAAGTAGTAAATGGCAACCTTATCTTCATTAATCTAGTTTTTAGTTTTCTATTATAGGTATACATTTAATTCATGATTTTGAGTTACCTGTATAATGTTCTCAGCCCCTCAATTTTATTTCATAAATGGTAATAATTTTCTTAAATAAGCTTTAGTGTAATGCATACACTTGTAGTTAAAATAACTAATTTTGGTGCAAACTTTAAAGGCTGTATATAAAAGGAATAAGAAGAAGGAGAAAAAATGTATTTACTATTGATACATTTGCCTACCTAGAAAAATTCGAGATTCAACTAAAAAACCACTAGGATTGAAAAATGATTTTTTTTAGTAAGGTGGCCTCTTGCCAGATAAACATTAAAAAGCACATAGTTCCCTTATGTTAATAATAACTAGTTAGAACATGTAATATAAAAATTATCCATTTCACTATAACAACCAAATAGTAATGCATGTAGGAATAGTTTAGAAAATGCATTACAAACTGTTAATACTGAGGGAAATACGATTGGGCTTTTTCACTTTTTACTCTCTATGCTTCCATATTGTTTTCATGTTTACAGTCAGTATATATATGTTTGTGTGTAAATGTATACATGTATTACTTACATAATCACAAAGTAGTATATTTAATACTGAATAATTTCAAATAGTTTCTGACGTACAGTATTTCTATTCAGGGCGCCCAGGAACGGATAGATAGCTTGCGTCGAACTGGAGTGATCCATGAGAAACAGACTGCTGTGTCAGTAGAAAACTTCATTGCAGAATTGCTTCCTGACAAGTAAGAGGCTTTTTTTTTAAGCATAGTTATAATTTTTTTTGTGTGTGTAAAGAGAACTTTCAAGACAAGATCTATTCTCTTAGCAACTTTGAAATATACAAAAAGTATTAGTAACTATAGTCACCTTGCTGTACATTATATCCTCATGACTTATTTTATAATTGGAAGTTTGTGCCTTTTAGTCCCCTTTATCCATTTTACCCACTCTCCCAACCCTGCCTCTGCATTCACCAATCTGTCCTTTGTATCTGTGACTTCACTTTTTCCCCCACGTGTAAGTGACATCATACGGTATTTGTCTTTCTCTGTCTAACTTATTTCACTTAGCTTAATGGCCTCAAGGTCCACCATGTTGTTGAAAATGGCAAGGTTTTCCTTCCTTTTTAATAGAATAAAATTCCATTGTATATATTATACACACTCACACACATACGTGTGTGAGTGTGTATGTGTAAATCACATTTTCTTTGTCATCAACAGACAGGCTACTTCCATGCCTTGGTTGCTAGAAATAGTGTTGCAGTGAACATGGGATGCGCATCTAGTTGAGTTAGTGTTTTCATTTCCTTCGGATAAATACCCAGAAGTGAAGTTTATGGGTCATTTGGTAGTTCAATTTCTGAGGAACCTCTATACTGTTTTCCATAGTGGCTGCACCAATTTACACTCCCACCAACAGCGCACATGGGTTCCCTTTTCTCCACATCTTTGCTGACATTTGTTATTTCTTGTCATTTGATAATAGCCATTCTAACAGTGTGAGATGTTATCTCATTGTGTTTTTGATTAACAATTCCCTGGAGGATTAGTGATATCGAGCACCCTTTCATGTACCTGTTGGCCATCCATATGTCTTTGGAAAAGGAGGCTATTCAGATCCTCTCGCCTTTTTTTATTGGATTGTTTGCTTTTGCTGTTGAGTAGTATGAATTCTTTATATATTTTGGATATTAACCCCTTATCAGATATATGATTTGCAGATATTTTCTGCCATTTGGTAGGTTGCCTTTTCATTTTGTTGATAGTTTCCTTTGCTGTGCAGAAATGTTTTAGTTTAATGTAGTCCCACTTGCTTTTGCTTTTGGTGTCAAACCCAAAAAAATCATTACCATAACTGATGTCAGGAACTTAACTGCCTGTGTTTTCTTCTAGGAGTTTTTTATGGTTTCAGGTGCTTTGCTCAAGTCTTTAATCCATTTTGATTAATTTTTGTGTTGGGTGTAAAACATTGGTCCAGTTTTCCTGACACCATTTATTGAAGAGACTGTCCTTTCCCCATTACATATTCATGGCTGCTTTGTTGTAAATTAATCAGCCACATATGCATAGGTTTATTTCTGGGCTCTGTTTTGTTGCATTGATCTATATTTTTGTTTTTATGCCGGTACCATAGTGTTTTGGTTACTATTACCATGTATTGTAATTTGACATCAGGGAGCGTGATGCCTCCAGCTTTGCTCTGCTTTCTCAAGGCTGCTTTAGCTATTCAGTGTCTCGTGGGTGTATACAACTTTTAGGATTGTTTGTTCTATTTCTGTGAAAAATGTCATTGGGATTTTGATAGGGATTGCATTGAGTCTGTAGATTGCTTTGGGTAGTATGGACAGTTCAGTTAGTCCATGAGCATGGACTGTAGTTCCATTTATTTGTGTCTTTTTCAGTTTCTTCCATTAGTGTCTTACAATTTTCAGAGTAGAGATCTTTTACCTCGGTTAAATATATTCCTAAGCATTTTATGCTTTTTGATGTAATTGTAAATGATATTTAAAAAATTTCTGTTGTTTGTTATTAGTGCACAGAAATACAGCAGATTTTTGAGTATTGAACTTGTATCCTGCAACTTTAGAGAATTTATTAGTTCTAGCATTTTTTTGGTGGTATCTTTGTTTTTCTGTATATAAGATCATGTCACATGCAAATAGTGACAGTTTTACGTCTTCCTTTCTGATTTGAATGCATTTTTTTTGTTGCCTAATTACTCTGGCTAGGACTTCCAATACCATGTTGACTAGAAGTGGGAAGGGCACTTAGAAGGGCATTGTTGTCTTGTTCCTGATCTTAGAGGTAAAGCTTTTTAGCTTCTCACTATTGAGTATGATATTAGCTATGGGCTTGCCATATTATGTTGAGGTATTTCCTCCTCCATCCACTCTGTTGAGAGTTTTTGTCATTAATGGATGTTGAATTTTGTCAAATGCTTTTTATAGATCTATTGAGATGATCATATGATTTTGTCTTTTATTTTGTTAGTGTGGTGTATCACCTTGATTGATTGGCACATTTTGAACCATCCTTGCATCCCTGGAGTAAATTCCACTTGACTGTGGTATAGATCCTTTTAATGATTGTAGAATTTGGTTTGGTAGTATTTTGTTGAGGATTTTTACCTCTCTGTTTATCAGGGATATTGGGCCTTTAATTTTCTTCTCTGTAATGTCCTTCTCTGGCTTTGCTGTCAAGGAAATGGCTGGCCTTGTAATACGAGTTTGGAAGTGTCCCTCATCTTCTATTTTTTGGAAAAGTTTGAGAAAGATTGGTATTAATTCTTCTCTAAATCTTTGCTAGAATTCACCAGTGATGCCATCTGGTTCTGGACTTTTCTCTGTTGGGAGGTTTTTGATTACTGAGTCAGTCTCGTCACAAGTAATCAGTTTGTTTAGATTTTTCTATTCTTGATTCAGTTTTAATAGGTTGTGTGTTTTTAGGAATGTATGCATTTCTTCTAGGTTGTCAGTTTGTTGGCATATGATGGTTCAATAAGAAGCTTATTATGTTTCTTTCAGGGGCAGAATATAATTACACTGAATATCTAGTAAAAAATCTCTCTGGTTCTGAAAAAGATAGAAGATTATTTTCTGGTCTAGCTATATCATCTAACTAGCTACGTGAATGACCAGTGTAGCTCGGCTCACATTTCTACTCATTTCCCCTTTTTAATTATAAAATGGACATTGTAATACCTGCATTCCAACATTGTGTTAAAAATCAATTAAATATGATACAGTGGTGTAGTTATTGGCATGGATGTTGACCTCCAGTAACAAACACAATCATTGACACAGTTGTTCAGAGTAATGGAAGGTATGACAAGAGGCTCTGGAGGCAGTCACCAGGCTGGAGTTCTGTTGAGCACTACTTCTCATCTATGTAGTTTGGAAAAAAGTTCCAGCAACATAATTCATCATTGTTTTTGATGGCATTGTACTTTTAATAGATGGCTTTTTTTAATGGCAGAAATTTTTTTTAATATGTGGAATTGATTTATATTGAAATAACTTCCCAACTGTTGAAACCTACCTTCTTTCAGTTTACTTTCTGGTTTTGTTGTTTTTAATTTTTGTTTTAGTATTGAGTAACACTGTGCCTTATACTTTGGAGTACATATTTTGTATGCTAGAGCTACAACTTTGAGGTTCTGTTATAGGCCAATTGGGAGAGAAAGCTTATATGTAGATGAACAGTTTTAACTGTACAAGTGTGTAAATTCTTACTGATAGGATATGTGCATTTTTCAGTGGAAATAACTTGATGTGGAGATAGTCTCAGATAAGATTCATGAATGGTTGGTACTTGAGTTGAATTTTGAAGAGTGGGTAAAATTTGAATGTGGTAAAGAATAGGTAGGATATTCTGTGTGGAGGAAAAGTGTGAAGATTAAGATATATTCTGGGATCAGTGATTATATCAGCTTGGCTGAACATTGGTTGGATAGGAAATCAAGATGCAGTTTGGGGACAGACTGAAGAGCTTTGAATGCTAGGGTGGGAAGTTTGAGCTTTCTGTGTAAGCACCAAGCAACCGTCCAGTGATCATATTATTTTATTTTTCCCCTCTGTTAATCTTTTAATACTCATTTAAGGGTTACCTTAGAGATTCCATTGTGCTTTTTTCCATGTATTATAATAAAAATTATGTTTATTCTCTGAATTCCTCCCTGCATTTTTGGTTTTTCCTTCTGGGATCATTTCATTCTGCCTACAGAACATCCTCTGGTACTATATACATTGTGATGAAAGACTTTAGCCAGGAGTTCTCTCAGCTTTTATCTGAAAGTACCTTTGGGCACCTTCGTTTTCACAGGGTGTTTTTTTCTGGAGGTGGAAGCCTGGATCCGCAGATCTCTTCTTTCAGTGCTTCAAAGATGCCGTTTTACTGTTTTCTGGCTTCCATCATTTCTATTACGGCAGCTGTCCAGCTTTTGATTCTGTGAAGAGAATGCATTGTTTAGCTGCATTTAGGATTTTTTATTTGTGCAGTTTTATTACGTATGTATAGGATTGTGTGTGTTTGCTTACGTATTAAGTTTTTGTGGATTCACTGAGCTTGATTCTTTCTGTCTTTCATCAGTTGTTGGCCATTTTATCTTCAGAATTGGCTTCTGGCCCATTTTCTCTCTTCTCTTTCTAGGACTCCAATTACATGCTTATTCACCTCTGACTATGCCTCACATTTCTTATTTGGTCAGTCCCCCCCCTTTCCCCTACTTCCTCACTAATTTCTCTCTGTTCTTTAGTTGGAGTATCTTCTGTTTACCTGTCTTCTGCTCTATAGCCCCTACATTGCTTTTTTTTTTAATAGATTCAATTTGTCTCTTGAATATCTATCTTTTCTTCTGTTTTGACTATCTGTACCTCCCTTTTCTTGAATGAGTCATACTTACTTTAAGATCCTTATCTACCGAGTCCAGTGTGTGGGCCTTTCTCAGCCTCCTTTTGCTCTGATGATAAGGTGCTGTCTTTGTGAATGCCTCGTAATCTTTGAAAGCCAGGCATTGTTTGTAAGAAACTCAAGAGTCTTCAGGTAATTTTGAGAAGGTTCACTCTTCCCTCTAATAAATGGAGTAGTGGGGTGTGTGGAAGGTGAAGTTTGGTTCACTTTAGATACAGACTGACCTGAGTCCAGGCAGGATTGCGCTCAGGGTCAGCTGAAGGTCTTCAGTGTACCTTTGGACGGTTGTCCCTTGTCAGAATACTTGTTCCTACAGCTCTTGGATGCCTTTAGATATGACTTGTATACTCATCCAGCTTCTCATTGAGAATATTGATCTGCCATCAACTGCTCCATCATACCTAGATGTATTTTTTCCTACCTTTTCGAGCGGAAGAGTAGCAAATAAAGAAGAGTGGGAATAGTAAATAGTATTAGGAAGTCTGTGGATGGTTTCCAGTATGGTTTAAGGAGGAGAGAGGATGAAAAGGTTGTGATATTAAGATACAGAAGGGGGGATAGAGGAAGGACATGCGAACAAACAGCAAACCCACGACCCAAAACACTCGATAGTTCGCTTTGGCTACCTGTCTCTCTGGTGTTCCCTTGAGAAATAAAAGCGCAGAGGATAAAGTCAGGGAAATGCATGCTTGTAATTGAGTCAAGAAAAGACCAGTGGTGTTTGGCCCCTAACAGAGTAGAGGCAGTATAGACCTAGCTATATGTGATAAACTTTGCATCTGTTCATGCTGCATGAGGAAAATTAGCATGTTGTATACCAAAATGGAAAAATACCTGTGTAGTAAGCATGAACTGTCCTTATTCTGAGATGAACCTATCAAGTTTTAAAACCTTGGGTTATGTGTGAATTGGGTTTAAAATGTCCTTCTGTGAAGTGACTGGTGGTAGTAGATGGTCTTTCTTTGGTAAAATACAAATTGGCATAGCTGTATCAGCTTCTCATGCTATTTTGATTTTTTTCTGCTACTTGAAATCTAAATATCTTAGAACCATGATTCTTCTTAAGCCTTTTTTAAGTCCAAGTGGCTTCCATATAGGACTGGTCAAGTCTGTCTTATTTTACCAACTGTGTGGAGAGGGTGAGGAGGAGAGAGTTCCTTAGCGACTGTCCTTGGGCATGAACAGTGGAGACCACCACTCTTCTTCCTCTTGGGTGGAGAGTGAAAGTGGGGTGGAAGGACAGGAGGAAGGAGGGAGAAGACAACGATTCCTCAGCTAACAGCAGTAGTGAGAGAAATGGAAGAGGTGTTGGTGGGCATGACAGTGACGGCAGTTTAGATCTGAGTTGAGGAGAATGGATATCCAGGTTGACACGCTCTGGAGCATGACAGTAATTTGGAGAGAAAGGGAGTTTTTCTCATGTGTGTTCACCAGCATTGTAGGGGAGGCTGCTTGTACCTTCAGGGATGCTGCTTCTCAGGAAGTCCTTGCCGTGCCTGGGAGCTTAGTCACTACAGTTATTCTCTGCCATCTGCATAATACACAAATCGTGTAAAATAAAATATTGAATCATATACCAAATAAAGTTATTATTTAAAATAATGATTCATATACCAAATAAATTATTTAAGGTTCTTAATTTGAAGCAAAGTTTTAGAATATGAATACTAGACATTATAAACTGCCATTTTAATAATTACTCAGTAAAGTTGTTATTCTACATATTGTCTTGTTTCTTTGACTATGTAAATAAGAGTTTCTTAATCTGTAGTATATTTCATCACACTGTAGTAGATCTGCATATTTTTAGATTTCTTGCTCTGTATCTTCTCATTTAAACTCATGATTTCCTGATTCTGGTGAGTTAAAATGCTAGTGATGTTAGAGATGACCTCACCTAAGTCAGTTTTTAAATGTATCACTTTTTATGTATATCTTTAAATGGAAGAAAGTTTTCTTGATTTCATGAAGCTGTTTTCAAAGACTGATTCATTGTGAACAATTCAGACAGTATGATTAGATTTATCAGGGATGAGGAGAGGATTTTTTATTTCCTGAATAAGCTTATTTTTTTTAATTTGCTAGTAATTTGCAACTTGGCTATATATTAATCATAGAATCGGTAATATAAAATTTCCCATATTTTAGCAAGTGACATTTTTAATTATAAGCTATTTGCATTTTCAAATGAATGAATTTACCTGTTGCATATTTGAGCACCCCTAATTGCCATTCTTCTCTCCAGATATTAGCAAGAAAAGGAATTTTCCATGATGAGTTATTTTCAATTATTTTTCCTTGTTGTTGTTTTCCCCCCTTTTTTTTTCTCCTTTCCCTCTTGGAATTAAGTCAGAAGGTAATTTTATTTGTTGTTTTTATGGATTGTTCTCTTGAAAATTTCAAGGAAAATTTTTCTAATCAATCTGCTAATGTTTTACCTGAAGGATAGTACTTTTGTCTATTCACTGTAACTTATTTAGCACATACACAACATGAAATTCATACATTCTGTTGCAGATGGTTTGACATTGGCTGTCTGATAGTTGAAGACCCTGTGCATGGTATTCATCTAGAAGCATTTACACAAGCCACACCAGTACCCTTGGAATTTGTACAACAGGTTAGTTTTATCCTTCTCTTTCTCATTATGCTCCAGAGAAACTTGAAATACGGTTTTCAAAATAAGATTTTTCATTAGAAATATGGTGTATTCTTGATTTTGCTTCACTCTTTTTCCTTTTACCCTTTTGTCTTTGCTTTTCAATTTTCTATTCCTTCCATGTTGTTTTAGTACCTCCCTACTTTTTTCCCCAGTGGTCTTTGAAAAGGTAAGCCATTACATGGTTAATAGCTCTTTTCCTCATTGTTCTTTCTTTTTATGATTGTGTTCACTACCTTGTGATCGGAAAAATATTCATCTCTTCTGGTTTTATGTTCACTTTGTTTTGCTGTCTTATCTCACATTTTATTTTCCCCTATTATTCCAGTTCCTTTTTCTTTGTCCTCATCTTCCTTTTTACTTTATCTTTAAAAATATGTAGAAACACATTTAGAAGCAAGTTTACAAACCTTGGATTTGGCACGTCCTTTTGGTTTGTTGAAAAATGTTTATCTATCCACATAGTTTCCAGAATAATGTAAGCATTGATGTATAATGATTTTCATTCCTTCTATATTTTTATGTACTTTAGTCCTTCTTAAACAAAATGGAATATAAGAGTTTTACACTGGAATCTTTGTACTCGTAAATGGTTTTTTTCCTATCATCCATTTAATAGAATTTACATCACATTTTTATGTACGTACATTGTTATATGTCATTTCAAAACTCTCAAAGTTATTTGGAACTTCAGGTATTTGAGAATTTGCTAAAGTTTTTGGGTTCTCCCCACAAGAGAATGCATGTATGATATATGCACTCACATATAAATATGGCTCATGTATTTACAGAACCCCAGAAAGCAACCTGTGGCCTTCTTAGGGGTTTACAGCTTAGATGGGGAATGAGAATTTATGCTTGGAATTTTGCAGTTTATTGAACCTTTACTTATACCACAATTCTACCATAATTTCTCTTCAGAAGTTGAAGAAAACATTTTTTTACATGGTAATGTTAAACACACTCCAATGTGAAGGTGATTAAAAGATTGTAAACAAATACTATGCATACGGTTATACCAAGAATTTAGAAAAATTACATAAAATGATTGATTTTCTAGGAAAATATTCTTGAATCAACAATGGCAGTTTATAACCATTAGGTTGAACCATACAAAATTTATCTTTGAAGTCAAAAACAGTCAAATTTTGGCAGTTTCATATGATTTAACCTAATTATCTTAGTGGAGCCTTTTGATGCAAGGATTTCATCTAGCTCCAAAAAAATCACTGAGTTCTAATGGTGTTGTATGGTCTACAAGGTATTCAAGGAATACACGATTCTAATGCATAGCGGTAGAAAGTTTTCCATTCTATTCTGTGAGACTAGCTTGTAACTGAATCAAAAAAAAGAAAAATTATAATACAGTATCACTTAAGAAGTAAACGGTAAAATTAATAACATTTTGAAATGTATTAGAACATTGGAAAAGGTTCCAGTGTGTGTGTGTGTGGGAGGGTAGTTTTTCCCATGCCACGCAGCAGTTATCCAATACCAGCTGCATATCCTAGAATTCAACTTAGTTCTGACACCTTTCTACCTAGAAATAGTGTCAGATCCCACAGGTTAAGGGCTCAGTCCTGCAAGATTGCCTGCACCCCTCCTTTTCAGATACCTATCACAAGTCCAGGTTTTTACCTGAACTTCTGACTGACTGGCTATGTATCAGAGGAAATCAGAGATTCTCATTACCTGCTCTTTGAGTTTGATTAATTTGCAGCTCACAGAACTCAGTAAACCCACTTAACCCTGGATCACCGGTTTATTATAAAAGAATGTAAGTCAGCAGTAGCCAGGTGAAAGAGACGCATAGAGTAAGCTATGGGGAAAGAGGGTGGAGCTTCCATGCCCTCTCCTAGTGTTCTACTCTCTCCAGATCTCCACATGTTCAAGAAACTGTCTGAACCCTAGCCTTTTGGGTTTTTATGGAGGCCTCGATGGGCATCGATTCAAACCTCTAGTCCCCTCCTCAGCGGTGGTGGGGGAGGGGGTGTTTAGAGAGGAGGAATAAATGGGACTGAAATTTCCAGTCCTTTAATCACATAGTTGGTTCCCTTGGCAACCACCCCCATCTTTAGGTAACTTGAGGGCTTTCTAGTTATAGTTCCTAGGAGCTCTGTGCCAGAAACCAATGTTGAAGACCAGGTATATATTTCTTATTATAAGTCAAAATATCACAATCCACCCCCTGGTCTTCAAACATGGATCCCTTATAGCGAAACAGTCATAAGGTTAAACAGTACTGGCACATTATTTGCATCCCAGTTTATCTTTAATAACTAGCTAGTATGTTTTCGTATTGTATGAAAATGTCTCTCAGGGTGAGGGCATGTAGGTTTACAGGTTTCAAAAGCAGGAGTGGAAATTGTTTTCTTAAGTTATCTTAAGAAATTAATGAAACAATTCCACTTACCATCACATCAAAATGAATAAAATACCTAGGAATCAACCTGTGTAAGGAGGCAAAAGACCTGTACTCCAAAAAATGTAAGATGCTGATTTAAGAAATTGAAGATAACACAAACAGATGGAAAGATATACCATGTTTTTGGATAGAAGAATCAATATTGTTAAAATGACCATTCTACCTAAGACAATCTACAGAGTCAGTGCAATCCCTATCAAATTACCCATGGCATTTTTCACAGAACTAAAACAAATAATTTTAAAATTTGGATGGAGACACTAAACAATCTTAAGAAGAACGAAGTTGAAGGAATCATGGTCCCTGACTTAAGACTGTACCACAAAGCTACAGTCATCAAAACAATATGGTGCTGGCACAAAAACAGACACATAGATCAATGTAACAGGATAGAAAGTCTGGAAATAAACCCACACACCTATGCCAGTTAATCTACAGCAAAGGAGGCAAGAATGTACAATGGAGAAAAGATAGTTTCTTCAATAAGTGGTGCTGGAAAAACTAGACAGCTACGTGTAAAAGAATGAAATTAGAACATTCTCTAACATCATACACAAAAATAAACTCAAAATGGATTAAAGACCTAAATGCAAGGCTTGGATACTATAAAACTCTTAAAGGAATACATAGGTAGAAGAATCTCTGACATAAATCACAGCAATATTTTTTTTGGATCTGTCTCCTAGAGTAATGGAAATAAAATAAAATATAAACAAATGGGACCTAATTAAACTCAAAACCTTTTTGCACAGCAAAGGAAACCATAAACAAAACGAAAAGACAACCCAGAGAATGGGAGAAAATATTTGCAAAGGAAGCAACCAACAAGGGATTAATCTCTAAAATATACAAACAGTTCATAAAACTCAACAATAACAAAAAAAAACCCAATCAGAAAATGGGCAGAAGACCTACATAGACCTTTCTCCAAAGAAGACATACAGATGACCAACAGGCACATGAAAAGATGCTCAACATCACTAATTAGAGAAAGGCAAATCAAAACCACAATGAGGTATCACCTCACACCAGTCAGAATAGCCATCATCAAGAAGTCTAAAAATAAATGCTGGAGAGGGTGTGGAGAAAAGGGAACCCTCCTACATTGTTGTTGGGAATGCAAATTGGTACAGTTGCTATGGAGAGCAGTATAGAAGTTCCATAAAAAACTAAAAATAGAGCTATTATATGATCCTGCAATCCCATTCCTGGGCATATACCTGGAAAAGACAAAAACTCTAATTTGAAAAGCTATGTGCACCCCCCCATGTTCACAGCAGCACTATTTACAATTGCCAAGACATGGAATCAACCTAAATGTCCATTAATAGATGAATGGATAAAGAAGATGTGGTACACATATATACAATGGAATATTACTCAGCCATTAGAATGAATGAAATAATGCCATTTTGCAGCAACATGGATGGTTTTATAGATTATCGTACTAAGTGAAGTAAGAGAATGATGAATATCATATGATATCACTTATAAAAAAAATAATGCACATGAACTTATTTAGAAAACAGAAATAGACACACAGATGTAGAAAGCAAACTTATGGTTACCAAAGGGGATAGTGGGGGTAGAGGGAGGAGATAAATTTGGAATTTGAGATTAACAGACACACACTACTATATAAAAAATATATATAACAAGGATTTACTGTATAACACAGGAAACTACATTCAATATCTTATAGTAACCTATAATGAAAAAGTATCTGAAAAAGAATAGCTCTATATGTACATATGTATAACTGAATCACTATGCTGTATACCTGAAACTAATCCAACATTGTAAATCAAGTATACTTCAATTTAAAAAAAAAACAAAAACAAAAAAACAGGAGTGGTGTCAGATATAGTATATGGCTTCACCCTTTCAGGTATACAGCATAATAGAGCTAAGAGACAGTACCATCTCTTGCTCTGAGCCTCTTTTTTTTTTTCTTCCCTTTTTTCCTTTTCTCCATTCATACCCAGATTTTCCCACCTTTGGAAGGGACATTAGGTCCAGCCACTGTGCTGGTCTAGATTACAGACAGAATGCTAGTCTAGCAAGTGCTTCTCCCTCATCCACTTCTACTCAGGTAAGTTAAGGTTACATAGGTGCAGAACAGGTGGGCTCTCTTTACCACCAGGCCATATAGCAGCAATCACTGTTATAACAGCCCCATTTTGCCAGATGGAGTAAAAGCATGTCTTGCCCCATAGGCCCTTCCCTAAGGGCCTATATGATTGTAACAAAGATAGTTTCAGTTTCTGGTTTAGGAATCATCTGTTTCCTGCACTTGTATTTGCAACTTTGGTCATCTGACCACTACATCAGAAGGGGGAAAACAAAAGTTGAGGTGATGTGGGGAAGAAAGAAAGAAAAAAAAAGATGTCTCAATGTCCTCCTCTCTTGGTAAGAATTGCATAATCACACTAGCATCTTCCCTCCCCCCCCGCCCCAAACAACACTGGACTCTCTTCAGTGCAGCTACTCCTCTAGCTCATCTTGTCCTGTAAGCCAGCCCTTCATGCCTTTCTCTCCCCCCCGTTTTAGACAACCAGTGTTACCCATTCCAATTCTCTATCAAACTCTTACTCTGAGGGGATCTCTCTACCCACTTTTGGACATGATGGGCTGTAAAGTAGTGTTCCTTGCTCTGAAGAAATGATGCTCAGATGTCGAAATTGGTGCACTATCTTCTGTTCCATTTCTCTTACAGCACTGAGCATTTGCCTCTACCACTGGGTAAGGAAAGCCTGGCCTGGAGTCAGTGTCTCTTTCTGTGAAGACCCATTTGCAGTCCCCCAGGGCTACCAGCTAACTTGCCAGCTATGTTCAGGGCCTTCCCAACAGGGAATCTGCCACATAGCCATCTGCAGTCTCTTTTTTTTTTGCTGGCAGACAGAACAGTTCTTACTGGCATTTTGTACCTCAGAGTGTACAAGAGCATTGTGGCTAGATTCAGCCCATCTCTGCTTTGCTGCACTACCCCCATATCCACTCACTTTGTGGACCCAGGTAGCTGTCTTAAGAGACCACAGGGGGATATCTGCTTGTCTAGTCCATTCACCTTCCAAGCCTGGAAAGGAGTTCTTCTGATGGGCATCAGCATGTCCAACTTTAATGCATCCCTTCAATTCCCACAGTGGTTTCCAGAGGGCTGTGTGTCCCATATAGGTATCCTTTTAATAGGCCAGGTTTCCATTGCTCTCCTGCCTGACCATATTGCTAGGCTGTGGGCCACTGCCCATGTGTCAGTAAAAACCAGAAGATAGGGGATTTTATTACTGTTCACTTCTTTCATCACTGCTGTGAAAATAGCATGCAGTTCAGCCTTACCAAGCTGATTTGTTTTTACTTTCCTCAGAGCAGTGGACTTCCAGATAGTATGTTATCCGTTCACCTGGGAATTGCCACCCATAAACCAAGCAGCTCTTAGCTCTACACTTGAGAGCTGTTCATAGGTCACTATCCACGTGCCAGTCCATACTGGCAGCTTCTCGGGTTACTCCAGAGTCTGTCCTAGAGGAACTGAGACACTGGGCTAATGAGTATCTCCACTTTGTATTCCCCAGGCAGCATGATCCTATATAAACCATTTCCATATTATGGAACTCTTCTGGGCACTCCATCATCCCAGACATTATGAGCATTTTGCAATTCAAGATCATTTTATGTTCTTTAGTCATGTAAGTAGCTTCCATTAGTAATGTCCAATGGCTAGGTAGTATATACCCTCAGGTGGAAATTCTCTAATTTGAAGTCCAAGTAGTCAGTGCTGGGTGGCACTCACAGATTTTTGCTATAAGCCTCACTCTACGCTCCACATAGGGCTGTGGTGCAGAGAATTTTGTCCCTACCAGTACTCCACCTTCTATTTCACACAGCAGGCTCAGACAGTCTTACTGGTTCCATATAGCATGTCTAGTTAATAATGCTTGAAGGGTGGCTTTCATTCCCTTCTGTTTTACTATACTAGACAGGGGAAACATTCTCTAGTGAGATAGTGTCCATCCCCAAAATATAACCAGGTGAAAGAAACACAGTCACTTCACATAAAACGTGTTCAAACACACCAATTCTCCTACAGACATACTGTAATTCCATCATCACTTACGTTCTTCAGTGTAGCCACCACTGAGACTTCATCAGTGGAATTTGGTTTTGTAATACTAGGTAGCGGAAGTGTTCCCCAACCAGACGTAAAATCCACCCAGGTAAAGATGACACAACTTCCTTATGTTGTATCTGCTTCAACATTCAACTTTCATAATCATATCAACCATTACATTTTTACTTTCTTTCAGTCTAATTGTAGCACACATCAGGCCTTCACTGGTGCACTTTGGTTAAACAGCCCAAGGGACTCCTGTATCTAGTCCTGGAAACTTCTCCACTCCTGACCATTTCCATTTTACCCATTCTTCTTTTTTTTTTTTAACTGAATGACTGTCTTTATTTGTAGTTCAAAAACAAGCAAAACTAATCAATCAGCAGTGTTAGTAGTTAGTTAGAGTTTGCCCTTATAGTGTTACCCACTCTTGTATGAAAGTCTTTGGGTCCCCAACTAGGGTTTGAACCAAGGGGCCTTGGCCCATTTGTCACTCTTTATCTTGATTAATTTGGCTAGCCATTCCCCAATTGATTGCTGGTCAGATTTCTCATTGTAATTTCTACCTTCAGACTTTTAAAATTTCTCCCAACAAGGATAAACAGAGCAGCCTTATGTGGGGCCCTTTAATGTTGGGGAACCAGCAGGGAGTCCTTTTGGCCCACTCAGCCTTTGGTAGTGCTGTGTTAAAACCTTTGTTTTAATCCCACCCATGTCTGTTTTATTCATCCTGTTTCTTAATAGGCATCTGAAGATTGCCACCCTGCTGGGATAAGTTCCATGAATCTCCTCTGTTTCTTGTTTCATTCCAAATCAAAATTTACTTTATTCGCTATGCCTTCATAGCTTTTGAAATTTCCACCTTATTGGGCAACTAGAGAAAGAACAAAAGTTTTCAGAAGGAAAGAAATCATGAAGATCAGAGCAGAAATAAATACTGGGTTGGCTAAAATGTTCGTTTGGTTAGTGCATATAGTGTTCAATAAAATTCTTGGTGAAAATGAAAAATGTGTCTTATTTTTATTTAAAACTGAATGAACTTTTTGGCCAACCCAAGAAAGTAGAGATGAAAAAAATAGAAAAGATCAATAAACTAAAAGCTAGTTCTTTGAAAAGATAAACAAAATTGATAAACCTTTAGCCAGACTCATCAAGAAAAAAAGGGGAGGGTGCAAATCAATAAAATTAGAAATGAAAAAGAAGTTACAACAGAGACCACGGAAATACAAAGGATCATAAAGAGACTACTACAAGCAACTGTATGCCAATAAAATGGACAACCTGGAAGAAAGGGACAAATTCTTAGAAAGGTACAACCTTCCAAGACTGAACCAATAAGAAATAAAAAATGTGAATCACAAGTACTGAAATTGAAATTATTAAAAATCTTCCAGCAAAGTCCAGGACCAGATGGCTTCACAGGCGAATTCTATCAAACATTTAGAGAAGAGTTAACACCTACCCTTCTGAAACTATTCCAAAAAATTGCAGAGGAAGGAACACTCCTGAGCTCATTGTATGAAGCCACCATCACCCTAATAGCAAAACCAGACAAAGATGTCACAAAAAAAATTACAGGCCAATATCACTGATGAACATAGATGTAAATATCCTTAACAAAATACTGGCAAACAGAATCCAACAACACATTAAAAAGGATCATACACCATGATCAAGTGGGATGTATCCCAGGGATGCAAGGATTTTTCGTTATCCACAGATAAATCAGTGCAATACACCACATCAACAAATTGAAGGATAAAAATCATATGATCATCTCAGTAGAATGCAGAAAAAGCTTTTAACAAAATTCAACACCCATGTATGATAAAAACTTTCCAGAAAGTGGGCATAGAGAGCACCTACCTCAACATAATAAAGGCCATATACAACAAACCCACAGCAATCATCATTCTCAACAGTGAAAAACTGAAAGCATTTCCTCAAGGATCATGAACAAATCAAGGATGTCCACTCTTGCCATTAGTAGTCAACGTAGTTTTGCAAGTCCTAGCCATGACAGTCAGAGAAGAAAAAGAAATAAAGGAATCCAAAATGGAAAAAAAGTAAAACTGACACTGTTGGCAGACAACACGATACTATACATAGAAAATCCTAAAGATGCTACCAGAAAAGTACTAGAGCTCATCAGTGAATTCAGTAAAGATGTAGGATACAAAATTAATACACAGAAATTTCTTGCATCCCTATACACGAACAGTGAAGGATCAGAAAGAGAAATCAAGGAAACAGTCCCATTTCATCACATCAAAAAAACAAAAACAAAATCCTGGGAATAAACCTACTTAAGGAGGCAAAAAACCTGTACTCAGAAAACTGTAAGATACTGATGAAAGAAATCAAAGATATGACACAAACAGAAGGAGAGATACCATGTTCTTGGATTGAAAGAATCAATATTGTGAAAGTGACTATACTCTACAAAGCAATCTACAAATATAATGCAATCCCTATCAAATTATCAATGGCATTTTTCACAGATTTAGAACAAAAAATTTTTACAATTTGTGTGGAAACACAGAAGACCATGAATAGCCAAAAACAATCTTGAGAAAGGAGAATGGAGCTGGAGGAATCAGGCTTCCTGACTTCAGACTATACTACAAAGCTAGAGTCATCAAAACAGTATGGTACTGGCACAAAAACACAAATATAGATCAGTGGAACAGGATAGAAAGCCCAGAGATAAACCCATGTACCTATGGTCACCTAATATATGACAAATGAGGCAAGAATATACAGTGGAGAAAAAACAGTCTCTTCAATAAGTGATGCTGGGAAAACTGGACAGCTACATGTAAAAGAATGAAATTAGAACATTTTCTAACACCATACACAAAAATAAACTCAAAATGGATTAAAGGCCTAAATGTAAGACCAGATATTATAAAACTCTTAGAGGAAAACATAGGCAGAACAGTCTTGACATAAATCCAGCAAGATCTTTTTCAGTTCACCTCCTAGAGTAATGAAAATAAAAACAAAAATAAGCAAATGGAACCTAATTAAACTTAAAAGCTTTTGCAGAGCAAAGGAAACCATAAATAAAAAGGAAAGCTAACCCTCAGAATGGGGGAAAATATTTGCAAATGAAGCAACTGACAAGGAATTAATCTCCAAAATATACAAAATGGGGTACAAATGAACTTATATACAAAACAGAAATTGAGTCACAGATGTGGAAAACAAACTTATGGTTACCAGGGGGTAAATGGCAGGGAGAGGGATAAATTGGGAGATTGGGATTGACATATACACACTACTATATATAAAATATATAAAATAGATAACTAATAAGGACCTACTGTATAGCACATGGAACTCTACTCAATACTCTGCAATGGCTTATATTGGAAAAGAATCTAAAAAAGAGTGGATATATCTGTATGTGTAACTGATTCACTTTGCTGTACAACTGAAACTAACACAACACTAAATCAACTATACTCCAATATAAATTAAAATGAAAAGAAAAAAAAAATAATTGTGCTAATAACTCTTAGCTAATTAGGATTAGAAGGGTGTGTGTATACTGAAAACTCAAAGAAAAAATCAGATCTAATGGTAAAACATTAGGAACCTTGTAATTGTAAGGCTGCTTTTGTTGCTGTCCGAGTCTTGCAGCCAATTCTGGCCTGACCCCTGTTTTTGTAAAGAAGTTTTTTTGGGTTTCTTTTTTCTTTTTTTGTAAATAACACACCTGGGCCCATTTTGTGCTGCAGCATCACAGTTGAGTAGTTCTATAGAGACTGGCCCACAGAGCCTAAGATATTTACTGTGTGGCCCTTTTTAGAAAATGTTGGTGACTCTTGCTAGATGTCTGATCATTGCAAAATGACAATTTTTATTCTATTTTTAAAATATATATATTGGTAAGAAATAGACATGCTCAAGGAACAAAGCATCAAAAGTATATATACTAATAAAGCAAAACTATACATATTAATATTCAAATTTGTCTATGACATTGATAAGTGAAAATAAGCTGCATATGGTATCCATATATATACACACACATATACTCATATGTACTTTAAAATGTATACAAATGAATAGGAAAAAAGACCTGGAAAGGTACACACAAGCTCTTAATGTGGTTAACTGTGAACAGTGGTATTCAAAGAGTGTCATTTGCCTTTTCGTTTTGCCATTTCTGTTGTCATTTCATTTTTTTTCCACAAGGTACAGAATTGAGATACAAAAGTGTATTTATTGAGATTCCTTACTCTTATCTTTGCCCTTCAGCTCTACTCTGTTTCTTCTTTTATCCATTGACAGATGTTCAATTCTGTGCTCCTTTATAGTTGAAATTTTTTAAGAGAATTTAAGAGGCTAGAAATCAACCCTTAGGGGGATTATAATCAGCATGTATTGGGTTGGCCAAAAAGTTGGTTTGGGTTTTTCCCATAATCTGACGGGATGAACTTTTTGGTGAACCCAGTATTAGTGAAAATCAGGAAAAAATTTTTATACAGTTTATGTTTGTTAAACAAATGTAAATGATCCCCCCCCCCCCAATTAAAAACCCAGTGTCTGGATGTTTGCTTATAATGTCAAGTATTTTGTTCCTCAAAAGTGTGATCCTAGGCCTAGCATCATAATCTTCATCTGGGGACCTGTTAAAAATGCATGCTTGAGGAAGGGTGGTAGGAGAAGGGTGGTCATAAGGTACAAACTTCCAGTTACAGGATAAATAAGTACTAAGGATATAATGTATAGGATGGTGACTGTAGGTAACACTGCTGTATGATATATGTGAAAGTTAAGAGAGTAAATCCTAAGAGGTCTTGTTGTAAAGAAAAAAAGGTTTTTTTTTTTCTTTATTTGCTTATCTTTATTGTATCTAAATATGAGATGATTATCATGGTAATCATTTCACAAAAAATTTAAATGAAACCATTATGCTGTACATCTTAAATTCAAACAGTAGTGTATATCACTTTTATCTCAAAACTGGGAAAAAAAGGATTTGTGCATTGCCCATTTAGTCTTTTTTTTTTTTTTTTTTTAAAAGCAGACTCTTAGCCCCTAACCCAAGGCTACAGAATTATTATCTGCAACTTTAGAAGCTCCTCAAGATGCTTCATGTGTACATCACATTGGAGAAACACAGTTCTGAGGACTGTAGTGGTTTATTTACTGTCTCTCTTTGAAACATAGTAAAATACTGATAGCACAGTGTACACTGTGGAAGGGAAGACACAGCAGGCTCCTCAACTGCTGGGCTGTCCGCAGCAGATTTTCTTGGAAACTGTTTTATAAGTATAACTATTTTCTTGGAAACTGTTTTATAAGTATTTTCTTGGAAACTGTTTTATAACCATCTGTGAGTTTCCAATTCATTGGTCTTAGGTAGAGCATGAAAACTGGTTTTGGTATAAAAAAAAAAAAAGCGTCTCAGGTGATTATAATATATAGCACATCTGGGAATCACTGCATGGATCCATTCTATGTGTGGATATACTCCTCTGAGCTATACTTAACACCCTAAAGCCAAAAAACTACATCATTCTTGGATGTCAGGCAATGAGTTTATTCTTTGATTCCTGTGTATATGAATAAATGATTTCCATGGGAGCAGATATAGGCTGGGTCAGGTACAAGTGATGTAACAATGGTTGATGCACTCTCCTGGACTGGATATTTGATTATGTATTGGTACTAACTTATTCACACATAAATGAAGTTTCCAGGAATACTCTTGTGCAAATGAATAATTCTCTTCTAGGGTTAAAGCCTTAATATGCAGTATTCTCTTTCTGGTAGGAATTTTATTACTATAAAAAGATAAAAGTAGCATTTCTGTTTTAGCACTAATCTTATTATTAACCTGAAGTGACACTGAATATAGAACTAGAACTTAAGGCCTCTGACGCTGAGCTCTGTTAGATGGAGTCATTAGATTTAAGACTTAGATTGTAAACAATGAGCGTAGGGTGGACATTTTAAATCAAGTACATGTGTGCAATAGTTTTGTTTTTTTGTAGCCTTGTAACTTCATACATTTGGCAGCATAGCTGTTTCTCAGGCTTTGTCATAATCTCTATTAAAAGTAACCTGAGAGACTGTGAAATGTCACTTATAGCTACTTCCAATGATGTTTTTTAATGTATTAAAAATATCAATTTCTTTTTTCCTTAGGCTCAAAGTCTAACCCCCCAGGACTACAATCTGAGGTGGTCGGGCCTTTTGGTGACAGTGGGTGAAGTCCTGGAGAAGAGCTTACTCAATGTCAGCCGGACTGATTGGCATGTGACTTTCACTGGCATGTCTCGTCGGCAGATGATCTACAGCGCAGCCAAAGCGATAGCAGGCATGTATAAACAGCGCCTGCCTCCCAGGACCATGTGAGAAGGCTGACCCGGAATATTGACACTTGCTCACTTTGAGCTGCTGGTGGAGAAGAGATGGTCCCTTCTTAAACTGGACAACTTCAAATCAGTCCAGCTGTTTTGATCATTTTCCTGTAGGCTGCAGTTTTTCTTTCCTAGAAAGGCATGGTGTCATTCCAGTAGATGAAACAGATTCTTTTTCTGATTATATAATTTCACGTACCATAGTTCTCAAAAAAATATTTTTATAGGACAGTTTGATATACCAGATTTATAAGGTGCAGATTCATGTGCTAAGATATTTAACTTAATAATGTGTACTTGATTATTTTGTTTTTTAAGAAATAGTTGACTAAAGAACATGTTTACCGAATATTGTTTAAAAGCATTGTTTCTTTTAATTCATGATTAATCTCTTACCCGTCAGTCTTTGAAGCTTTTTGTGTGTGCATGTGGTCACAGGTCTGATGCTAAGCCTTGTGCTCAACAAGAGACTCTAAGACACCTACTTGTAGGGAGATGGTGCACTTTTCTATGCATATTTTTAACATGGGCTAGAATAACAGAATTGATCACTTTCTTTTTGGTTATCATGTTATACACATAGCCCGAAAAAAAAATTTTTTTTAAGTAAGTTTCAACATTTCACATTCATACTATACGATGAACACTGGGATAATACATTTTATTTTTCCATTGCTCTGTGACAGCTAAGTGGCAAACGATTCAAGTATATTTAAATTAGAAGCATTTGCGTTATTTTTGCATAATAGTATTCAGTGCTTCCAAGTGAACTCTGACAACAAACATTTCTGCTTTAACTCATTTCTCCAACTGTAATAGAGAAATTGTTGAGAGGAAATTACTCTGTTGTTTATGGGATTATATGACTTTAATTAGGATTACATCTTCTTTAGTTTGCCTTAAACACTGCTTTTCTAACTTTGTGCCATTCTGCCTTTACTTTTTATGGAAGTTTTCAAAGAAACTGTTTTTATAGTGAATCTGGTTTATTTAGTCCATTATGTTTGTATTTAATGAAAGCTTCTTTTTCCCCCAAATAATATATTTTACCATTTTTGGATTTATACAAATCAAAAATAAATAGTTCATCATATACTTTTGAACTCTATATGAAAGTTCAAAAACTTTTTGAGATAGTTTCTTATATAAATGTAATTTAACTTTTATTTACTCTTCTATATAATTCTTTAGATGTAAAAGAATTAACACAATCTTATAGAGTCTCTTATGGTGTTGAAGCTGTTATCCTGTACTGTCATTACATGTAATGTTTGCTTTGTATTAATATCATTTCAAGTACTTATTTGATTTCTGCTTTTTTTTTTTTACCTGAGGATGAGATTAACTTTCCATCTGTATTATATGTTAATTTCCAAGCACTGTATAATGATTGTTCAGTGCACTTCAGACGTCTGTGTCATTAAAAGTAATGAGAGAAAGAAGAGCAATATAGCCAGTTGCTATAGCATAATAGGGACAGAATACTTATTTTCCCTTTTTATTGGTATTTATGGAACACTTCATCTCTGTTTTCTCCATCTTTCATGAGTAAGAGAAGCCTTTCTCTACCACTTGTTTCTATCCTTTATTTTGAAAAGCTGCCCTTTTCTAACAGTAATGTTACCATGGCATCAGCCTGAAGACTCATCACTGTTAGGAATGAAGGAACGTATGCCCATACTTCACATTTCTGCTTTTTTCCTCTCCTATTGCAGAGAAATTTTACATTGACATCCCATTAGAGGACAGTTTTCTTCAAATCCCCAAACAGCAATGACAGAGTTATTCTAGGGTTTGGGTGCAGGTGATTTTCCTGCACCTGGTAATTTGCACCTTCTGCTCTCTGTGAGTGGGTGAGGACTAGGGAAGGGCAGATGGAAAAGATAAATACACGATCTCGATCTGGCCCCTTATTCCTTTTTTGGCCCAGAGTTATCTTTGAAAGGCATCAGCTCATGACTAACTCCCCATGGTCAGCTTTCCCAGTCTCTTGTTTATTTTTTCATTCTTGGTTTTCCCTGTTGTACAAGGGGCAAGAAAAGTAACTTATTGTATCTCATACACCATGGCAGCATGAGCCAGGCAGTCTTTTTTACTGTTGATATTTTGACGTGAGATGTGCTGGTCATCAACCTAAGCTCATGGCTCCCTTCACCAATCATCTGGCTGCCCTGCTCTTTTCCTGCTTGTTTCCTTAAAACTCCCACACTAGCATTTTTTAGGGAGAGTTGAGCTGGGGACTTTTTGCTTTTTCCCCCTCAAGCATCTTGGGACAATCTATCTTTAACACAGTTCTTTGCCACTACTGTTTTGGTCATGTTTGTGTTTTTTTGTTTTTTCTTTTGAAGTACTCCCAGAAGTACTTACTGAATTTAATAAGTTTGTATACTTTTTAATATCTTCTTGTTATTAAGTTTATCAGGTAACCCTGGATCTAGAGCTGGGCCCCAGACTTTGGGTGGAAAAGCTTGAGCCAATACCTGTAGTTTTCTCCTCTCACTCTCTTATTATTACTTCCCCATTCTTTGTTCTTTCATTCAAGGATTAATGAAGTAGAAAATTGAGATGAATGGGTATAGACAAAATGGTAGTATGATAGTAAATATAAGTAGATAACAGTACAGATGAAAGTGTATTATATACATTAATTCAAAATTATGCACATTAGTAATATACTCAGGGTCAGCTAAATTAGTTTAAGATGTTGAATTTACTTTGTTCCTTGGCTAGAAAAAATTCTAAACAGGAATTTTTGTTCTGTGAAGCCAAATTGGTAATATTTTGTGTTCTAAAAGATGTTGGGTAATACAGAAATTAAGAAACTTGGATTTTTACTCCAGAATATGGTATTCCTTTTTAAGATACTATGCAGAATGATGTATTGGATAAAGCCAATTCTGTACGTATGTAAATATGTCATAAATAAATAATACCTCGACTTATATCCCAAGGGATTTTTTTTAAAATGCTAATCATATTCATATTATATTAGAAGGACCCATGTTCCTTTTTGTCTCAGCTGGCTATTTGCTGCCAAGAATTATGGAATAGCAACTTTAAACACCATTTTCAAGTGGAACTGTAACATTCAAATACAGTTGACCCTTGAACATTGAGGGTTTAGGGGAGCTTACACCCTGTACAGGCCCAGGTCCACATACAACTTTATAGTTAGCCCTCCATATCCATAATTCCACATCAGAGATCAGCCAGCCACTGATTGTGTGGTACTGTCCTGCATATTTATTGAAAAAAATATAAGTGGACCTGCACAGTGCAAACCCATTTTGTTCAAGGGTCAGCTGTGTACCAGAGTTTCTAACTTCAAGGTTAAAGAACTCAGAATATTTTGGGGGAGAGGATACATTGGCAGTAATAGGCAAGAAGTTAAGGCCCGTGTTCATAAGGAAACCTCTCCAGTGCCGAGTTTAATTTACCCTTGACCTCCAGGAGTATCTTCTTTAAAAAAAAAAAAAAAAGTTTATTCATTATTCTGCTATTCTGAGCCTATGATCCCCAAATGAGGGATTTTTCTTTTGTTTTGGTGGGTGAAAGGGCACATGCCAAAAGACAATAGGATATTGATTTGGGGGCTTTATTTGCTAAAAGATAAAGTATTGTTTTCAATAGAGAAGAAAAATGTGGTTTAGGGCTAGGAAAAGCCCTTTTAAATTTATACCTTGTTTCAGAATTAACTGGAAGAGAAAAAAAATGGCAAAAGAAACAAAATTGGCAGTGTCATAATCAAGGAAATTAAAAAATTTAAGGATGAAGGACATCTTTGGAATTATGCATAAAGTGAACTCATTTTAAGGATTTAAAGCACTAAGAAAAGAGGAGCTAACATTTATGTGATAAGTACCTATTGTTAGTTAGGCAATGGAGTAGCCACTTATTTTTATAGATGACATAACTGAATCAGATTAAGCTGCTTACCCAGTATCATAACAACACACAGGTTACAGAGAGAGAAGTCAAATGGGATGTGTGACTTAGTAAACCATTCTCTTGAAACATCCTGATACTTGCTTCAGGAAATTATAGGTGAATCACTTACAATTATTTTTTGAATTTAACTGAATTCAAATAGTGGCATGAGGACTTTGCCCTAGTATACTTTTAATTTTACAATGTTATGTTTAAGGAAAACAATATTATGCCTTATTTTTCATTTTAGTTTGGGGGGGGCTGTTTTGGGCTTTGATGAGGGATGCTAACTAAATTTACTGCAGTGTTCATTTCACAATATAGGTAAGTCAAACAATCGAAATGGTGTATACATTAAATATGTACAGTGGTGTATGTCGATTTTAGCTCAAAAAAACTAGAAAAAAAAATTAACACATTGGCAAAAAAGTTGAGAGAAGGGAATACTTGTGCACTGTTGACGGGAATGCAAATTGCTGTAGCCATTGTGGCAAACAGTATAGAGGTTCCCCCCAAAGCTGAAAATAGAACTGTTTCTTGGATCCATCAGTTCCCTTTCTGGGCACTTATCCAAAGGAAACAAAAACACTAACAGGAAAATCTATTTCCACCCTCATATTCATTGTAACACAGCTAACAATAGCCAAGACAGGGAAACAACCTACATGTCCATCAACAGATGGATAGATAAGGAAGTTGTGGTACAGACAGACAATGGAATACTATGCAGCAATAAAAAAAATAATGCCATTTGCAGCAACGTGGATGGTCTTAGAGATTATCATGCTAAGTGAACTAAGTCAAAAGAGAAAGACCAATACCATAGAATATCACTTATATGTGGAAACTAAAATATAACACAAGTGAAACTATCTTCAAACAGAAGCAGACTCACAGATATAGAAACAGACTGTTGGGGGACCAAGCGGGAGGAGTAGTAGGGGAGGGATGGACTGGAGTTAGCAGATGTAAACTAGAGTCTATAGAATGGATAAACAACAAGAACCTAATGTATGGCACAGGGAACTAAAATTAATATCCTGTGATAAACCATAATGGAAAAGAATAAAAAAAATGTATATGTATAATTGAAACAATTTGCTGTACAACAGAAATTAATACACACTGTAAGTCAACTATAGGCCAATTAAAAAACAATAAAAAATGGGACATGAATACCACATTCTCAAAAATATTTAGGTCATCAAGACAGAATCCATAAACTAGCTTTGAACAACACTAGAGATCAAAGGAACATAAGAAACATGGATAAAACATTCTGAAAACATCAGAAACATATAGTTCTCAAGTGCTCGTAAATTATTTTCTAGAATAGAACATGTGTTAGGCCACAAAACAAATCTTATCAAATTCAAGAAGAAAGAAATCACACCAAATATGCTCTCTGACTACCATGGTATGAAACTAGAGATCAAGACCCGGAAGAAGATGGGAAAATTCACAATTGCATGGATATGAACACATTTCTGAGCAACAAATGGATCAAAGAAGAAATTAAAGGATAAATAAATTTCTAGAGACACAGGGAAATAGAAACAGAATACAGCAAAATTTATGAGATAAAGTCAAAGCAGAACTAACAAAGAATTTCATGGCAATAATTGCCTCCTTTAAGACCTCAAAGAAACATCCTAATGCATGCCTTAAGGAACAGAAAAAGTAGTAGAAACTGAGTCCGAAATTAGCACAAGGAAGGTAATAATAAAGATTAGAGCACAAATAAGTGAAATAGAGAACAAGAATACAATGGAAACAATACACAAAACTAAGAGTTAGCTGTTCGAAACAATAAACAAAATGGATAACCCTTAAGCTAGACTATCAAAGGTAAAAACACAGAGGAAGAAATCAAAATGGAAACATTACAACTGATACCACAAAAATACAAAGGATCCTAACAAGCTACTGTGAGACACTATATGCCAAAAAACTGGCCATCTAGAAGAAAAGAACCAATTTGTAGACACATACTACCTACCAAGACAGAATCATGAAGAAAGAGAACATCTAAGAGACCAGGAAGGAGACTGAATCAGCAACTAAAACCTCCCAATGAAGAAAAGCCCAGAACCAGATGTCTACCGGTGAAGGTTACCGACCATTTAAAGAAGACACAAATGCCAGTTCTTCTCAAAGTCTTCCAAAATATGTGAGAAGGAACACTACCAAACTCATGTTGGGAGGCCAGCAATACCCTGATACCAAAGCCAGACAAGGATGCTACCAGAAAGGTACAGGCCAATATCCCCAATGAATAGAGGTGCAAAAATGCTTACTTAAATTCTAGCAAACAGAATTCAGCAGCATATTTGAAGAATCATTCACCATGATCCATTGGGATTTATCCTGGGATGCAAGGATGGTTCAGCATACACAAATATCAATCAATGTGATATATTACATGAATAGACAGGAAGGGAAATAAAAACACACAATCATCTACAAAAAACTGACAAAATTCAACATCTCTTCACGATAAAAAGAAAAAAAACAACTCTGGACAATTCAATATTGAGGGAATTGAGCTCAACATAGGCCATATATGGACAAGCCCATATACAATATCCTATGCAATGGTGAAAGGTTGAAAGCATTTCCTCTGAAATCAGGAACAAGAAAAGGGTGCTCCCTCACCACTTTTACTTAAGATACTATTGGAAGTCCTAGGCAGATAAATCAGGCTACAGAAAGAAATAAAAAGCCTCAGAATTGGAAAGGACGAAAGAGAACTGTCTCCATTTGCAGATAACAGTATTTTATATATACAAAACAAAAAAATTCTTAGATCTCATAATCCACTTGAGTAGTGTGGATGATTAGATAAACAAGCAAAATTCAGTAATGTGTCCATGCACTAACAATGATTATCTGAAAAAAGTGAAGAAAAAGATTCAGTCTCCAATAGCACCCTGATGTTCAGAGCAGCATTGCTTAATAGAGCCACGACAGGGAACTACGTAAGCATCCATGGATGGGTGAAGGGATAAAGAAGATGCGATATATATACTAAGGGAATACTATCCCAATTAAAAACAAGAAAAAACTTGCCATTATCAACAACATGGATGGAACCTGTAGCCATTATGCTAAACAGTACAATTCAGATAAAGAGAAATACTATATGATCTCACTTACATATGGAACCACAGAACAACCATCACCATAACAATAGCAACCACCAAACTCCACCTAGAAAGAGATCAGATTTGTGGTTACCAAAGACATGGTGTTGGGGGAAGGGGAAATCAGATCAAAATTGTCAAAAGGGACAAAATTCCAGTTACAAGATAAATATGTACTAGGGATATGATGGACAGAACAGTGACTATAGTTAACATTGTTGTATGATGTATATAAAAGGTAAGATAGAATATCCTAAAGACTTATCACAACACTACCAAAAAAACCAGTAGTTTTTCTTTTGTGCTTCCTCTTTTCATTGTTCCTTAATGAGATGAGGGATACTAACTACACTTACTGTGTTGTTCTTTTCACAATATACATAAGTCAAACCATCGTGATGGTGTGTACCTTCAACATGTACAGTGGTGTATGTCAATCTTACCTCCAGAAACTGGAAACAAATGAACACATGATGGCAAGATGCGGAGAGAAGGAACCCTTGTGCACTGTTGATGGGAAGGTATATGCTGTAGCCATTGTGGCAAACAGTATGGGGTTTCCCCGCAAGTTGAAAACAGATCTGTTTCATAGATCCATGATTTCCACTTCTGGGCATTTATCCAAAGGAAAAAAAAAAACCCTAACATGGAAATCTATCTGCACCCTCATGTTCATTGCAGTGCTGCTCATAATAGCCAAGATGTAGAAACAACCTTCATGTCCATAGGTGAATGAAGAAAGAAGTTGTGGTACTTAAATTCAATGGAATACTATGCAGCAATTAAAAAAAAAGAACCAAATAATGCCACTTGCAGCAACACGGATGGTCTTAGAGATTATCAAGCTAGGTGAAGTATGTCAAAAAGAGAAAGACCATCACCATTGGATATCACTTATATGTGCAACCTAAAATATGCCACAAATGAACCTATCTGCAACACTAACAGGCTCATAGCCATAGAGAACAGACCTGTGGTTTTCCAAGGGGAAGGGGAGCTGGGGGACGGATAGATAAGAGTTTGGGGTTAGCAGGTACAAACTACAGTATATAGAATGGGGAAACAATAAGATCCTACTGTATTGCAGAGGGAACTGTATTCAATATCCTGTGATAAACCTTAATGGAAAGGTATATAAAGAAGAATGTATGCACATGTATAACTGAATCACTTTGCTGTACAGCAGCAATCAGCACACATTGTAAATCAACTGTATGCCAATTAAAAACAGTTATCAATGGTACATTAATACCCCATTCTCATGAATATTTAGGTCATCTAGACAGAGAATCCATTAGCAAACAGAGGATTTGACCAACACTAGAGATCAAAGGAACCTAAGGGACATGTATAGACCATTCTACATGACAGTATCAGAATACACATTGTTCTGAAGCACTTATGAAACATTTTTAAGGAGGGGTCAGGTGTTAGGACACATAAACATTCTCAAATTCAGGAAGAAATAAATCACACAAAGTACTTCTCTGACTACCATGGTACCAAAGTAGAAATCAATAGCTGGAGGAAAACGGGAAAAGTCACAGTTGCATGGATATGACCATGCTTCTGTGCAACCAATGGATTAAAGATGAAATTCAAGGAGAAATAAATTTCTAGAGACACAGGGAAATAGAAACAGAATACAGCAAAATTTATGTGATAATGCAAAAGCAGATCTAACAGAGATAATTTCATAGCAATAATTACCTCCTTTAAGATTTCAAAGAAACACCCTAATTCATGCCTTAAGGAACAGAAAAAGTAGTAGAAACTGAGTCCAAAATTAGCACAAGAAAGGTAGTAATAAAGATTAGAGCACAAGTAAGTGAAACAGAGAACAAGAATACAATGGAAACGGTATACAAAGCTAAGAGTTAGCACTTTGAAAATATAAGCAAAATGGACAGACCATTAGCCAGAACAACCATGGTAAAAACAGAGAGGAACCAGAGGAAGAAAATTATAAATGAAAAGGGAGACATTACAACTGATACCACAACATTACAAAGGATCCTAACAGGCTACTGTGAGACACTGTATGCCAAAAAACTGGCCATCTAGAAGAAAAGAAGAAATTCGTAGACACATACTATCTACCAAGACAGTATTGTGAAGAAACAGAACATCTGAAGAGACAAGGAAGGAGACTGAATCAGCAGCTAAGGACCTCTCAGTGAAGAAAAGCCTAGGACCAGATGTCTTTACTGGTGAAGGTTACCGACCATTTAAGGAAGACACAAATGCCAGTTCTCAAAGTCTTCCAAAATATGTGAGAAGGAACACTACCAAACTCATGTTGGGAGGCCAGCAATACCCTGATACCAAAGCCAGACAAGGATGCTACCAGAAAGGTTACAGGCCAATATCCCCAATGAATAGAGGTGCAAAAATGCTTACCTAAATTCTAGCAAACAGAATTCAGCAGCACATTAGAAGAATCATTCACCATGATCCATTGGGATTTATCCTGGGATGCAAGGACCGTTCAGCATACACAAATATCAATCAATGTGATATATTACATTATTACAATGGAAAGGGGGAAAAAGCACAGGATCATTTAAAAAAACTGACAAAATTCAACATCTGTTCATGATAAAAGAAAAAAGCTATGGAAAATTCTATAGAGAAGTTACAGATCTCAACATAAAGGCAATATGTGACAAGTCCGTATTTACTATTGTATGCAATGGTGAAAGGTTGAAAGCTTTTCCTCTAAAATCAGGAACAAGAAAAGGATGCTCCCTCACAACTTCCGCTTAACACAGTATTGGAAGTCCTAGCCAGATAAATCAGGCTACAGAAGGAAATAAAAGCCCTTGGAATTGGAAAGGAGGAAGGACAACTGTCTCTATTTGACCATGTCAGTATTTTACATATGGAAAATCCAAAAAATTCTTAGATCTAATCATCCACCTGAGTAATGTTGCAGGACACAAAATTAATACACAAAATTCAGTAACGTGTCCATGTACTAACAATGATTATCTGAAAAAGAAATGAAGAAAAAGATTCTGTTTCCAACAGCACCCCAATGTTCATAGCAGCATTGTTTAATAGAGCCACGACAGGGAACTACCTAAGCAAGCATCCACAGATGGCTGAATGGATAAAGAATATGTAGTAAATATACAAATGGAATATATTCCATTTGAAAAGAAGAAAAATCTTGCCATTACCAACAACATGGACCTTGTGGCCATTATACTAAACAGTACAATTCAGATAAAGAGAAATACTATATGATCTCACTTACATATGGAACCACAGAACAACCATCACCATAACAACAGCAACCACCAAACTCCTCCTAGAAAAAGAGATCAGATTTGTGGTTACCAAAGACAGGGTGTTGGGGGAAAGGGGAGCTGGACCAAACTGATCAAAGTGACAAACTTGTGGTTATAAGATAAATATGTACTAGGGATGTGATGTACAGAATGGTGACTATAGTTAACATTGTTGTATGGGATATATATATACACATACATACACACACACATATATATGAAGTCATTAAGAAAGCATATCCTAAAGGAAAAAGAAACAGTTTTTTTTTTCTTTTTGGCTTCCTGTGTTTTTGTTCCTTAGTGACACGAGGGATGCTAACTAAACATACTGCAGTGTTCATTTCACAGTATAGGAAAGTGAAACCATTGCAATGGTGTGTACCTTCATTGCGTACAGTGGGTATGTCAATTACAACTCAAACTAGAAAAAAATTAACAAGTGTTGACAAGGATGTGGAGGGAAGTGAATATTTGTGAATTGTTGAAGGGAATGCAAATTACTGTAAGCATTTTGGCAAACAGTATCAAGTTGCTCCCCAAAGTTAAAAATCGGACTATTTCATGGATCCATTAGTTCCAGTTCTGGGCATTTGTCCAAAGGAAACAAATACACTAACTCAAAAAGCTATCAGCACCCTCACGTTCTTTGCATCATTATTTACAATGGCCAAGACATGGAAGCAAGCTAAGTGTCCATTGATGAAGAGGAATTGGTATATATACACAATGGAGTATTATTCAGTCATAAAAATGAAGTATTTTCATTTGCAACATCACAGATGACCTCAAGGGTATTATGCTAAATGAAAGTCAAATACAGGGAAGGATAGTTTATGATCTCATCGACATGTGGAATCAAGTTTTTAATCATTGTTTTACATCTGAAATATGATGTTTGTTATAGTGTCAATTATATGTAATATATATGTCCATTATATCTTAATTTAAAAAATGGTGGAGGTAGCTTAATGGAAACAGAGGGGACTAATAAAGGGTTGAGGATGCTGAGTTCTGGAAAAAGGAAAAAATACAGAATGGTCAAGGAGAACAATGCAACAAGCTCTTCCAAGTCAGAGCAGGGGCTCTCATCAAAGCCAAAGAGAAAAACATTTGCTTAAGTGGAAACCAGTGTAGTACACTTCAGGGATTCCTGTTTTCATCTCTGTCTGTGATTTTGCATTTAGGTGCTATTGTTTACTTTCACGAACCATTAACATTAAGACTTCTAGTTTACACAGACAATATCGAGCCATTTACCAATTTTGTTTACGCTAATTGATATAGAAATGTGGATTGTAGTAGAATAGACTGAACGCGATATGTGCCTTGTTATCTTTAGAAATTTTAGGGGCTAAATTGTACCCCTCCAAAATTCTTATGTTGAAGTCCTAACCCTTGTATCTTAGAATATGGAGGTACTTGCAAATAAGATCTTTAAAGGTAATTAAGTTAAAACTAGGCCATTAGGGTGGATCCTATGCCAGTATGACCGGTGACCTTATAAGAAGGGATTAGGATAAAGACTAGAAGGGGAAAACCATGTGAAGATGCAGGGAGAAGAAAGCCATCTCCAAACCAAGGAGAGAGGCTTCAGAAGAAAGCAACTCTGCTGACACCTTGAACCTCTAGCCCAAAGAACTGTGAGAAACTAGTTACCAGTATATTAAAAAGCACTTGATATGCTATTAAATAACCAAGAGATCACTGAAGAAATCAAAGAGGAAATCAAAAAATATCTAGAGACAAATGACAATGAAAACAATGATCCAAAACCTATGGGATGCAGCAAAGGCAGTTCTAAGAGGGAAATTTATAGCAACACAATCCTACCTCAAGAAACAAGAAAAATCCCAAATAAACAATCTAACCTTACACCTAAAGAAACTAGAGAAAGAAGAGCAAACAAAACCCAAAGTGAGTAGACGGAGAGAAATCATAAAGATCAGAGCAGAAATAAATGAAATAGAAACAAAGAAAACAGTAGCAAAAATCAATAACACTAAAAGCTGGTTCTTTGAGAAGATAAATTAAATTGATAAACCTCTAGCAAGACTCATCAAGAAAAAGAGGGAGAGAACTCAAATCAATAAAATTAGAAATGAAACAGAAGTTACAATGAACACCACAGAAATAAAAAGCACCACAGGAGACTACTACAAGCAACAATATGCCAGTAAAATGGACAACCTGGAGGAAACGGACAGATTCTTAGAAAGGGATAACCTTGCAAGACTGAATCAGGAAGAAATAGAAAGCATGAACAGACCAATCACAACTCATGAAATTGAAACTGTGATTTAAAATCTCCCAACAAACAAAAGTCAAGGACCAGATGGAGTCACAAGTGAATTCTATCAAACATTTAGAGACAAGCTAATGCCCGTCCTTCTGAAGCTCTTCCAAAACATTGCAGAGGAAGGAGCACTCCCAAACTCATCTTATGAGGCCACCATCACCCTAATAGCAAAACCAGACAAAGATACTACAAAAAAAGAAAATTACAGACCAATATCACTGATGAATTTAGATGCAAAAATCCTCAAGAAAATACTAGCCAACGGAATCCAACAACACATTAAAAGGATCATACACCATGATCAGGTGGGGTTTACCCCTGGAATGCAGATTCTTCAATACATGCAAATCAATCAATGTGTTACACCATATTAACAAATTGAAGGATAAAAACCACATGATCATCTCAATAGATGCAGAAAAAGCTTTTGACAAAATTCAACACCCATTTATGATAAAAGCTCTCCAGAAGGTGGGCCTAGAGGGAACCTACCTCAACATAATAAAGGCCAGATATGACAAATCCACAGCAAACATCCTTCTCAATGGTGAAAAACTGGAAGCATTCCCTCTAAGATCAGGAACAAGACAAGGATGTCCACTCACTTCACTACTATTCAACATAGTTTTGGAAGTCCTTGCCACAGGAATCAGAGAAGAAAAAGAAATAAATGGAATCCAAATTGGAAAAGAAGAAGTAAAACTGTCAATGTTCGCAGATGACATGATACTATACATAGAAAATCCTAAAGATGCCACCAGAAAACTACTTGAGCTAATCAATGCATTTAGTAAAGTTGCAGAATACACAGTTAACACACAGAAATCTCTTGCATTTCTATACACTAACAATGAAAGATTAGAAAGAGAAATTAAGGAAACAATCCCAGTCACCATTGCAACAAAAAGAATAAAATACCTAGAAATAAACCTAACCAAGGAGGTAAAAGACCTGTACTCGGAAAGCTAGAAGACACTAAGGAAAGAAATCAAAGAAGACACAAACAGATGGAGGGACATACCATATTCTTGGATTGGAAAAATCAACATTGTGAAAATGACTATACTATCAAAAGCAATTTACAGATTCAGTGCAATACCTATCAAATTACCAATGGCGTTTTTCACAGAACCAGAATAAGAAATTTTACGATTTGTATGGAAATGCAAAAGACCCCGAACGGCCAAAGCAATCTTGAGAAGGAAAGACGGAGTTAGTGGAATCAGGCTTCCTGACTTCAGGCTATACTACAAGGCTACAGTGGCACAGAAACAGAAATATAGATCAATGGAACAGGATAGAAAGCTCAGAGATAAACTATGGTCAACTAATCTATGACGAGGCAAGGATATACAGTGGAGGAAAGGCAGCCTCTTCAATAAGTGGTGCTGGGAAAACTGGACAGCTACATGGAAAAGAATGAAATTAGAACACTCTTTAACACCATACACAAAAATAAACTCAAAATGGATTAAAGACCTAAATGTAAGGCCAGACACTATAAAACTCCTAGAGGAAAACATAGGAAGAACACTCTTCGACGTAAATAACAGCAAGATCTCTTTTGATCCACCCCCCTAGAGTAATGGAAATAAAAACAAAAAGAAATAAGTGGGACCTAATGAAACTTCAAAGCTTCTGCACAACAAAGGAAACTATAAGCAAGATGAAAAGACAACCCTCAGAATGGGAGAAAATATTTGCAAATGAATCAACAGACAAAGGATTAATCTCCAAAATATATAAACAGTTTATCCAGCTCAATATCAAAAAAACAAACAACCCAATCAAAAAATGGGCAGAAGACCTAAATAGGCATTTCTCCAAAGAAGACATATGGATGGCCAAGAGGCACACGAAAAGCTGCTCAACATCACTAATTATTAGAGAAATGCAAATCAAAACTACAGTGAGGTATCACCTCACACCAGTTAGAATGGTCATCATCAGAAAATCTACGAACAGTAAATGCTGGAGAGGGTGTGGAGAAAAGGGAACGCTCTTGCACTGCTGGTGGGAATGTAAATTGATACAGTCACTATGGAGAACAGTATGGAGGTTCCTTGCAAAACTAAAAACAGAACTACCATATGACCCAGCAATCCCACTCCTGGGCATATACCCAGAGAACACCATAATTCAAAAAGACACATGCACTCCAATGTTCATTGAGCACTATTTACAATAGTAGGATATGGAAGCAACCTAAAATTCCATCAACAGATGAATGGATAAAAAAGATGTGGTACATATATACAATGGAATATTACTCAGCTTTAAAAAACAATGAAACTGGGACATATGTAGAGACATGGATGGACCTAGAGACTGTCATACAGAGTGAAGTGAGTCAGAAAGAGAAAAACAAATATCGTATATTAACACATATATGTGGAATATAGAAAAATGGTACAAATCAACTGGTTTGCAAGGCAAAAATACATATGTAGAGAACAAACATGTGGACACCAAATGGGAAAAGTGGGGAGGGTGGGGGGGGAAATGAATTGGGAGATTGGGATACCAAATAGTACACTCTAAATATATGCAGTTTATTGTATATTAACTGTATCGCAATAAAATTTCTAAAAAAATAAAATGAAATAAAAGCACTTGAAAAACCATCTTAGGACTTCTCTGCTGGTCCAGTGGTTAGGATTCTGGGCTTCCCCTGCAGGGGACTCAGGTTCCATCCCTGGTTGGGGAACTAAGATCTTGCATGCTGCACAGTGCAGCCAAAAACATTAAAAAAAAATTGGGAGGGAAAGGGAGACTGTCTTAGGCATAGTCAAATGCCTGTAGGGCTCAGGGAGGCAACAGTGGTGGGAAAGGTGGAGAGGCTGCCCTGGCAAACACATAACCCAGCCAACAAGGGACAGGTCTTCTCAGTTTCATCTAATTGTTGCCCTGGGGGATTGTGGGGCTTTGTGTGCCAAGAGCCGATTTTCTTCCTCCGAAAGTATCGAGATGTCTGGATTTTTATATAAATTTGCCCAATTCTTGAAACCCTGACCAAAGAATTAATGCAAAGAGGTGGCATCCCGTCTCTGGGCTTCCAGTCGTACGTAACCAGTTGGAATCTAACAGACTGTACAAATCTACGTGTCAATTCCCCTGAGAGTTTTAAAACGGGGAGAGTTCTGTGACTGTTGCGTGTGGTGGGGCTCTAAAGTGTGGGTTTGTAGCAACTGAACTCAAGTCTGGTGATTGCTTGAGCTGCACTGGATGCTCCATAATGTGTATGATAGATATTATAGATATAGTTTGTCACTTAGATTACCTATTTTCTTTTATTTCCCTCTTATTGCACTGTTTCATTCATGCTTTCCTCCAAATAGGGTCAAGATGAGTTTCCTTCTTTCTGCCTTTGCAGAGTTGCTATATCCAGGATAAATCTCAGAACTTTGTCAAAAATTATGACCTAATGCATTAGCCTAAAACTCTTCCTCCAACTTTTTCTTTTCACTACTTTATTTAACATGGAAACAAGCAGAAAAAAAAAAATCAAGTGTCTCTAACAAATATACCTAATTAGATCCTGAAGTCTCTTCTGTAACATAAAAACTGAAATACTTGGGAAGCTGAAGCACCAATTAGCAGGGCTTGTCATGGAAAGAACACTTATAAAGAAAAACTTAATACCACGTTTTTAGGTTTGCGTAATGGCTTTTTGGCAAGCCGGGTCTTTTTCCCCTGTTTCTTTGCCTATGTCTAATGCTTTAAAAGGGTGTAGTTGAATATTCCTGTCAGCAGGGACTTGGCATTAATGTCTCCTTCCTGGACCCCAGTGCCTCTCTTCAGCTCTCCTGACAGTGAGACAGCCAGCCACCCAGGCGATGTTTTAAGAATCTGATGCTATGAAAAGAAGGGCAGTAAATTAGGGAGTTGGAGTCTCTTTCAGAACACCTCACTTTGGGTATGTGAAATATGTGTTGCCAGCAGGAGTTTCTGAGACAAGATGATGAGGTAGAGGTCTGCTTGTATGATTTTGTTTTTTCAGCTGACTTGGCCTTAGTGGATATATAGGAGGTGAGAGAGAGAGAAAAAAAATGATTAAATTGCTTAGTAGTAAAACCTTAGCTTCCCCCTGCTTCTTAGTGTGAAACTAAGGAATGGTAGATAAATATTTCCATGAAGTAATAATTGCCCCTTGAATAAGCTTCCATTAGTTTAAAAAAAAGTCTATGCTAAACTGAAGTTCGAGTGAAAATGTGCATGGAATCATGGTGGAAAGAATAGAAATATTCAGCATGCGATCAGAGAGACAATTAAGTAATTTTCTGAGTTTCAGCTGTTGCAGCAGGAAGAACAAATCCACTTAATCATATACACATGTATATTATGTAACAGACCGATGGATTAAATTTCATTCACTGAGTGCCTAGTTCCAGGTGCTCCTAGGCACTTCACTTGCACTTTACATGGAAGGTGCTATCTCCATTCTGTAAGTGAGGTTAGTTACTTGCCTAAGGTCACACAACCAGTAAGAGGTGGCAGAAAGACTCGAACCCTGTCAGGGTTGAATTTTATGCTCCTTCCATTTTGGCTGGTGAGATAGATAAATGAAGCTGACTTTCAAAATTGTATAAAATTATATGTCTCATGTGTGTGCTGCTATTTGCTAGGCAACTCTGGGCAATATGAAATAAATATTCCTGCTTATGCTAAGTGAAACGTCAGAGAAAGACAAATACTGTATAATTTCACTTGTATGTGGAATCTTAAAAAAACAAAAATTCATAGATACAGAGAACCCACTGGTGGCTGCCAGAGGTGGTAGGTAGGGAAATGGATGAAATGGGTCAAAGTTATCAAAAGGTGCAAACTTCCAGTTATGAAGTAAATGACATGAGAATATATAGATGTAATATACATATATTAAATAACAATATACATAATTATATATGTGAAAGTTGCTTATAGAAATTTAACTAGACTTATTTTGATTATTTTGCAATATGTACAAATACAAATCATGTTATCAATCAGAAACTAGTGTTATATGTCAATTATATCTCAATAAAAATAAACAAGCATGTTCAGTTATATTGCTCTAGTTTTGGCAAATCTTGTGTATAGCATTTGTGCACAGTACTATTTTACAGTGTAAAAGAAAATATTTTTAAAAAGGAAACAAAAGGATAAGCCTCAAATTTTGTTCTGGAGGAGGTCAAAGTGGAGACTAAGTCATAAGCAAGTGACACCAAGACTTCAGGAGCAGCATTGCTGTCAAAGCAGATGTGGGATCATGGGTGGGAGATGTTAGGATGTGAGGGATGCTTCCTAGAGGAGATGACACTTGCAGGTCAGGAAGAATGGCTGGGGTGTAGAACTTCTGCGTAGAGGGCAAAACAGGAAGACGAGCATGTGGCGTATTCAGCAAAGGATAGCATGTTCTGTGTCTGGGGAAATGGGAGAAGGGGCTGAAGAAGTGGACTGGGGTCATTTCATGTTACTATAGTTTCCCATAAGATCACCAGATATATATATATATATATATATATTTTTTTTACAGAAACCACTAGTAGCAGTCTAAAAGATGCATTAATTAGCAAGGGAGAGAGAAGTCAACTTGGAAGATATAAAAACAGTCTCAATGTGAAACGATCAAAGCCTGAATTAAGGCAGCCGTGTCTAGGACAGATGAAAGATGCCCCATAGCCGGGTGATGATGCCAGCTCAGAACAAGTGTTGTCTCTGCCCCCAGACGATGTTGGTGCCATCCATGAAGATGGTTTTCCAGGCCAAGAATCTGTTTTGATAGCAAGAAAGGCTTTGGACAGTGGATACATACATAGGACACATCGTTGGTCCTCTGTTGGCTCTAAAGGATTCCAGCTCATGAGAGCTCCATATTCTGTTCTGGCTGCAGATGGTGGAACATTTGCGTCCTGCCTCAGTATGCCACAGTGTCTCAGAGCCAAGAGGAATTGTGTAATTTTTGGAGTGTATGTGAGTTATTGGCGGCAGCCTGGAAAAACTCAGGTCCCATACTAGGGGGGCTCTTAGAGATACCTAACTGAAGAATGCTCTCATCTCTGGAAGAAACGTGCTATCTCCAGGCATTTAAGACCCCCTATTTTGTAAAACTGCAGATGGCTGCTGGGATTTGCCTTCTTAGTTACAAAGGCTCTTCAAAGCACCTTCTTGCCTCCCAACTTCTCTTTCTCTCCCTTTCTTGTAAATGTGGCTAAGGATATTTTATGAAGAGTGCAATTCTTTGGCGTTCAAACGAGACAACACACAGCCAAAGACTGCTCGCCCGTCGCTAGAGGGCACTAGTTGAATGTAAAATATCTAGACGTGCCTGTCCATAAACTTCACATACAGGGAAATCTCACAAGTGGTTTGCAATAAAGTAGCGTCCCCATTACCCTGTCCTTATTAACTCCATTTCTGCTACTGAGTAAAAACAAACATGCTAACTCTGATTTTATCATGTTTTCAGAATTCTTTTAATTCATAGACCTAGTATGTTGGAGACATGAGTAACACGTTTTTCATAAAATTACATGACTACATAGTCTTTGCTGCCACTTTTCTGGCCCTTACCATGTGTTGGTTCATGTATAAAACCTTATACGAACTCTGCACATGGTTTAATTTCTGACCCTGTCACACATGAAAGTGGTTGGTAGGGACAGAATGTCTGCCCCAGATGGCAAAAGTGCAAGATAAAATTCACCGAGTCACTACCCTGTAGTGTATAGTTGTTTCCACAAGACCCAGTCATTATGTTCTGTTGAAAGGTAAGAAAAACTGCTCAGACGCTGGTTTATGCAACTTTGCATGGGATTGCACAGAAACTGAGCCTTAAAGAAGCTGCCAACCATCCAGTTTCCACTGCTTTGCCTCAGGGTCCCAACCCCCTGTGCCAAGACCTTGCTGAAATTTACATATAAGCAAAGCTGAGCTGATTCTCTCTCATCTGATATGTTTTCCCTAATCCATAATCTTGTGCGTCAAGGTGGGGGGAGAAAAAGGAAAGTGAGAATTCACCATGGAACTATTTGATTCTGTGCAGTGCTGACAGGTACTCTGTACCGAGTAGAATTACAGGGACTCCGCCTGCCCTAGGCAGGCCCAATATCAGGTCAGCTATAATTGGCACCTGGTGAGAGGTCACGAAACTCAGGCTGTGGGAGCAAGTGCATTAGGGGCTCTGTGACGGCAGTTGCCGTGCATTTCTGAGTGCTGTCAGGCAGGCTCTTCAATCACAGCGCGCTTTGTGCTGCACACTCTAAAAATGGAACTTGAACCACCAGCTCCTCCCCGGACTGTGAGGCTTGATGGATGAGCTTAATGAACCCAGGATAAAGAACTTAGCCCAAGCAGAAGGTCGAAAAGGATTAAAAAGTGAGAGGTTTCCAAGCCCTTGGAATCTGTATCATCTCCAGGACTGAGGCAAGCGGGCGGAAGGGGGGCTCCCTGTGTGAGGGCAGGGCCCGGGGGAGGGCGCGTTCACATCACTGACTGAGCCGCCGCCGAGGGCCTGGCTCCGGGCTAGGTTTCACATCAGTTCAACAGTCTTCAGAACATTCACCCACACTTTACAGAGGAAGAAATGGGGCTTACACTTATGTTAAAAACCTGCCCAAGGTGGCACTGCTCATTATGAGAGGTAACAGGAGAATAAATAACAGCCACCGCTGACCACACACGGAGCCTGGACCAACGGCCCTTCTCGGCTCTGATCCTCACAACACTTCAAGGAAAGTAGCGTCACACCCATTTTGAACAGGAGAAACCCAAGGCCGCGAGAGGTTAAATCGCTTACCCGTGTGCACCGCTACCTTTACCTCCTTCCGACTCTCTCGGCCCTGTTGCCCCTCTTCAGGCATCTTCAGCCGCACCGTGTCCACAGATTTACTGCTTCATTCTAGAATTGAAAAAAAAAAGCCTGATAAACTAATTTACATGCATACCCTGAGAAAAATTGTTAAGATCAGGTCCCCAAGACCACATCTCCCAGGCATCTTACATAACAACGGCCCTGTGCTTCTGGCCACACCAAGGGGCCTGGGGCCAAACACATTTAGGGCATTGAACGCGCTTTTTATCTTCCTCTCAGAGACTCCTAACCTTTCCACGTGAGATCCTGGAAAACAGAAGAAGCTTTCTTGATCGAGGACAGTGCCTGTCGTTTGCAGGAAGCACCTCTGCCTCAGCTACACGACCTCAACCCTCAGCCCCCTGCCTGTGAAATGAGCCAATACACGTAAGAGCACGTAGAGCAGCTTCTATATAAGCAGGGTGATTCTTGCTATCATCATCTCCACCTGAAAACAAGGCTCCCGGAGCACGTGGGGGACGCACCAGCGGCTTCATCCCAGGCTGTGGGCCTGTCTTCCCGATCCCTCTGGACACAAGCAAGAGAGTGGTTGGGGAAAAGGTTGGGATTTTCAATACGACAGTCATGGGCCGCACTCTACGTAACCTTTCTGGGTCTCAGTTTCCTCATCGTAAGATGGGGATTAAATAGTCCCTTCCTGCTACTTTTTGTGGATATTAAGGAAGCAAAGAGCTCAACAGGTGTGGGCTGTTATCATTACAAGGTCAAGGGACTGCACCTGTCAAACACAAGCTCTGAAGCAACCCAGGAGAAACTTAACTTCCCGTAATACATCTTAGAAGCCACTGTGGGAAAGAGTAAAACTTCTTCACCTTAACCTTTATTTGGTCCAAAGCACAGTTGAAGGTTAATCTTCTCATTCCTTCTTGGGAGAAAGTCTGATGAAGCAGCAGTAAAGGAAGGAACTGACTGGATGGAAAAACATTTGGAGAAGAGTGTCCAAAATCTCCGAAAAAGGCCACAGATGACTCTTTGCCCTTTGCCAGAGCAAGTCTGAAAAGGGACCTCGGACCCGATCTGCTGGGAGGCAGCCTGAGAAGGTGTGCAGGGGCACAGCCAAGTGAAGGCAGGGGTGGCAAGGTGAAAACGCGTGCCCATAAGGGACACGGTCTGTGAGTTTCTCAAGATTCCACATAATCCTTTGAATAAACTCAACCTGTTTCAATTTGAGTAACTGTCTCATGCCATAGATGTCTAATCTGAAGGAATAATAGGTATTTCTCTGGAAAAATACTGAGCAGTTAGAGGCCCTTCCTCCTTTGCTCAGCTCCCGCCCCGCGTACGATGGAGCATGTGGGTTTGTAGACGCTGAGCCAGAGGAAGCTGACAGTGGGTGAGGCAAGGTGGGGGCAGAGGAAGGAAAGGCTGGGGAAAGTCACAGAATGTTATTTGGAAGGACAGAGGCTGCTTTCCTCAAAACTGCTTAGGCTACACCTTCTACCCGGAGGCTAAATCCTGCAGGGGGAGAGAGAGCCAACAGCCCAGAAAACTGAGCATACAAGTTACAGGATAAGAAGAAAAAACATATGTTTGTGCATATGTGTGTATATTTGTGTGTGTTTACATCAAAACCAGAAAATGTATACTCTGCAAATCACATGGGAGGGCAGCAGTTTAGATATGATTAGACATATTAAGTCATTCAAAGGACTTTGACATCTTTAAACAGTGCATTTAATAAGTTGCCTTTGTTACTTAAAAAAAAAAAAATCTCTGCTAAAGTGAATTCGCTGGAAGCACAACAGGCTTTTTCAAATTAATCCAGGGGACAGCATCCTTATGGTTGCTGAATATACATGGAAGCATTTGTATCAAAGTAGGTACCCAATAAATGTTACTAGCTTTCTCCTTCCCATTCTTTCATCAAAAAGGGATGATAAAAACAAAGGCAGGTAGGAAGGAGAAGAAAGAGGGAAAAAGAGGAAAGAAAGAAGGAAGGAAGTTGAGGAAAGAAAGAAAAATTTCCCCAAAGACTCTACCTGCTAAGACGTGGAAGAAATTTGTGCATTTAAATAGTGATGATATTCGTAGATATTTCAGGCAGTTTTCCACAGCATATCCTGTGAGTAAATCCTGTAGTGTGGGAGGCTTTTTAAAAATTAGGCTTTACAGCCAATTCACTGTTTAACACCAACTGCGTATCTTAAAGAGACATGACGACTAGGCAGATTGGACGGTTCCTCCTGTGCTTGTTTCTTATCTCTGAGTATTTGTCTTAAAGAAAAAAAAATTTTTTTTTTTCTTAGCAGCAGTTGTGAACTGTACCTTTAAAAACTAACCTTTAAAATCAGGCTGTGATCATTTTGTTGACCTTAGTTGGACCCTATGTTTCTCTTGAAGTCCAAAGGCATGAATAGATCTCTTTGTGTGCTCAGCCCTCATGCAAACCAGGCTGGCCTGGGTTTTGTTTTGGCATATCCATGAGAATGCCACAGACAAGCAGGTTTTGATTTCCAGATACAAATAAGTAGATGTGATTTCCTTTCCAGGGAAAGGGCACGATGGCTAATACGCTTTAATTTATATACACTGGGCTCTTTTAGAAACCTGTGCTGCAGCTGGCGCTTGCTCAAAGTGGGTTCTTCAGCAAGAAGATTCGCTCCCAAATACTCACTGGTAGACTGTCAATATGGAAAGACATGGAGGCAAGGAGGTGGGGGGGGGGTGGGGAGACAGAAGAAGAATTCTGTGGGCAGGAACACAAACAGCTCACTGTAAAGCTTTCCTAAATTTCACATGCATCCAAATTTTATTTCTCTGGATGTGGTTTTCTTTGTCTTGGTTATTTCCTGTTTTTCAGGCATGGGTGGTCTTTTTACCTGGAAACACTGACTGCTATATTTTTTCTGATGTGTAGTTTTCGGTTGGATAAGATTTCTATAAACATTAGGTTGATTTTGTCCAGTCAGCTTGGTGTCAATTTTCCAGTTGTGTACATGGTTCCTTTTGGTGTCATAAGGGAAAGCTGTAACTTAACCACCCCCAAGCTCAACAACATTCACAGGGGCCCCAGAACAATGACTCTGGATAAGTGAACTTTGATAAGTTTAAGCAAAGAGGAAAACAGGTAGTGTCCTTTTGAGCATCAGGACCTCCTCTGCTAGGTGGCCACTCGGCTGGTTAGACCCCCGAGTGGTGGTGCTGGGAAGGTCGAGCAAGGCTGCATCCGTTTCCAGGCTGCCTAGCTTTGCATAGATGATCATTTTGGCTTGGCCACGGGCTGGACCCCTAAGCCTGGGGAAATGTCTGTATTGCTTAGTGGGGACCTTAAAGAAAAGCGTCCATTGCCGCTTTTTCAGCCCTGTTTGTCCTTTGTTCCCTGACAACTGAGAGAGACAAAGGTGCCTCTGTCCTTTGTTTGGTTGGCCTCCCCTCTGTGGAGCTCTCTGCTCCCTCTCCTATTCTAACTCCATTAAGACCCTTCCTGTGACCGGAAGGTGATAAAAGAAACACACTTCAAATAGTAAAAACAAGTGTCCAGGAAGGATCTTGTCATTAGGTTGAGACAAATGAAAAAGCCAGGCCTCTTTCTCCGTTTGGATGTGGAGCAGCTGAGGGGGAAACATCACTGAGGCCCCGAGCGGCCGTCAGCAGGGCCGGCACAGGGGCGGGGCTCCTGCCCTGCGTGCGTGTGACACAGGCGGGACCCTGGGGGCCAGGGCACCTCCGCGCAGCTGCTTGTCCCATGCCAGTTTCTTCCCCTCCCCCCTTTTTAAGACTCTCACTGTCCCCCTTTCCTTTCTTTACGTGTCAGTGTTTACCCTCTGCTCAAAACTCTTGACTCCAATCATCTCCCACCCACCTAGCAGATCCCCTCAAGTCCCAACTCTATAGCATGTCCCCCTCTCTATAGCATGTAATACAGTAACGGCTATCAGTTATTGAGGGCTTATCACGTGCTGTTTATCTTGCTTAGGTGTTCCAGCCACCTTTGAAGTGCTATGCGAATCAGGAGAGGCTGAGGGTTGCAATAAGTGGTCCCAGAATTCAGCGAGACTGTTTCTTGCTCTCGCGCAGAGTCTGGAGCACGTGTTCCTGGCTGGCAGCATCACCTGTGGGGCTCACTTTCAAGCTGTGAGCACCAGCTTCCACGCCCATCCTGGAGTTTTGGTGTAGAAGGCGGAGAGGATGTGGAGGATCACAAGGATGTTTGAGGGAGACCTCTGAGAGGTACCCCATTGCCTCCTCCATCTTCTATCGGCCACCAGTCTGACATATGGCCCCTCTTAGCTGCAGGGGAACCAACAGCTGCTGTATGAAGATGAAAGCGCATGGTGGATGCATCGCGGTCTCTTCCATAGGTGGGTGCTGTCAGCCCCTCCACATAAGGAAGCTAAGGCTCAAGGATTCAGAGTTGTCAGCTAATACACGGGGAACCCCAATTCCCACACTGTAAATCTGACTCCAGAACTGCACTCTTCACCTTGTGTTATGCTCTCTGTGACTCTCTTCCAAGACAAAGCTGGTCCCTCTTTTGTGCTAACACTTTACCTTTTACAGATCTTTACTCGCCCCACTTACCACGGGGTTGCACCGGTTGTACCAGACTGTGAATGCCCCAGGGAGGAGGAAAGCGCTTTTTCATAACAGTAACATCAGCAGAGAGCTCTGTGCCTGGGACAAAGCTCAGTAAAAGCTTCATGAATGAACAGCCGTGGCTCGTGCGTGGGTTCCTAGAAGGGCACCTGAGGCACTTCATAGTGACTGGAGTACCTCCCTCTACAGCTTCTCTACATGACTGTCAGGCAGTCTGGAATACTGCAACAGTCACTCCCATGTAGCTATTCTGAACCTGCCATAAGACTGATCCTTTAAAAACATAAGTTACAGGTATCTTTCTTCTGCCCAAATCTCTCCAGTGACAAAACTGTACCCAGATCCTTGTTTCTTAATACCATACTCTAATAAAAGAAGCCAGGCTCCTCAGAGAAATGGCTGATTTTAGGACTGGGACAGGAAAAATACAAGATGAGCCTGGAGCATCTTAGAATAAGTATCAGAAGAGGAGGATATGCTACAAAAACAAAATAAAAAACAGGGCATGTCAGATGGACACAGGAGCCAATGTAAAAGACTTCCCAATGTCCAAAGCCAGAACTATTGGCGCAACAAAATAAATAACAATAGTATCAGGTTATAATCCAAAGAACAAAATGATCGTCCATGAGTCTTTACTCATATAAGTAAATGAGTAACTGAATAAGAGAGAAGGCACAGAAAAATTCCTTACAGAAGGATTCCAAATATTAAACATAGAAGGAATTAAGGAAATAGAAAATCATTGTTAAAGCACCACTTGTTACAGTCAAGATCCACTGATACATGCTAATATTAGTGGGCAAAACTTTGAGAGAAGCAGAATGTTTTCACTGCTTCAAATTACCTCCTCCAAAATACTCATTGCAGGCATACCAGGAAGTTACCTGGGTTTGGTTCTAGACCACTGCAAAATACAGTGAATATTGCAATAAAGTAAGGCACATGAATGTTTTGGTTTCCCAGGGCATAGGAAATTTAGTTTACTCTGTGCTGTAGTATATTAATTGTGCAATAGTATTATGTTTAAAAAATGTACACTCAATTAAAAAAACACTTTATTGCTAAAAAATGCTAACCATCATCTAAGCCTTCAGCTACTCATAATCTTTTATGCTGCTGAAGGCTCTTGCCTCGATATTGATGGCTACTAACTGATTAGGGTGGTGGTTGCTGAAGGCTGGGGTGCCTGTGGCAATTTCTTAAAATAAGACAACAATGGCGTCTGCTGTATCGATGGACTTTTCCTTTCACTTGAACACTTAAAGGCCATTGTACGGTTATTAATGGTCCTAATTTCAATATTGTTGTGTCTCAAGGAATAGGAAGGACCAAGGAGAGGAAGAGAGATGGGGAACGGCTGGTCAATGGGGCAGTCAGAAGACACACAACATTTATCAATTAACTTTGTTGTCTTATATGGGTGTAGTTTCTGGGGCCCCCAAACAATTACAATTGCAACATCAAAGGTCACTAATCGTAGATCACCATAATAAATATAATAATAATAAACATGTTTGACATATTGTCAAAATTACCAAAATGTGACAGAAATACAAAGTGAGCAAATGTTGTTGGAAAAATGGTACCCATAGACTTGCCCCACGCAGGGCTGCATGAATCTTTGATTTGCAGAAACACAATATCTGTGAAGCACAATAAAAGAAGGTATGCCTGTAATCCCTGTGGCGGTTTTAACATACATCCACAAATTCTTTGATACTCCTCACTCCAAGATGTGGAACTTATTTCTCCTCCTCCTGAGTGTGAACTGGACTTTTGATTCATTTCTAATGAATAGAAACATGGAAAGGGGAAAATAGTAAATTTGCAGCGGAGAAACCTGGCAGACATCACTCTAATCGAGTGATCAAAGTGAACAACACCAGTAGTAAACCATGATGACATCATGTTCCCCATGATATATGAGCAGAAGGTCACTTCATTTTTGTTGTCTTCCTCCCCAGAATCCATAACCCTCATCGTGAGAAAACATCAGACAAATCCAAATAAAGAGACGTTTTACAAAGACATGACTAATACTCTTCAAGAACGTCAAGGTCATGCAAAATAAGAATGAGAAACTGTCACAGATTGGAGGAGAGTAAGGAGATGTGATGGCTAAGCCCAGCATGGTATACTGAGGCAGGAAAAAGACATTAGTGGGAAAACCTTGAAATATAAATAAAATCTGAAGTTTAGTTACAGTTTTAGACCAATGTTGATTACTTAGTTTTGATAAATATGCCATGGTTATATAAGATGTTCATATGAAGGGAGGGTGAGTGAAAAGCATTTGGGAACTTTCTGCATTATCATGGCAATTCTTCTATAAATCGAAAATTTATAGAAAACACTGAAGGAAAAAACCTCTCCATTTTACACTGAGTCAGATTCAAAGTCCCTTTCAAAAGCCTCAAAAGTCTGACGTGATGCTCAGCATCCACTCTCTGTCCTTGTCTCCTCTCATTCCCTTCCCACCTTGGGCAGCTGCATGGCTTTCCTTCTTGTTCCTCAGACACTCCCAGCCTGCTCCCAGCCGCCATCCCTCCCCTGGATATCTTCATGTCTAGTTCCCTTATGTCTTGGATATCTTTACTCAGATGTCTCCTACTCATGAGATGTTCTCTGATCCACCTGTGTAAAAAGACACACATCTGCCATACCCCATACTCTCCCCTGCTTTGCTTTTCTCCATTGCTTTTAGCATCATCTGCCACTTAAGATATTTTGTTTTTTTTTTTTCCTTATTCTCCCTTGTGGTAGGCAGAATAATGGCCCCCAAATGTGTCCAGGTTCTGATCCCTAGAACCTATGACTATGTTATCACACAGCAAATGGGAAATTAAGGTTGCAGATGGAACCAAGGTTGTTAATCATCTGACCTTGAGATGGGAAGGTTACCTTAGATTATCTGGATGCCCCAATATAATCCCAAGGATCTTTAAAAGTGGAAAAGGGAGGCAGAAAATAAATTGGAGGGATTTGTTATGAGGATGACTCAACTCTCCATTGCTGGTTTTGGACAATGAAGGGAGCTGTGAGCCAAGGACTGTGGGCAGCCTCTAGATGCTGAAAAAGATGAGAGGCCTTTAGAAAATTATAGCCCTGCTGACATTTTTTTTTTTAGCCATTGGGACCCATGTCAGACTTCTGCTTTAAAGAACTGTAAGAGAAGTACCATAAAACTCCTAGAGGAAAACATAGGTATCACACTCTTTGACATAAATCACAGCAATATCTTGTTGGATCTGTCTCCTGGAGTAAGGAAAATAAAACCAAAAATAAACAAATGGAACCTAATTAAACTTAAAAGCTTTTACACAGAAAAGGAAACCATAAACAAAATGAAAGACAACCTACAGAATGGGAGAAAATATTTGCATATGATGCTACCAAAAGATTAATTTAAAAAAAATACAGACAGCCATACAGCTCAATATCAAAACAACAACAACAACAACAACAACAAAACAACCCAATCAAAAAATAGGCAGAAGACCTAAATAGACATTTCTCCAAAGGAGACATACAGATGGCCAATAGGCACATGACATACGCTCAACATCACTAAAATTATTAGAGAAAGGCAAATCACAACTACAACGAGATATCGCACACACTGGTCAGAATGGCCATCATCAAAAGGTCTACAAACAGTAAATGCTGGAGAGGGTATAGAGAAAAAGGAATCCTCTTGCACTGTTGGTGGGAATGTAAGTTGGTACAGCAACTATGGAGAACAGCATAGAGGTTCCTTAAAAAACTAAAAATAGAGCCAGCATATGACCCAGCAATCCCACTCCTGGGCCTATATCCAGAGAAAATCATAATTCAAAAATATACATGCACCCCAATATTCACTGCAGCACTATTTACAATAGCCAAGACGTGGAAGCAACCTAAATGCCCATAGACAGAGGAATGGATAAAGAAGATGCAGTACATATATATACAATGGAATACTACTCAGCCATAAAAAAGAATGAAATAATACTATTTGCAGCAACATGGATATACCGGGAGATTATCATACTAAGTAAAGAAAGCCAGACAAAGACAAATATTCTATGATATCACTTATATGTGGAATCTAAAAAAAAAAAAGTACACAAATTGACTTATTTCCAAAACAAAAAAAAGACTCACAGACACAGAAAACAAACTTATGGTTACCAAAGGGGAAAGGTGAGTGGGGAGAGGGATAAATTAGGAGGCTGGTATTAACATATACACACTACTACATATGAAATAGATAACCAACAAGGACCTGCTGTAAAGCACTGGGAACTATACTCAATATTTTGTAATAACCTATAAAGGAAAAGAATCTGAAAAAGAATACTATATATTCATTGTGTTGTACACCTGAAACTTACATGATATTGTAAATCAACTATACTTCAATAAAAAAATTTAAAAATAAAAATAATTATAAGATTTATAAAATGTGTTGTTTTAGGCAACATAGTTTACGGTAATTTGTTACAGCAGCACAGAAGACTGACTCATAGCATGAACGCAATCAATGACCCATTGCTAATGTCCATGTGGCATCCTGGGTCTGACACGTGCTGGCATTTGGTCAGTGCAGGAACTGCTGTACAAGGCAAGGACTATTTTATCACACAATCTCCAGAGGTGATCAGCAAGTCAATCAAGTCCTGGGAGCACAGGGTGTGTCTGAGGGTGTGTGCGTCCGTGTGTGTGTGAATGAGGAGGTACGCTGGTGTTGTGTTGAGCTCCTGTCATTCACTCAGAGAAGTCACAGGCATGGTCCCTATCTTTGGGTTAAATGCTATAAGGCCTTTACCATTTCTCGTACTGAAGATTCCAGGTCTCTAGGTGGACTCGGACAATATTTCCAGGCACTTTGCCTGAGTGCCTGGCACCACCCTGCGTGATACAGACAAGAAGAGAACATGGTCATCACAGCAGCCTGTAGCTTTAGGTTTAGGGCTGACCCTGAGGCATTAAAGAAATCTTACAAGAAGTTGATTTATGAAGGCAGTGTGAGTGCCTCTCTTATTTTTACTTAGAGTCCTTCTCATGTAGAGTCATAACTTTGAGGGCTTATAGATTGATGGGTGAATTTGCTTGTTTTTATTATGTAGAATAACAGAAGAGCCAGAAGCAATATAATCAAAATACAAGAGAGCTTTATAAATAAAATAGAAATAATAGACACTTGAAAGATAATGTCCCCAAGCACTTTAGAAATGACAAAAGTGCCCTAGAAATTTTTAGATGAATGGCTGTAAATTCATTTTGGAATGGGCTTTGGTTGTTAAATTTCCTTTTCTGAGTTAGTCAGCAAAAGTTTTAACTAGATATAAAACACAAATTGAACACCAGGCGCATCCACCATAAGTGTTCATTGATGTATTTAATATAGCTATATTCATGGTGCAGCAGTAGATGACTTTGGTTGGCACGTGACAAGAAAACCAGACTCAACTTGGCTTAAACAGTAATAGGAATTTACTGCCTTATGTAACCACAAAGTCCTGAGGTAAGGCAGGCTTCAGCAAAGTTGATCCAGAAGTTTACAATATCACCAGGACTGTGCCTTTGTTCCCTGCAGTTCTTTCAGTGCTACTCTCCAAAGTTTGTTGGTTTTTTCTTGGACTGGCTTCTCTCACCTCCACTGGTTCCCAGAGGGGTCAGCGTCCCTACTCACATTTGGTGGACAGAGCCACCCTGGAAAAATCCCTTTCCTGGGATATTCAGGATTGATAACAGCAGAGCAGAGGTCCCCAAATAAGGCCTGCAGGCAAAATCCAGCCAGCTCTGATTTTATAAAGAAAGTTTTACTGGATCACAGCCATGCCCAATCGCTTACACGGTGCTCACGGCTGCTCTCACACCACGAGGGCAGAGCTGAGTAGTGAGCACAGAGACCTTCTATCACACAAAGACTAAAATAGTTACTCTCTGGCCCTTGACAGAAGAAAGTTGCTGACCTCTGAAGCACAGTCATAGGGAATAAGTCTTTGAGATAACACTCAGCCCAGAAGATGTTCTCGTTTCACCAATAGTAGTTAATTCATTCTATTTCTCTTCTTTCTTTTTCCCACCAAAGAACAGATGGGAGATTTTTCTCAGGCAAATAAAGCAAGTAGTTTTCAAGTCATGAGTCAGACTTCCTGACGTTTTAGGATTTACGTGGACCCTCACAATAGCTAGTGGTTACTAAGATAGCTATAGTTAGAGAAGTAGAATCATTGAGGGCCATACGTTAATTTAATCCTAATAGCACTACTAGAGGCCAGATTCTGTATAACACTCTTCCTATATTAACCTCTCACAAAATCTTGTGAAGTGTGTCCTATAATCATGCCTACTTTATAGATGAGGCACCAAGAGTTTAAGAAATGCCCGCGGTTTACCTAGCTGGTAAGTGGCGAGGCTATAATTGAAAGCCAGGCTGTGGGACTCCGGAGTCTATGGTGCAGATCTGTCCTCAAGGCTGCCTCTATGAACTGGAATTCGGACGGAGCAAATGCAGACAGAGGCTAAGAATTATCTGTGATTTGTGATATGGCTTGGCACTGAACATGAAAAATGTACAACATGCCAGAAAAAAGCAGAGCCCTTCACATGACCAGACCAGGAAACAAAACACAGAGGAAGTCAGGGACAGGAAATAAACCTTTCCTTTAGCCACTCCTCGCTAAAGGTTCAAGTAAGGTCCTGATGAGGAGGGCTTTGGAAGGGAAGGCCTGAACCACATCAGTGTCAGACAGAATGAGTTTCTTGGAATATGCTCCCCAGACGTTGCGCCATTGAAAAATGGTCCTGTGTTCAATTCATTTGTAGGAATACAGCATCCACTAACCCACTCAAGGAGATTCCCAGTGCAAACGTTAGGAGATTTCAGAAATGCGAGAGAGGAAAACCGTTTGCTGTTTACTTAACCTAGTATTTACTGAATTTATCTGACCACTGAATATTCTTTGGGGTATATATGAGGTTTACAAACATCCCAAAGAATAGACTTTTTTTAATTGAAGTATAGTTGATTTATAATAGTGTTAGTTTCGGATGTACAGCAAAGTGATTCCCTTATACATACATATGTATATATCTATATATTTTTTCAATTCCTTTCCATTTATAGTTTGTTACAGGCTATTGAATATAGAATAAACAGACTCACAAACATAGAAAACAAACTTCTGGCTACCAAAGGGGCAGACGGGGGAGGGATAAACTGAGAGTATGAGATTAATAAATGCACACTACCAAAGAACAAACTTTTGATCCATTTTGTTGTATAATTTAAATGTATCATTTAAATGCTTAATAATATGAGTTACTTCATAGCCTATAATGTGAAACCATTGCTTCTCAAGTTATCTTTTTTGGTTGATTTTTATAGTCTTAGTAAAAGAGCCCTTCCGAGGCAATGCAAATAGGAATCTGAAGCAGATGGGTTTCTGGGGCCAGATGGACTGACCCAGCCCACCAGGTGAGCTTCCTTGCCAAAAGGTGCTGTGTAAGACCCACCCGTGGGAGGGCCTACCATATTAGGTTCACCCATTACAATGGTGGCATCATAAATAGTACTGCTATAACATACTGATACACGAAAGGGCTACATTGTGCAGGATGACTAAGTAGGAAATCAGAATACAGAAAAGAAAAAACCTGCAAGTAGTACAAATGATAAATTCAAAGGAATTTAAAGACTGCAGCTCTTGGCATGGCAGGGACTATTGCCAACACGGGGGGAGGGTGGTGGTGCATGAGAGGATGGAATGTCTGAGCTGGAGCTGAAAGGGTCTCGTGGACATGGGCAGGACAGGGTTGGGGGAGAAGTTGGGGTGAGGCTCAGACCAGCAGGAACAGAGGTAGCCTGGATGGACACAGAGCTGGAGGCTTGGCATGGGTGGAAGGTATTGGCTGTGGTTGCTGAGACCTGAGAGGTGACGTGGCCTGTCCGTGGAAGACCCTGAAAACCTGGCAGAGGAGTGTGGCTTTAATTCAGCTGATACCATTGTAGTTTCTGAACATGATCAAAGTATGTGTTGTTTGACATAGATCTTGTGGGCTGCAGCATAAGAATGGATTGGGAGGGAGGAAGCTGAAAGAGGAAGTAGCATTCCCTTATGACATAGGAGAACGAGACCGTCAAGGAATGTTTAATCTAGTCTTGTGCTTCCTAGAGGGCTAATTTCTAAATTGCCAAAGTTAAAGTCATTGATTTTATCTTTCATAAATTTCTCCATAGGCATTGATTCTATACACAACTGTAATTGACCCAACCCATTGTTTGATCACTGTCATAATTTGGAAGATGATTCGCTTGCTTTCTTCGAAAATAACTTGTGTATATCAAGGGATTATAATCATATATATTATTTGTTTATCACAACGTCAGGAACAATTGTACATTTTGGGAGCAGTTCCTCCTGGAAGCAGTAGGGTGGGGCCTGTGTGAGGTGGTGGCCGTTCTCGGTGGTCACTGCAGGGATGCCTGATGGGAGCCCTGGCATCCCACTGAGGGGATTGAGCAGGAGAGGGGCAGGAGTGGAGGTCACGTGGTGCTCTTCTGTCTGGCTCGTAAGCATGTGCTGGTTAGGGTTAATCACTCTTGACAGGCTTGGGCTATTTCAGTGACTTTTCATTCTTAAGGGCAGAGCCTCAAATGGCATCATCTCATTTTGTGACCCTATCTCATGCCGCCCAAATCATGGCCATTGAGTCCTGCTTTAAGGTCCAACCCAAGTCAGAAACATATATTAAAGAAACTTCTGCTTTCCACAGGCTTGAAACATAATGTGAATTCTTAGTGAAGTCATTTGAGGGGGGATTGCATCACATAATGTATAAATGGACTGCCTTGAAACCTCTCTGCCTGTTCAGCTCCATGAAGCCCCATGCCACCCAGCAGAGGCTCCTCCAAATCTCTCCCAACCATCTCTGTAAGTCTTCAAGACCCTCTGGCTTTCTTTTCATTGCTTTTAATTTGTAGGCCTGTTTCCTCCTCTCTCTGTTGCTTCTGAAAATTTTCATTTTCAGAGAGTTCAAGCTTTCTCTTTCTTTTTTCTAAACTTACATAAAAAAATGTAGCGTCTCTAAGTACTTTTCTTCACTTTACCCATTACCCCACCCATGAGACAAAGGCCGGGAAGTTGAACAACTCAGCTAAAGAATCTTCCTTAGAAAGCGGAGGAGGGGAGAAGATGATGAAAATTATGTTTGCATAATATTGTACCTGCCTCACAAACAGATGGGGGGTGACCTGTATTACTCAGAGGCTGGAACTCTTTAATCCAGATTATCTGCAGATTAACTCAAGCAAAGATGATCTCTGGAAAGTAGAAAGCTGATTACTGCTAGCAAATACATGGGCTCTAAACCCTAGTAGGTGCCTAAAGAAAACTCTGACTTCAAACGAGTTGGCTCCTTTGCTGAAGTTTTCTGCCACTTAGAAGCAAGTGTTTGGACACCCTGATTTATAAGATGAAAAGACTTGTGTACCAGGCTGGGGACCCTGAATGCTGAGCGAGACTGCCTTGCTTCCCCGGGTTATAGTTTTATGTAAACCATTTCGGAAATTTCTGGGTGTCATTTGAGGGCTGAAATGATAACTTGTCAGCCTCATGTTCTCTAGAGGTTATCACCATCAGACCCAAAGTATTACTGTATCAGGCATCCCGGTTAGGTCCTCATGTCAGTGTTATGACAGTTAGAGATGGCTGGATGTAGTCTCACTTTTGAAAATGTCTATGGGTTTTCCTTGCAGTTTCCAGGCATCCGTAGGGAAATCTTTCTCTCCTACTCTCCCTTGGGTTTGTGGATCTGTTTTCCTTTACTGCTTTCCTCATCCCTTTGTCTGTCTCACAGTTATACATACTCCTGCTTACATGTATGGGTATCTTCTCTGTTACAGAGCGTTGCCTCAACTCATCTTTGTGGTTTCTCCAGGAATTCCTTGAGCACAGAGTATTACTCTTCCCTGCAGCCATAAGAGATGGGCTGTAAGGCTGGCACTGGAAGTCTACAAAAAGGATTTCAGCAGTGTAGGCTAACGTGTTTAAGGAACAAGAAACAACTAATGGGAAGGGATTAGCTGTATATTAATGTTATTCCCAGATGCCAGAGAGATTAGATTGAAAGTCAGTACTAACCAGTATGGATGTGGCTCCTTCCTATTGCACTAATAATGTGAATTTATGAAAAAGGCAAATTATATGAGGATATCAATATTTTGAAGTGTTGTGCTTTTACAGTCAGAAGGAACTTTAAAAATTAGCTTCAGCAGCTCCCTGACATAAAGACCCAAGGCCTAGAGAAATGGAATAACTTGTTCAAGGTTCCTCTGGCCAAGTGGCTAGCACTTCTTTTGTTGGGGATCTAATATGTGCCTGATGGTATTCTAGGTCCCAGATAAGCCACAAACAAGGTCAAGGTCGCTGTCCTCTTGGGGTTTAAACATTAGAGAGGGGAGGCAGATAATAACAAATGAACAAGAGCATTTTAAACATTGATGACTCCTTTGACATCATCAAAGGAGGGATGTGATCCAGAGGTGGAAAGAGGTTCTGAAGACAGGACACTTGTGCCGAGGCCTGAGTGGTGAGAAGTACCAGTCTGGTAAAGCGGTGTTAAGTCTGAATCGGTGGGGCGCCACAGCGCTCCAAGTGCCTCCAAAGAGAGCACCTTCGTCAGTTCCATGGAGGGTCTGTCATCTCTTTAGAAAGCTCCCAGACAGATAAGTAAAACCCATGTTAAGGATATTCTATAAATAAACATCATGTAACAAAACACATCCTATACAGCAACAGTCCTAGAGCCCTGAAAAATTTAATTTACATAGCATCCACTCCCTGCCTTCAAGGAGCTCATAGCCTAGTGAACAGCTTCTCATTACAAAAGCAACCTCCTGGGTCTTGACAATTGCTGTGAAATCTATCCAGGGAGAAGGAAGGGAGGCAGCTAATTTGACTTAGACAGGATCTGGTCCAGATCCTGTCCTCTTCTAAAAAGAGCTCTTAGTCATTGTACCCAGGCTTTATATTTTATCTACCATACATATTGGTGTTTAATTATATTATTACACTCACACAGTATAAAAAAGTCAACATATATATTCATAATATTGACTCTAAAACTGATACTAATCATTGGAAATAAATGAGAAGAGCCAGTGAAATTTCAATGTGCAACTGCCAACATTGCAAAGCATTTTTTTCTTTTTAAAAATAAAATGTAGCTAAATATATTGGGACTGAATGTGAAGAATTCAAGCTTCAACTGGATCATTATCTTTAGCCTGTGATCATCTAAGGAGCCATTATGAGATGGATTAATATATATTTAGTGCCGATGATAAAAAATATATTTTGTTGAAAATATTACCTCCATGACTATTTTCAGAGAAAAGTCTCCCCGATTATATGGGCTTCATTATGATCGAAGAGAGAAAAATAGAAGCCTTGGATAGTCATGTTTAAAGTTTGGAGAAGAGGACTAGTCTAGGACAGGAGATTTTTTTTTTTTTAAAGCAGGTTTAACAAAGATGTGGGGATTCTTTAAGACATTTCCAAAGGAGCTTTACGACAGTTATAAAATTGTTTTCAGTCTTATTGCAGTAACATTCCATAAGTTGTTCAGGGGGATGGGATGACTATAAAAAACATAGAAGAGTTTCAGAGCCTTAAAAATGTGAAAAATCCACGTGGCCTAATCTTCCCCCAGGAAGTGGGGGTTTATGTCCGGTCATGATACGAGAGCCAGAGTCAGGTGCACTGTTTGCTACTCAAGAGCTTGACAATACAAGGCGATTTGATTGTCATAAAGCATAGAATTTCGCAGAAGGTATGAGTGGTGAAAGAGTGGGAAAGTGAATGTGTACCCTTCTTGGAGTATAACAGGACCTCAAAGGCTTCTCTGCAGTTTCCATTAAGCTTCCAACCTGGGAGTAAAACATGAGGCACCAAAGATGCTATTTCCCATGTGCCGGAGTGTTAAGGAGATGGCAGAAGCACTGTGAAACTGATCAAGGGTTCACAGATGTTTTCTCTGGAAGCAGTTTGCGGTGCTGTGGGATTCTCTACTATCTTTCTCACTCACCCCGTGTCTGGCTATGGGGAAGGGGAGAATGTCACCCTCGGGTCAAGGCAGAGGAGCCTTGAGGGGCGGCTCAGGCAGCTTGTGTCTGACGCACTCATCCCCAGGCTTGAGTCTGTGGTGGGCTCAGCCAGGAGCTGGCAGAGCAAAGGTGGGAGCACCTCCTTGGAGGTGAATGGGATGGCAGGGCGAAAGCAATTGCTTTCCATGGATCGGATATGGGTCTCACAGGGGAGAGCCAGCTTGTTCATGAGGATAGTCTGGAGAGAGAAGTGGATCCCTCAGAGGCAGACACTTCTGAAGCCCAGAGGCTGAGGGTGTGCAGGCAGCCAGTCAGAACAGAGGCATTGCCTGTTCAAGGGCACTGTGGCCAGAGGCAACAGCTGGGTTCTCCGAGGAACCTGCCCAATGCCCCACACAAATAAAGGCCAACCTCAGATATTCCTCATGCCCAAAGGGCACTGGCGCCAATTTAATCTGTAGCTTTTCTCCCTAAACCCTACCCCTGGGTCAGGGCAGGTCAGACACAGAAACTGCTGCGGAGAGAGGAGATGACAGGAGGAAAGAGGCCAATGGTTTGGTCCTCCCCTTCCTCATGGCAGAACTCCAGTGGGGGAGGAGACCTGGACGGAGTGATGGGGAGATGACAAGTTTTAACTTTCAATGAGTTTGGAGTTTCGTTCTGAACTCCGTGTCAACGGACCAGACTGGATTGTGTTTGAAAGTGATCAGAGAACTTTTCTCGTCTAAGCATTATGAGAACTCAGAGACATCCCTAAGATTTCATTTCAGGCTTAGGAGAGAACAGATGAGGGATTTTACCAGGCAGAGAAAAATAAAATGAAATTGGTTTCTAGATCAATTAATTAGCTGGTTTCCTGACTTGAACACACACTGAGATTATGTGGCCTTTGGGCTCCAAGGAAAAGGTCAAATGCTGATAACCAGTGACAGTATTTGCTTTACTTGCATTCTTTCTGAGACAGTGTCTGTAAAGTGCTTAGCATAGCACAAGCCCTCCATAAACAATAGCATTGCTATGCTAGTTATCTTTAATTATCATTACAGGGATCTGATTTCGGACATATGCAACTAGACTCTCTGCATATCGCAACTAGCAGGTTAAGAAGCAAGGACTGTTCCAGGCCTCAGTAGAGGGAGCCCTGAACCCATCACTCCACAGGCCAGGGGGTGGTGGGCCCTCTACCATCTGTGGCTTCCCTTGGAAAATGATTTAAGTGATGCATTGGATTCCGGGGAAGTACCATGGCAGAGGTATCAGGTCATCTTGACTAGGAATCTTGGCTCCACAGTCAGTAGTGGGACAAATTATTAACTTCTCTATACTTCAACTTTCTCATGTTTAAAAGTCCAAAAATAACATGTACCTACTGTGGGGGGATTAATACCTACTTAATTGGGCTGTTGTGTACACACAGTAATGGATATTCCATTTGTTTGCTTCCTTCTTCCCAGCTTACCTAGCCATGTTCCTCTTTTTTAATTCTTAAAACTCCTCTATGGAAGCCCAGCTTTCTTAAACTTTCCTGCCCTGTGCCCTGTTTCCTCCACTTACTTGGGAAAGTAGCCTAATAAATGAATCTCTACTAAGGTAGAAATAAATGATCATTGATTAGACTGGAGATTACATTTTAAAAGAGAAGTTTGAAAGAAATCAGAGAAAAAACCTCAGACCCTGAACTTTCACACTTGTGTCAACCTGATGGGAAAGGTTGAGGGTTGGAAGGACAACATGAAGGACCCCCAGCAGGCTGGGGTTTCCCTGATGACAAAACTACCTTTTTTCCCACATGGGTATCCAACTCTCCCAGGAGGTGACTGGTACCTGCTCTGTATGCCTCCGTGCCTAGCTGTAAATTTGGTTTTGCAACCAAATCACACTAGGTCTTTGTAAATCCGAGAGGAAGGTATGTTAGTCGAGAGAGGTGGCTTCTCAAATCCCCAACCAGACAGACTTCAAAGCAGTCATTCATCTCAGACACATCCCCATGAGAAGACATACTGAAATACAAGCGTGGGTGAAACAAAGATGAAAACTTTGCAAAGTGGGGCAAAGGGCGGAAAAAGGTGGAAAATCCCCAAATTTAAATGCTTGAGGTTGTCCTTGAACTCTTCATCTTCCTTCCTTGTGAGTTAATACTCATTTCTGTTGGATCAGCACACAAGCTACTTTCCACAAATCTGCCAGGTACTCGACCAGCGACAAGAGGTCACAGCCTAATGCCTGTCCACATCCTTTAATCTGGAGCTGGCATTTGGCAGTGTTTGTGGGGACTTAACTTTAATTAATTGACTCCTTAGGAATAGAGCTGACAGTTTCCCTTTCATGGATTTTAGAAAGTTGAAATTTTTTCCGCAGAGAATCTTGCAGTGCTGTAAATCCCTGGGTCTGTGGAGGAAGCTCTCACAAAATAGATGTCTTCTCTCAGAGGGTGGCTCTCTTCACACAACAAACACAAGATTATTCATGCTTGCTAGAAAATGTAGGTTTTACAGGATAATCCAAGGGATATTCGGTGATAAAACTGAGGAGAAATAAAAATATTATAACTGAGCTGCGGCCCCTGCAGCTCTTCTTCAGGGAACTCTCTAGTGAGTCCCCAGCTCATCACATGGAAATTTGGTGCATGACTTAGTCCCGCTGAAGAAACCCCAGCACCCTCCCCCACCCCTCCCCATCTCAACCTCTCCCCACAGGTGCTGAGCCCACAGCCATCAGTCATCCCTAATCCAGAAAGTACATGCGACCTCACGCTAGAGGTAGGAGTTGCAGTGGGAGGCTGAGCCGTGCCTGCCCTGGGGTCCAGGCATGTGCGAACATGTCTGCAGAATAGCAGATGGGCCTCTGGGCTCTGCTTTTCTGTCTGACCAAGGCCCCCATTAGGCAAGACGGTGCCCTGAAAGCCATGAGTCATGCTGCAGGCATTGTACAAGTGAGTTCTGGGGAAGCACAGGGTAGATCTGTAATTGCCTCCAAGGGTGTTGACCCATGTCCAAGGGAGTGGGCTGAAGACAGATGGGGCAAAAGCTAAAGACCTAGAGACAAGGTGCCAGTCATCCACACCTTGAGTCAGCATTGATGGAAGACAGCTCCCTTAGTGCGCACAGTGCCTGCCTTGATGTGGCTGTGCTGGCAACTGCCAGTGGCCTTGACTTACCTTAGTGCCCTGGCCACTAAAGCGCCACAGTGGCAGCACTCTGGTGCATGCCCACAGAGCCGTGCCTCTCAGGGGCATGGTCAACAATGACGGGCACCGGTTGCAGTTGGAAGTCAGCTGTGATGAGACGGCCCCCAGGTAAGCAGTAATAATAGCTGCCGTGGGCAATGAACTCTGTGCACACTGAGAGCAGTGCTTCAGGGAGCATGTGCAGGACCCCACTGAGAATGCCCAGAAGTCTCAAGATGTATTCTGAGAGTTCCCTCAGACCTAGCGGAGCCCAATCAGAGAAATACTATGGGATGGTATTATTTTTAGACTCTTGCTATCCAAGGTTGACGTTTATGGGAAATCAAGCCTATGTGTATTATGATAGTGGGTCTATATATTTTGATTGTTGATGGTGGGCCATGGGGATGAGACACTGGAATGCTGACTGAGAAATTTTCTAGGTAAGGAAATCTCTGGGCCCTGGAGCTGGAGGGTAGAGAGATCCAGTGTGATTACTGACCTTCCCTTCTCTTTGAGGTGGCTGGGCTATATCAGCAGCACCACTGGTTCTGTGGATCCTGGCCTATCCCTATGCTTCTAGTAAAGCAGCACTGGGGACTCATTTTCCAAAGAAAGTGGACTAATTGAGCCATGGTAGTAAGTGGTGTTTGCATAGGGGGATACCGTTCTGGGCAGAACATGTGTTAGATGACTGTATACCTCTGGCCCAGCTACTTTAGCTTCATGGGATGGTGGTCTTGGGATGTGACTAGGTTTCTGTGTAGGGCAGGGACCTGTGTCTCTAGAGAGCTATAGGGCTGAGCACAATCTTAGTGGAACAAGACACCAATGATTCTCTACCCTGAACTGGGAGAAACTTCTATCAGGTCAGCATTGCAGATATGCTGTGGTTTCTTCAGTAGGCAAAGAGGGCATTGGCACAGTGGCAATAACAACCTCTGCAGCTGAAAATCACCAACTACTTGATGGACTGCTACAGATTATTTGTATCCCCCCCAAATTCATATGTTGAAATTCTAACACCTGATGTGATGGTATTTGGAGGTGAGGCTTTTGGTGGTGATTAGGTGATGAGGATGGAACCCTCATGAATGGGATTAGTGCCCTTATTAAAAGACTCCAGGGAGCTCCTTCAACCATTCCACCATATAAGAACACAGTGAGAAGAAGGCCCTCTATGAACCAGGAACCAGGCTTTCACCAGACACTTTGATATTGGACTTCCCAGCCTCCTGAACCACAAGAAATAAATGTTTGTTGTTTAAGCCACCCAGTCTATGGTATTTTTGTTACAGTAGCCTGAAAGGACTAAGACTCTGACCAAGGAGGGTATTCCATTTACTCATCTGAAAGAGTTGGTTGTTAAAATGGACCCATTGGACTGAATAAATACCTCTGAGTCTTGGAACTTCTTTCAGGAAGGAAGACCCCAGAGATGGAAGAAATATTTTCCTCCATGGGTAGATTGAGGGATGAGAGTAACTTAGTTAGAATATTAGAAAGAATGGTACCTTACTGCCTCACGCCAGTCAGAACAAACATCATTATAAAGTTTACAAATAAATGCTGAGAGGGCGTGGAGAAAAGGGAACCCTCCTATACTGTTGGTGGGAATGTAAATTGGTACAGCCACTATGGAAAACAGTATGGAGGGTCCTCAGAAAACTAAAAATAGAGTTGCCATACGATCTAGCAATCTCACTCCTGGGCATACACTCAGACTAAACTTTAATTCAAAAAGATACATGCATCCCAATGTTCATTGAAGCACTACTTACAATAGCCAGGACTTGGAAACAACCCAAATGTCCATGGACAGATGAATGGATAAAGAAGATATGGTACATATATACAGTGGAATACTATGTAGCCATAAAAGGACAAAATAATGCCATTTGCAGCAACATGGATGGACCTAGAAATTATCATATTAAGTGAAGTAAGTCAGAGAAAGACAAATACCATATGATATTATTTACATGTGGAATCTAAAATATAGCACAAATGAACCTACCTACAAAACAGAAACAGACTCACAGATATAGAGATCAGGCTTGCAGTTGCCAAGGGGGAAGGGGTTAGGGGAGAGATGGAGGGGGAGGTTAGAGTTAGCAGATACAAACTATTACATTTAGAATGGATAAACAAAAAGTCCTACTGTAAAGCACAGGGAACTATATCCAATCTCCTGGGATAGACCATAATGGAAAAGAATATTAAAAAAATAATAATGTATATATGTGTAAAACTGAGTCACCTTGCTGTACAGCAGAGATTGATACAACATTGCAAATCAACTATACTTCAAAAAAAAAAAAAAAAGAATGGTACCTTATTTTGTTTTACTGCTGGTAAAGCAGTACAGAACAATTCCATATGTCACTGCACAGATTGTTGGGAAGCCAATAAATGTATGTGTCTGTTCAACGGCTGATTGTCTTCAGTGCTGATGTAATGGCCTCAAGAGAACTTTGAAAATTTGAGAAATCAGTAGTTCCTGCTGAGAGCTATGCTCATGTAAAGATATGGAAGAACCTGCAAACACAAGATAGACAAGTGAGAAAACAAGTTTGAAGCTTGTCTTCATGAATTAATTATAAAATGCCTGAAGCAGAAGATCGGATCTGGTTTGAAAAATAAAAATGTCCTGCGGTTTAAATCATTGAGCTGTTCCCATGCCACCAGCCTCTAGCAATGATCTCTGAACTCCTTCTTTCTTTTCACAGTCTTTGTGAAATAATGAATCACTTCTCAAAGATGACGGTTGGATAAAATAGATGAAACAACAAATAAGAAAATAAAACATTTTCTTCCAGGAAAAATGGAGCTAGGCACCTTCAAATCTAATAGGCTTTGTTGTAAAAAGTTTTCTTTCTTAAATAGGTACAGCATATATTTCCTTAAGTTCTGCCACATGTCCAGAACCAAGATTTAAGAACGAGTTGTGGTCTTGTTTCAAGTGTTTCACTGCTAATGAGATGATTCATAATATAACAGCTTTATTTTTTTAACACTCTCTTCTGAAACATCAGAGTCACAACTGCCCAAGGGCAAATTGATTTTGGTCAGGCAAATTAGATTATGTCCAGCAAGTGTCAGAATGAGTAAAGGATGCCTTAAAGACTGTCAGGGAAACCATCTCAATCTACAGGTAATAATCAATTGATTAGAAAATTTGTTCACGTCATTGTGAGGGTCAATGTATCTCTCATTATTACTGCGGTCTACTGCAAAAACTAGGGAATTGTATATCCCAGAGCCTGACTTCACCTTCTTTTCCAATGGTAATTAACTTTTGAGGCCTGTTCAGGCTATCTGGAAACTGTCCTTGAAATGGAGATTGTGTGTAGTAGGTTATTGATGTAGACACTCAGGAATAATACCTGTAAGGGAGTGAGGGAAGCTACCGAGCAGAGGAAAGAGTTGAGCTGATACTGTCACAGCCAACAGAACCTCTGGAGCTGTGAGGATCCTTCTGTGATGCCTGAAGTTAGGCAGAGCAGGTAGGGTCTCAGTATCCTGCATTCATCACTAGTAGATGAAGGCCGTCCTCAGGGAGGGGCACACCTTAGGTGAGGCAGCTTCCTTTGGTTCAGGGTAATGCCTGGAAAGGGATGCAGCTATGAGCCTTGGCAGCCAACATTCCTCTCCTCTGGGGGAATGAGTTTCTTGGTTCTGGGATGGAGAGAGACGGAGAATCTGGGCAATACATATAGATCCACAGCAAGGTCCCTTATTGAAGAGCTCCCTTAATTAGAGAGGTTTTTTTTTTTTTTCCTGTGATCTAATACTGTGTACGTAACACATTACCCCAAAACTTACTGGCTTAAAACAACAAACATAATTTAGTGCTTTTCCTGGTCTCTCTGGGTCAGAAGTTTCCAAGTGGCTGGGCTGGAGGTGGGTGTTCTGCTTGAGTTGTCTTGTGTGAATGCGGTCAGATGGTGGTTGAAGCAGCTGGGGCTGGCCAGGCACCTCTCTCTGTTCCTGCTGTCTTGGGGCCTCCCCTTGTGGTCTCTTGGTCTGGCCTCATTTGGCCTCTCTCACAGCATGGCCATGTGGCACTTCTCACTGACTCGGAGGCTTAAGGCTCCGCAAGTGAGCATCCCAAGAGATGCTGTAACATCTAACTTAGCCTCAGAAATCATGTGGCATCAGGTCTTCCCACTCAATTTACTGGGGGCCCAGCTAGTCTTGAGGGAAAGAGACAGGGATCCCACCTCTTGATAGGGAATGACAAGGTCTGTAAACACATAGGATGGGACAATTTTTGAAAATACAAAAGGTGATAAAGATAATATTTTCTGATGGTAATAAATCCCATGAAAAAAGTTTAAAAACAATGGTATAACTCAAATCCTTTGAATTTTAAAGGATTTTATTTTTATATATATACATGTAAATTTAATTATTCAAGTATCATGGATCTACGTTAGCAATAAAACACTTGAAGTGTAGAAGTGTATAAGTTCAGCCCAGAATAGTCCATCAGTTGTCAGGAACCAGATATAGACAGATATCAAAGCCAGCATTACTGTCATCTGTTATGTACTATATATGAGCTTATAGGAGACACTAGCTAAGCAAAGTTATTCCTGTGTCACAAAAGCCAGCTAAATGAATAAATGAATTCCATATTAGTTTTCATTCATCGTCAACCTAAATTTTTGTATTTTGTAATGCACAGAGCTCAATAGTCAATCCCCATTTTTGTGGCGGTGTTAGGACGTCATGAGATCAGCACGCACGTTTTCAACACTCTGAACCTCAGTTTTAGGCCACAGAAATACTATTGGCTCCTCTATTCTTACTTGGCCAAAGAAACGTGGTCCCCACCAAGTTCCAAAACTGACATAAACTTTCATATCAGGAAAATTATGTTAGTTCTAACTAGGATAGACTTTTTGATTAGTTTGGTCAATGCTAACAGGTTTGTCCCTCTGACATTTATTTGATGTCTCCCAGGAGGAAAACACAAAAACCTCTGTGTGATGTAACATGAGAACCAAAACCTAGTCATCAGGCCTCAGAGTTTTGCTTTTTGGTGATGGGATTCTGACACTTTCTGCATCTCTGTCATTTCATCTGACTTCTCTCAGTGCCATTCTAAGTGACTAGGGTTACCGCACCCTGTTGGACAAAACTGTTGAAGCAGCCACACAATCAGCGTTTGTCATGCGGGAACAAAAAGATTTGTTTTAGGTTTGGAATCCACCAAATCATGCTTTTCAAAATGTCTCAATTGTTTTATTATAATGTATATTGGTCTGGATAGGAAAGGCTGTTTAGTTTACAACATGTTGCTATGAAGTGTACAATGTACAATTTAGATGATAATAAATGAGGTTCCAAACCCTTTTATGATGCAGAGCACTTTTTAGCAGCGCTTGGCAGCATAATCAATGCTGTTTTCACAACTTATAGAAAAAACATTTGATAGAAAACTGCTGTTGCAGAATGCCATTGTATTTTGGTGCTTCTACCAAAAATGAACATGCCTAAAAATAACTTTTAAAATAAATGATTAAAACTCCAAAGATATAAAGTTATCTTAAAGTAGTTAAATGATGGATATCTGTATATTTTAAACTATGTCCTAAATTTGGAGATGTTAAAAGCAAAGAATTTTCATTGTTGGACAAATATTACATATTTTACTCTCTAGAGAAAAGCTTTTCAACTCTTTATCTCTTTGAGGCTAGAGGAGCTGGTTGGGAGATGGGCTTGCAGATTTGTTTGAAAATCTTCAGAACTATTCTCAGTTCAGTCTCCATTTGGCCCTGAGTTGGGAGCTCTGACTGGAGTTGGTACATTGTGTCTCGAAATACAAAAACACAATAAAGGGTAAGGCTTGAGAACCTTTTAAATTGCTGAATATTATCACAGGTGCAAAGAAATGCTTTGGATGCTCCTCTTCCTCCCTTTAAAACTAGCTGAGGGGAGGGAAAAATGGAAAGGGACAAAACAAAAGGATGGGAAAGACAGAGGAGAGAAAGGGTTCCCTGCCAGTGACATGGCAGGTGGCCACCAATTGGGAAATGGCTGAATAATTCTTAACACTGCGTGTGTGTGTGTGTGTGTGTGTGTGTGTGTGTGTGTGTGTGTGTGTGGAGGGTGTGGATCTCAGCTTGGTTGTTATTACTCAGGAGATCATTATAAGGCAGGCTGGTATGACACTTCTATGCATTTTTAATATTGAAAGAAAAAAGTCCTCAGGGAGCTTGGATGATAAAGCTGGGGCCATGGCTGTCAGCTCAGAGAACCCAGATCTCTGTCTTCTCAGGTACCTCTTCTGGTTAGCAATGAAGCGGGGCAAGGGTTTCACCTTTATTTTCTTTGAGGGAGAAGTCCTAAGGGATTCTAGGGAAATGTCCTTGAATGGTCTCTCAAAGAAGGAAGGCAGGCAGTTCTACTCTCTGTTTTTCAACCTCTGTCCTTTGTTCTCCTCAGACTCTCTGAAATTTGTCACTTTTGTCATTTTCCTTTTCAGAAAGTGACAGTTCCCTGGAGATTTTTCACTCCATATCATCTCTTGACCTTTCTCTGAGAGGTTGTTTCTCATTTCGCTGCCAGCTTGCTGCGTGGCCCTTTCTTATTTGCAAGTTTTTCGGGTGAATTCTTTCTTGTGTGAACTTTCTGTACTTAAGGCTGTATTTTACACTGGGGCCAACTCTCACCCGTTAAAGAGAAGCTTATAGCTAGGATAATATAAAATAATAACCGTGTAGGTTTTCTTACAAGCTCTTGAATTCTACCATTCAGACTTTCATATTTCAAATCTCATGTAAATTTGACTTTTGAGGATTTCTCCTTACGTTTTGTAGGCACTTTTACTGAATCTGAAGAAATATTGCTCCATTGAGATTATTATAGAAATATCAGACCCTAGAGAATTTGACATTCCCTTTTCTCCTTAATATGTTTTTTTGTGACGTGAAAGTCCAATATTAACAGATGATTAAAACCAGTGGCATTTATACTTTACCCTTCCTGGTTTGAAGCACCACTGATATAAGTGGATAAGATACTAAGAAGGAATCCTTTATTTGGTGATAACTTCTAAAATAAGAAGGAAGAAATAATTTGGAGAAAAAATGTCTCTGATAGCACAGAATTATTCCTGAAGTTTTAACGTGGAGAAAATATTTTATCAAGTATTGATATAAAATAGCTAAATTACCTTATTTGTTGAAGCGTAGTCTACTTGGACTTCAACTGAATCACCTGCTTACATCCAAAGTAAATAATAAAATATACATCTAATATGGAAAATAACCCGGTAATATCATAGAGATACAAGAAAGAGAAAGGAAATGAATCCATTCTTCTTTTTCTTGTTTTAGAAATTCTGCACAAACCAAGGTAAGCAAAGAAGTCAGAGAAATCCTAGAAATTTATACAGCATTCTTTTTTTGTTGTTTTTTTATATAAATTTATTTATTTATTTTATTTATCTATTGGCTGTGTTGGGTCCTTGTTGCTGCACATGAGCTTTCTTTAGTTGCTGTAAGTGGGGGCTACTCTTCATTGTGGTGCGAGCGCTCACTGTAATGGTTTCTCTTGTTGTGGAGCACAGGCTCTAGGCTCATGGGCTTCAATAGTTGCGGCACACGGGCTCAATAGTTGTGGCTCACGGGCTCTAGGGCACAGGCTCAATAGTTGTGGCGCATGGGCTTAGTTGCTCCGTGGCATGTGGGATCTTCCTAGAGCAGGGATCGAACCTGTGTCCCCTGCATTGGCAGGCGGATTCTTAACCACTGTGCCACCTAGGAAGTCCAATACAGCATTCTTGAAAAACAGATTTATTTATTTATAAAACTGCAGTAGTTTATATATGTTCTATTAAATGTAATAGCTCTACTTATCCAGTTTGTTATATATTCTTACCTCTCTAAAACTGTACTGTTTCTGAGAGGTTATAGCAAAAAAATTTTCCGTCATGGAATTTTTCAGATTATTTGGGTGAGTAAGCAAATTTGTCATCCTTCATTTCCTGCTATTAAATAAATAGCAACTGATGAAAAGTGCTCAGGCTTTCGTGTTTGGGGTGGAATGTGAGGAAGGACTCTGTATCTGTTGTAAGAATAAACACACTTATTCCAAAGTAAAAGGAGTTCCCCCTCTCTATCCGCCCCCTTTTTTTTGAGCTTGGTAAATGTATTAGTTTCCTGTTGCTGCTGTAACAAATACCACAAATCTAGTGATGAAAACAACACAGATTTATTCTCTTACTCTTATTAGGTCAGAAGTCAGAAGTCAGTCCCACTGGGCTAAGCTCAAGGTGTTGTCCAGACTGTTCCCGTGTGGAGGATTTAAGGGGAAAATCTGTTTCCTTGCCTTTTTCGGCTTTTAAAGGCTGCCAGCATTCCTTGGCTTATGGCCCCTTCCTCTATCTTCAGAGCCAGCAGTGTAACATCTCTCTTTTCTGACTCCTGCTTTGGTCCTTACACCTCTACTTCTGCATCCCTCCTGTAAGGACCCTGGTGGTTATCTGGGATTACCCAGATAATCAGGATAATCTCCTCATCTCAAGGTTCTTAACTTAATCATGCCGGAAAAGTCCATTTTGCTATGTAAGGTTACATATTCACAGGTTCTGGAGATTAGCATGTGAAGAACATCTTTTGGGGTCCATTAATCTGTACAGCCTAGTAAACAAGTGCTCTACAGCCCTCAACATTTTTCTAGCTGAGCTTTCTTTTAAGCATTAAAACACCAGGATGCCGAAGAGTTAGCAGGCCCTATTCACATATCTGAGGAGAAACTTATGAAGGGTAGTATAAAAATTTATACTGCAAACACTATTATAATTCTAATATTTATACCTTGTCTCACAGGGGTCTCTCTGGTAAGGATTTATTTATGGACTTTAGGCTTAGGAACTTAGCTTTTAAACTTACACCACTGCTTGCAAGAGAGAATGAGAGCAGGAATATGTAGATGCTGTGAAATAAATTTTAGGAGTGCTTTACTTTTTTGGAGTTCTTCCCAGCAAAAACAACATTTTCCATTTATACTCTGTGCCATTTTGAAAATGACTTGTCAAGGTTTCTAGAGGCCGGTCAATGAGTTTCAAATATTCTTATCGATGGACTAGGTTAATTTTTACACTAAGACTTTTTCCAAAAGCATTAATCAAGATGCAGATACTTCTGTCAACTCTTCTGTTATTACCCAGGTACCATGTTCTATGCTGATTCTCTATTCCAAAATGGGGGGGGGTATTCAATAAAAGGGTACCTTGGAATGAGATAGGGACACATGAGCTTCAGAAATGCTGGCAAATGGCAATTATTGACAGACTGGTTGGCAAAATAGGCTGAATGGTTACAATCAGGGCACTACATCCCAGACTGACTCCCAGTAGACAAGGTTGTTTCAGAAGTCTGAGGGTCCTCTCAGTGGGTCACAAGAAATACCCTCAGCCATCTCTGCTCCAGAATATCCCAAGCGCAAATCTTTATGTGCAACTTGCTAGGTTTTTCATTCATTCCTGGAGCAGCCCCCAAGTTGAAATTTTATTCTATTGGTGTGGACCTTCACAGTCCAACTTTCTGTGCAATCACAGCACAGGCAGCTGCTGAAAAGTTGCAGGGCAAGGGTAAAGAAGAGAGCAGCATCTATCAAGTGCCCATGTTTGACATCACCCATTAAGATGCCAAAGATGTCTTTTCCCCCACTGAGGGTTCATCATAGTTTTTCTCATAATAAAGTAAGTCCTGTAAAGGCCTCTTTTAAGATTTTTAAATCCCAATAAATCTGTCTGTATTTCATTTTAATAAAAATTTTTCAAATCAGTCATTAAAATGCCAACAAAGCCTAGTCATCATAAATCCTAGTTTAAAAGTTATTTAAGGTGAATAAGATTTTTTTTTTTACCCTTCAGCTTATAAGGCAAGTTAGGGATTTGCTTTTCAAGAAGTCATAAACCTATTTTCTTTGTACTAAAGTACCTGTTTTTCTTGAGAAACATTAATATTTTTGAATGTCTATCTATAAATTAGTTCACATGGGTAATGATATTTCTTTTTCAGCTAATCTATGAATTAGATTTTATTTGTTACCATGGGTATCTGTTAATTGCTTATGAAAGTGCAAATATTAAATCCATGGCTTTCACTTTTTTTTACTGTGATCCACAGTAAGAAGTGCATTTTATAGTGTAGTCAAAAACATATACATATTATAGATACACATTTACATATTTTTGAAACAAAAGTTTTATGAAAAACAATTTCCCTTCTTATAGCGGCACTCTGATATTTTCTATTTTATTCTGTTCCATTAAGAAGCTACTTGTTATGACCCACTAAACTGGCTTCATAACCAGCAATATGAAAAACTCTGTATTATTAAATGATACAAAAACCCATTTTATTTTGAGTTAAAAAGAGAAAACACGATTATGGGCAATCCAAATGAATTGCCTGACATTTTTCATTATAAAAAGATTAAAAAGTTAGATCCTTGAATCACGAAGATTCATAAAGATTATGGTCCACATTTTTGTTAAACTTGTGTTTGTTAGATATACAATGACTTTTAGAACAATGATATTGAATATCCCAGACTATCAAGAAAAATAAGATTTAAAAAAAGCCATGGAGGTGGTTCAACCCTACCTAGTCGATACAATCCAGTGGAGTCTGGGTATCTCTTATATACCTGTGGTCATATTTCAGCACATAGAGAATCTCATCAAGGGTGTCAACACAAGCTAAATGTGTGTATCTAAGGGAATCAAATATTAGCCCTTTTTCTTGATTATTTGTAACTCCATTCCCACAAAAAAGGAGTTACAAGGGTTGAGTATCTTTATTCTGGAATAATATCAAGATTATCTCCAGCTGGCAGAAGCTTCCAGATCCCCTAACAGTGCTCTATTGGATCAAAGGAGAAGGTATTACTGGGAAAGGTAAGGTTTTGCCAGATGGAGGATGTAGTTCATTTTTTCAGGTGAGCTGAATAGTCCTCTGGAAGGGGGCCAAATGACCACTTTGAGAAGTCAAAGCACAGAAAAGATTAAGATGCTTCTCTACACCATAATTCAAACTTGAAACAAGACTAAACTGTAAAGAGGGAATAATAAGCCAATCCGATTCTTATGTTTCCATTTGTCATCACTTTAATGTCTTGAACATATATAACTGTTTTCAGTTTTTCCTCAGACCCCGTGGCGCCTCTGTTTTGGAAGCGCCCTGGCACACCCTCATCATCCTGCCTGTTGCCGGGGAAGAGGGAGGTTATAATACTAATTGCTGGCTAGTGGTCCATGGGTATTTCTGGACCATGTGTAAAGTATTCCTGCTAGAGAGACACATTTTTCTTACCTCACTCCTCCAACACATTTTTACTGATTATAAATAACTTCAATTCATCTTCACTTTTATATTGCCTAAGTTGCTGCTTCTACATGCATTTTGCATCAACTGAAGGGTTTGCTAAGTAGGTGACCTTCACATCCTTGTACAGGAGAAAATACAAAATGAGACCTGGGATTACCGTTTTAAGTGAAAGAGCTACAGTTGGAAGAAAAATTGCTCCTCAAGGCCTTTAGGCAGAGTTGGTTGATTAGTCACAAAGAGCTAGAGGCAAAACTTCTCCCCTCTCTTTGCACATTTTTTGCTGACTTTCTTGACTACTTTTTAGGTTCTAGATTTTAAAAGGAAACCCCTATGTGCAAAGAAGAATGAATGTAAATGGGAAATAATATTTTCTCAGTGTCAGGGGTTTTTCATCTGTACTCAAATCAACTGGCCCAATACACCATTTTTTCATTCATCAAATAGTCATGGAGCACTTCCTATGTGCCATGTTCTTACACACACACACAACATATATTTTATATAGGCATAAATGTATCTTCCAGTAAGTGCTAGAGAAAACAACAATATATCAAAGTAAGAGGTAAAAGGAGTGTGGTAGGAGGCAAGATTTCTCAATTATAATAGCCTCTGACCAGATCCCTAAATAGCATGAGTGAGGGAATGAGCCCTGTATGCATGTGCAAAGCTCTGAAGTGGGAACTGCTTGTCGTATCTAACAGAAGGTCCATGTGTCTGCTGCTGAGTAAGTGAGTAATGCAAGAGGAGACCATGGATATAAGGAGTGGAAGGGGTGGTGGCTGAGGACGTAGTGCATGGGACATACTTGTACTAAAAAATTGCTACTTATCTGAAACTCTAACTTAACTGGCTGACCTATTTTTTCCTTTTTATATCTGGCAACTCTTTTTCTTCTTCCCTCCTTCCTTCTCTCCCTTTCTTTCCTTCTGTGTGGTTGTAGTATTATTTGCCATACAGTTTGATTCATTTGTTTCAGTTTGCGTTCAGTTTCAATTTTATTTTTCCATCCTTATTGATTTAATTTTATTTTCAAAGATAAGGAATATTAACACACTTTCAAGGATCAAAACTGTACAAAATTATGTCCTCAGAGAAGCACTCCTTCCTCTATCTCTTCCACCACCACTACCTTGTTGGCCACCAACTTCATTACTCTCAGGGTTTATCATTCTTATATGTTTTGCTTTGTTTGTTTTGTAATGATAAGAAAACAGATGCATATTTTCTAATTTTCACTTCTTTATTATTCAAATTTTGGCATTCTAAACATGCTCTTTTGTACTTTTCTTTTTTCCACTTCATAATATCTCCAGAAATCACTCTGCATCAGTTCATAGAGATCTTGTTATTCTTTTTTAAATAGTTGTATAGTATTCCACTGTGTGTAGTATAATAGTTTATCCAACTAATCTCCTATGCTTGAACATTTAGGAAGTTTCCAATATTTTACACTTACAAGTAATGCTGCAAGTAATGAACAACCTTATGCATATGTATTTTTGTATCGATGCACATGTATCTTCAGGATAAATTCCTACAAGTGTGACTGCTGGATCAGCAGTAAATTCACGTGCAATTTTGTTAGTTAATGCCAAACTGCCTCCATAGGGATGATGTCATTTTACATTCCAAATAGAGATATTTGAGATTGCCTGTTTCTCCACAGCCTCACCGAAAGATTGTATTGTCATGCTTTTGAATTTTTGGCCATCTGATGAGTAAGAAATTGTATCCTAGTGTACTTTTAACACGCACTCTACTTATTATGAAATGGGACATCTTTTTATATGTTCAAGAGACACTTTTAGATTCTTTTTGTGAATCATCTGTTCATGTCTCTTGCCTATTTTTCTACAGGATTTTTTGTCTCAAAAATAATTCATTGTCTATTAGGGATATTACCTCTTTATCTGAGATATATGTTGCAAATATTGTCTCACAGTTTGTCATTTGTCTTTCGATTTTGCTCAAAATGTTTTAAAGCCGATCAATTTCTGTACTTTGTCTTCAATTCCATTGATCTGTCTCTCAATTCATGAACCTGGATATGTTTTGAAGGAAGAGCTGACAGGGTCTGGTGATGAATTGGATGTGGGACTTCAGAAAAAGAGGAGTCAGGCATAACTCCAAGATTTTGACCTGAGCTACTGGAATGTTAGAGTTTCCACTTACTGAGGAGAATTCAGTTTTTGTGGGGAATACCAGCAGTTTTGTTTCAGCCATATTATATCTGAGATGCCCACTAGACCTTCTGTTAGAGATATGAGGACACAGATGGCTATGAGTGTGGCTTTGGGGAAAAGGTAAGAGATAGACAGAGTCAGCCATGTAGGGACAGAACGTAAAACCATAAAACTGTTAGGAGGTTTTAATGAAAACATCATATCCATTTTGAGGATATTTTCAGAGTTTAAGTCACTTGTCCAGAGCTGGGCCATGAATTTAGGTCTTATGCTCTGGATTCATTTTCTAGGGCTGCCATAACACGCACCACAGACTGGGTGGCTTAAACAACAGAAATTTTTTCACTTCTAATTCAAGAGGCTGAAGTTCAGGATCAAGGTGTTGGCAGGGTTGCTATCTTCAGAGGCCCCTCTCCTTGGCTTGTAGACAGCTGTCTTCTCCTCCCTGTGTCTTCATATGGTCTTTCCTCTGTAACATATGTGTGTCCTAACCTTTAAAAGGACTCTAGTCATATTGGATGAAGGCCTACCCTAATGACCTCATTTTCACTTAGTTATCTCTTTAAAGACCTTATTCCCAAATACAGTCATATTCTAAGTTACTAGGGATCAGGCCTCCAACATGTGAATTTTGGGGTCACAAAATTCATCCCACAATGCTCCTCTTTCCATGATATCAACTTGCTATATATTTGAGAAGAAACAGGGATTTAGAGTCTGAAACCATATTGCTTCATAAAGGAAGTGAAATGATGATGACTCATGCCCAGGAGTTAATATTTCTTCTCTCTTTGGAGGAGAGTTACATGGAGGATATAAACAAGAATAATATTTAATATGAATCCACTGTCCCCAGATCTGTTCCCAGGGAAAAGGCCTTGTTCTCTCTGGGAAACATGTGTCCGGAAAAGCCCCTGACACAGAAGTTCCAGCAGTAGATTTGGGTCTTGTCTGGGCTGGAGGGAAGTTGGGTGAACATATTTTAGAACTAGTGTCATGTTTATCTTAGAGAAATTATTCTCTGACCACTAACAAATGTGGATTAATGTAAACCAGAAACATCTGTCAGGTAAAAAAAATCCTAAATTCTATCAATATACTTTTAGTTAGAAGTAACCTCAAGGAGATTTCTCCTTTTAGATATAGTCTTGAGTTACAGAGAGAAATCAAGAAATAAGACTTATAAATCATTGTAATTAAATCACTAAATATTTGTGTATTTGTAAGTACATTATAAAGAGAAGACTAAAACTCTCTGGGCCTCAGGAAATGATTCCGTAACTTCTCCAAGTCACCTTTACTTGGAAAAGTCCTAAAAGTTCTTTCTTGCACCATTTCATAATCTATTTTTTAATACTTTTAATAATACTTGGTTATTATTCACTAGACTACAATGTCCTGGTACAGGAAAACATCTTTATAAATCACCAACTGAAATTCATCAAGATTCTATGGGAGACAAATTACTTTGAGTTTCCCTTCCAAGAATTTATAGTTATTTCCTAAGTAACTTTGTCACTGACATCTGTGTTAATTTTTTTGGAATTAAAACATGTTATCTACCACTTCTACTCAGAATAAATTACATGGACTGAGTAGAATTTGCTTGAAGACATCAGACTGCAATAAAGTTTGAACAACTTAAATTTTAGCTATGACAGTCTAACAGAATTTCTTAAAGTAAAAGATTGAAGGGTGAGTCAGAGAGAACATTCCAGTTGCCTGGGTTGCTTAGGAAGGTGATACCACAGTGTTTGGATATGGGCAGCCTAAAAGCTGAGGTTGGTTATGAATAATGGATGGAAGGAAGCACAGACACTGGGAGAAGAAACAAACAAAATTCACACAAAAATGTAAATGTTGATTTCACCCGTATACCAGTTAATTAATGTTAACTCATCCTTAAAACTTAGAAAATCTACCCTAGTGAGAACAAAATGTGGAAAAGAAATAACTCCTAAATGCAGTCACAGGTACCAGCCCATCTTAATTGGGTGGACCCTCATCTTCAAGAGCCTTTGGCTCTCTGCTCCACCTTGAGCCCAGGCCTCTTATGCAAACATTGCCTCCAAACTGGGTTATTCAGGCAGTCACAGAGGTATACAGTCAAGACTGAACATTTAAAATGTTGACACAACACTGCATCCCTATTTTGGCATGTCTTCTTTTTTCAATAAACAAAAGTAGCCTGGGCCTCTCTAGATCACTGAGAATCCTAGCAGATACAATTACTCAAAAACATGGCCAATGAAAGAGCCTCATTGGTTGTCAACTCATACTGTTACGTGCTGTATTCCCTAAATGATGTGTTTTGGGGCATAAGGCTTCCCCAAGCCCAAGCCCTCTCTCCTGTGGCCCTGACTCTGCTTCCTGTCCTCTGCAACTGTATTTTGGGGGAAAGTCACATAGGACTTTGATCTCCAGATGTTTTTAGTTCCCTTGATCACGGCTGTTCCCCTCCAGTGAGGATTATAATCTGGCACGTTTTGAAAACATTCCAAACTCATCCCAATCCAACCAAATAAAAAGTCCAAACAGGTTAAATACAGCTCCTCCCGGCTCTGTTATGATTAGCCCTTCCTGAGTTACTTGTTTTTAAGACAAGCACTATCTCAGCACATTGCTTGCTTTAGAGAATGTAAAATGACAGCAGAAGTGAGTATACTGAGCCATTTAAATGCTATCTAGTGGACTTATTATGCTACTGCACCACACAGAGAGGTAAATGCTGAGATCTTGCCATATGGCCTAACCCATAGTTTGGGTTAGCTTTACTTTTATTACATTCCTAATAGGACCCACTGGAGCAGCACCAGAACCTCAGTGCTGGTATCACTGGGGGAATTGGAAGAGTGGAACACAACAGAAGGGCCTGGGCCTTGTTCAAAACCATATGGACATGTTTAGGAAAAAAAGTGAAAACCTCTTGATCTCTGAGACCACCTTCCCTACCCCCAATCAATGTGCAATCAAGAATATGTCTTAGTAGCAGTGTCTCATGTAAAAATGTCAGCAATGGGTTGTTTCATGAAAATAAAGGTCTTGTTAAGGATCTTGTAAAAAAAAAAAAAAAAAAAAGAATATGTCTTTATAAGGCTTTCTCTATAAATTCACATACATAGAAAATTAATGAGTAGAGTTCCCATTGTGGAAATAAATGAAGACCACCCAAATGAGATCAAAGTCTATTGATTCAGGGCTTGCTATGGCAAGGGAGTTAGCCACGATCACTTGTGTTTGGTGGATTCTCAAAGTCAAGCAAAAGAGAGGGAAAGCTTTACAGTGGAAAAAGGGAAGGCTGAAGGTGTGCCCTGGTTGGAGGTTGTTGGCATGAGGAAGCTATAGGCAGACTAATCAGAAGCAGGATATCGTATATGATTGCTTACGGGTGCATATTTGGCTTTTTCCAGTTGGTCTGAAGTTGGGAACAGGGAGCAAATTAGGAAAACTGTCAGTTAATAATCAAGTCTTGATTGTTTTAGACCAACTGCTACAGGGGTAATTAAATTTGGGGGCTGGTTGTTGCCCCCAAAACCAATTATGGGTTAGAGTTCTCTTTTTACTTATGGTCTGGCTATTCAATGTGTATATTGAGTCTCTCACCGTAGGTAATTATTTATTCATAGGCACTCTTTCTATATCCTGAAACAGATCCTGTTGTCTATTGTACACTGCAAACGATAGTTTCCCCCAGACCATTGATTTTCATGTTGGAGTTTTATCTTTCTATATAATCACATTTTTTTCTTTATGACTTTGGGAATTTGTAGGTTTGCTAAGAAGGTCATATCCTTTATAATATTACAACATATGCCTCCTAAACTTCCTTTTAATGTTATTATAGTTTAAAAATAATTTTGAAATCTATATAAACTTTATTTTTACATTGAGGGTAAAAAGGAACTACAATTCAGAGAAAACTATAAGCCAGAAAGATATATGCACTCCAGTGTTCACTGCAGCACTATTTACAATACCTAAGACATGGAAGCAACCAGAGTGTCCATCGACAGATGAACGGATAAAGAAGATGTGGTATGTATATATACATAGTGGAATATCACTCAGCCATAAAAAGAATGAAATAAAGCCATCTGCAGCAACATGGATGGACCTAGAGATTATCATACTAAGTGAAGTAAGTCAGACAAAGAAAAATATCATATGATATCACTTATATGTGGAATCTAAAAAAATGATACAAATGAACTTATTTATAAAACAGAAATAGACTCACAGACATAGAAAACAAAGTAATGGTTACCGAAGGGGGAAGGGGGAGATAAATTAGGAGTTTGGGATTAAAATATACACACTACTGTATATAAAATAAGTAACCAATAAGGACCCACTGTATATCACAGGGAACTATAATCAATATCTTATAATAATCTATAATGGAAAAGAATCTAAAAAGAATGTATCTATATAGACATATATATAAAACTGAATCACTTTGCTGTACATCTGAAACTAACACAACATTGTAAATCAACTATACTTCAATAAAAATTTTAAAAAAAGCTGTCACAAGAGAATAAAAGGAACTACAGCTTTATTTCATTTTCCAAATGGCTAGCCATTTTGAATTATACATTCTTTCCCCATTGACTCAAAAACATCTTTAACAAATACTAAATTCTGATAGCTATCTGCATTTGTTTCTGGCGTTTGCTCGTTGGATCTATTTGTCTGCTTTAATTGCTAGAACATCATAGTTTATTTTGAGGGAATTATCCTTTTCATTTCAGTTTTAATTTCTTTAACCTGAGTTATTGAAAAACATACTTTTTAAATTTCAATTTTCATGGGCTTTTCCCCCCTTTGACTTTTTAATACAGTTATTGCATCATAGTATAAGAATGTGGTCTGTATAATTTCTGTTTTTTGACTGTTGAGGATTATTTTGGTCTAATCTATGTCAATTTTTGTAAAGTTCTTATTGATTTTTAAAAATAATGTATATTCCCTACTTCTTGGGTAAAACATATATATTCAATCTTGTTATGATAAACTTCAAATCCTCTACACCCTTACTATCTTAAAAAGTGTCTAAGAAAGTTACGTTCTCTCTGTATGATTTTAGATTTGTGAATTTTCCCTTTGAATACCTAACAGCTTTTGGTTCATATTAAAGCAATGTGATTAATTGTGTAAATGTTCATGACTACTGTAATGTCTTGGTGGATGTCACATCTATCTTGGATGTCTCTTTCCCAGTATTGGAAGGCAAATTCATAATTGGGAGGTCATTGGAAATTAAAGAGGAGAGTGACTAGAGTGGAATTTTTTTTAACCTGGACAGAACTGGAATTGCTAGTCTCATCAAAAGAAAATATCTCAGTGACAAAGTCCTTCTGTCTCTAAGAAGGAACAGCCCTCTTTCTAAGACTGTATTCAATCAATACAGCCACAATGCGGCCCTACAGCCCTCCTTCCCACGGTGTTTCTGTTTCCACACAGTCCATTGCCCATTCGTTTACATATTTTTAGATACTTAAGATCCGTCATTAAGAAGCCATCAAGTTTTCTAGGCTTTTCTGTCTTGGCAACATTCTTCCTTTTATGCTCCGACTGTTAGGTATTGATTTTATAGGTCAGGCTCTCCAGCTCTAAGTACCTTTTACTGGGCGCTCTTTGTACTATCTTTAGATGAAAACGTTGGGATAAGAAAAAGAAGTGGCTGTCTAATTGCTATTAGATTGCTCTTTGAGTTGAGAGTTCAAGCATTCAGTGAAATGGCCTCTGATTTCCACTGGCTTAGAAGTCTACTATGTACCTATCAAGTTTGTAAACCCCCTCAATTCCAAAATGCTGTGATTTCTAGGTAAAAGCAAGAGGTATGAAATGCCCAGGACTACACAAGCGGCTGGGAGTGCCATAACTACACGCTGTGATCTTGTGGGACAGTCTAGTTATCACTGATTTTTTTTTCTTTTCAACAGAGGCAATCGATTAAAAGTATAAATAATGAATTTAAATTTCTACAATGTTAGCTGGCCTCATATGTAAATTAACAGATTCTAAAATCCCATTTATTTGTCAGGCTATGTGTCCTGATTTTTTATGCAAAACACATGGTAACTGTAAACTACTATAAACAGTAGAGAATACAGAGAACCTGAAGAATATTCCTTCAAGGATTAACAAACATCTTGGGAAGAAAACTCCCTCCCATAAAGGACATTAGAAAATAGTAGAATACAGTGTAGAATCAACTGCTAATTTAAACAGCATTGTATATAAACTTTCTGGAAGTTCAGAGAAATTTTTTTTTAATTTAGATTCACCTTGATTACCCAAGACATAACTTTTTTTAGACAAGATGTTTCTTTCCATCCTTATCATTGAGAGCAGACCAGGTAATTTAGGGAGTTTGGAGTTCTTTCCCTCAGTCTTGGAATCTCAACCTGTCCCACCTACGTGTAAGAAAAAGCCAAGCCTAGATTTATTGGGTGCCAGCCTTTTGCCAAGTGCTTTGATGAAAATCTCCATTTTTACAGACAACAAAACTGCACCTCGGATTAAGTTTCATGCCTGAGGTTACTGAGCGAGGAGGCAGCAGGGCCAGTGTTTTAGACCAGGTCAGCTCCTAATCTTTCAACACTGTTATCTTGCCTATGGTAAGACTGCACACATGCTAACAAAAGCATCCTATGCATTATTTAGTCAATCAGTTTTTTCTATATAAATGGTTAGAAATCAGACATATTATCTTTTCTGGAAATTACATGTCATCCTCCAAAGCAATGTGTTTGAGTAACTCTTCTTTAGATCATTTCATGGCCATTAGAACCAGGTGAGGAAAGTAAAGGATCCTCAAAATCCCCTAGCAGGGTTGCCAGATTCAGCAGATAAAAATACAGGATATTTAGTGAAACATTAGGGATATCCTTGTGCTAAAAACATTATTAAATTATTTATCTGAAATTTGCGTTTAACTGAATATCCTGCTTTTTATCTGGCAGCCTTATTCCTTAGTCCCATTTTACAATTTCATCATTCTTCTCAAAATAGCGGATTTTTCCTTGTTAGATATTTAGATTTATTTTCTTCCTACAAGCCCCATGTAAGAAAAAACAGATGGGAGAATGGCCAATAGGTGCTTATTGAAAAGAAGAAATTTTGGGCTTCCTAGGTGGCGCAGTGGTTGAGAATCCGCCTTCCAATGCAGGGGACATGGGTTTGATCCCTTCTCCAGGAAGATCCCACATGCCGCGGAGCAACGAAGCCGGTGTGCCACACCTATTGAGCCTGCGCTTTAGAGCCGGTGAGCGACCTATTGAGCCTGTGTGCTACAACTACTGAAGCCCACATGCCTAGGGCCCGTGCTCCACAACAAGAGAAGCCACAGCAATGAGGAGCCCGCGCACCACAACAAAGAGTAGCCCCCACTCATGGCAACTAAAAAGAAAGCCTGCACACAGCAAAAAAGACCCAATACAGCTGATAAAAATAAATTAATTAATTAAAAAAAGGAGAAATTTTGTTTGGATAATTGAGTCATCAGTTCTCTGTGCGTGGAGTAGTAAGTTTCATCCCTGATTTTGAAAATCTCTAATTGGTGGAAAAATCTTTAAATGAATTTATCCAGTGATAATTGTTCTATTTCCCTGGTAAAGGTTCTATTTCCCTCCCTACAGGGAGGTAGGAGGGACACCTATACTACCTTTACCATGAAGCTTGAACTTAAACTTGAAGCTATACATATAGTAAGCTTCAACTTAAAGCTTTTTTTTCTCAAATACGTTTCAGGAGACAATTTTCCTAATTTCCACACTACTGCAGAGTCATGTTCATGATCACAATAACTGATGGATGGTTGGTTAATTAAATGATGCAAAATCAGTCTGGAAAACTTCCCAAGAATTTATGGTCAGTTGGAAGTAAATACACCTGGGAATCTGAGATAAATTCATTTTCAAGACTGCTGTGATGAGGGTATCAGAATTCACCTGCGGTTTTCAAACACAAGAAAAACAACTCAGTGTGGGTGAATGGTACAGTTGCAGAAAGATGACCTTCTTATTTTCAAAGGATAAAAACTTCATCTAAAACTTGAAGATAGTTTCTGAACGTGATGGGAAACAGAGCATGGAGAACATGAAACAAGACAGTAATAGAAGAAAAAAGTCCAGTTTTGGTCAATGTCTACACAGGGGAATATTTTATGCATATGTCACCCCTGGAAGACAAGTTTTTATTGAACTCATGACACGCTCCTGCACACTGTCTTAGATATTTCTCTGTTAGTTATCCCCGAGGGAAGTGTAGGAATGTAAAGCTGACGCAGACTGCAAGGTGACCTGCTTCAGCTCCTCCCAGAGTGCCAGGGAAAAGGCAGTTCCAGGCATTGCTTAATGGAGAGCGGTGAGGATGGGAGTGGAAGATGGACGCACAAACACTTATTTATAAAAGTTTTAAAACTAATTGCTAAAAAGTTCCACTGAGAGAAATTATATGCTCTCCAAAATCAGCCATTCAAGTATCTCATTTACCTGGTATTTTTTCCTAGTGCTTCATTAAAACTCTGGTTACATTGTGAAAACAACAAATATGTCATTCTTTTAAAATAAATTATAAGATAGTTTCTCCAGAGAGAGGTGCTTCCCTCCAGCTTCAGATAAGGGAAGGTGGTAGAGATGTACCCCAAGATGTGATGGGATCCTGGTGCTCTGAGTGTCTTGTGCTCACTTTGAAACATAATTCAGCACTTTTTTTTACATCCCAAAGAACAAATCCAATCCCACAGTACATGACAAGTACTTCAGGTGTTAACAGGATTTAGGAATATATGGAAGCAAATTGACATTGCCCACCAAAAAACCCCCCCCCCCAAAACAAAAAAAATCCAAATAATAAAATTTCACATTAGATATTTCAGAACTTCACCATAGTTTCTCTCCAGCTGCCTCAAATTTCTGCTTTATTTCCCCTTCCCCTCTCAAACCTCTCCACTTTCTGAAGTAATATTGCTCTCACCCTCAGCTGGTATATCTCACTCAGCAAAATAACAGCCCTATGGACGGAGGGATCCGTTTCCATTGGAAACTGATCTACTACTGGCTATCATTATTACCCCTAAGACTTCTTGGGAGCTCATGTCCAACACCCGGTGGCTTCCCAAGTATTCATGAAACAAAACAAATTTTTCCCCTTGTGGTAAGGAGCCTCAAGAGGGCCCCCAATGAGTCTTGCCTCCTGGAATCTACTCTTCTTGTGTAGTCTCACCTACAGTGAATCATGGCTAAATAATCATGGCCTCTATGACCAAAAGAATATGGTAGAATTGACCATGTGTGACATCTGAAGAGAAGTCTTAAAGTCATTGCAGATTCCACCTTGGGCTCTTGTATTACTCACTGTGGGTGAAGCCATGCCTCCAGGACACTCAAGCAGTTCTGTGAAGAGGCCCATGTAGAGAGAAACTGAGGTCCCGCCAACACCAGCACCCACATTGCCAACCATGCAAGTAAACTATCTCGAAGCAGATGATGGAAGTCTTGACTGACATTTGACTGCCGCTCATCAGAGACCCAAACCCAGAACCACCCAAACTACTGCTGAGTTCCTGATTCACAAGCACTGTCAGAGAAAATAATTACTATTCTTTTAAGCCGCTAAGTTTTGTGGTAATTTGTTTATGCAACTGTGCAGTAATAAGAAATACATGTTGGTCTCTGCCCTAGTTCTTGCTAGCATTTAGTCTTCGACCTGGTTCCTGACACAGAGCTCCTAAAACGTTTGTAATTTCCTGAGTGATAGGAGCATCTTTTGTTCTAACGAGATGATTCTGGGTGGGCTCCTGGATGGGGGCTGATCACCAGAAAGACCAAGCCATGATTAGAAGCTTAGAACTTTCAGCCCCACTCTCCATCCTCTGGAGAGGAGACAGAGGCTAAAAATTGAGCTAATAACAGATCATACCTGTGTGATGAAGCCTCCATAAATATCCTCAAAGTATGGGGTTTGGAGAGCTTTCAGGTTGGTGATCACAGCCACATACCAGGAGGATGGTGCACCTCAACTCCACAGCAGGGGACAGGAGCTCCTGTGCTCAGGACCTTTCCAGACACTGTCCTATGTACCTCTTCATCTGACCATTTGCATCCCTTAAAATATCTTTTGTAATAAATTGGCAGTATTAAATAAACTGTTTTCCTGGGTTCTTTGAGCCACTTTATTAAATTATTGAGCCCAAGGAGGGGGTCATGGGAACCTCTGATTTGTAGCTGAGGCAGACAGAAATTGTGAGTAGCCTGGGGACCCAGTGCTTGTGACTGGCACATGAGTGGAGAGCAGTCTTGTGAGATTGAGCTCTTAACCTACGGGGACCTGCATTAATCTATGCAGCGTCAGAATTGCTTCGTGTGGATAACCCACACATCTGGTGTCAGAAGTGTTGTAAGTAGAGCAGAATAAACACAGGAGTATTTCCCATTCAACAACAATATATAATCAATGCATTCTTAATAAAGGCAGTCGTTCTAATGCTTGATTCAGTTTCGAGGTATGATGAACGCCTCAGGATTCACAGTATTGGATGACTTCTCTATTTCTTATCTCCTATCATGTTTTCTTAATAAAACAGCATGGAGAAACACAGAAAACTATGACCCAAGTTTCTAATGGATTAATTGTTTAAAGTATATTCTATCCAGTACTAAAGGCAAGCATTGTAGTTAAGAGTGTGGCCACTGGAGCCATGAAACCTAGATTCTCCTTTTTTTCCGGCTATACGGCCTTTGGCACATTATTAATCTTAGACCCAGTTTTCCCACCTGTAAAATATGTAGAGTAATCACAAGGATCTCACAGAGATCTGAAGGGATGAAATATAATATTGCATGTTCTCTGTACCCTGCGTGGCTTGTAGCGAATACTTAAGAAATGTCTGCTATTACCAAGCTGCTGTCTGTATTAAAAGTATATCTGTTCTGATTGCATTTAAAATGGAACTTTGGCAGATAAAGGATAGACGCTTGAACCCAAATCTTGCCAGCATGTTATTTTTTGTTACTGGTATTAACCGCATCTGAATGACTTTCTATTCATGTAGACTCGCTCACAGACAGCCCACTGACACTGTGAACTTGAATGTTGTGGAATGCTAATCATTCCTAACAATGTCAACTTGGGGAAAGCACCAGCTGGAGGAAATTTAATCAAGGACATCTTCCACATTTTATGTTACATTTTACTTACACTTAACATAACTGGTTTGCATGGAAAAATCTTGCAATCATAGAATATTCATGAGGTGGCTTCTTGTGCCTCTCATACTTTATTTCCTGGGTTTATCCATTCTTCCAACACACACACACACACACACACAATCTACTCAGAAATCATTTATTTGTTGATTTATTGGTAATTGTGAAGCTCTGTTGGCTGGAATGCATCATTGATCGTGAGATTACTCTGTAAGTGGGGGAGAGAACCAGATGTTTCTCTAAAAAGGAGATGGAGAAGTAGCAGAAAAAAGGGAAATAAAAAACTCTAATAGAAAATACCAAATAGAAAAGAAAAATCAAAATTAATGAAAATATGGGGAACAGGGGAGGCCATAAGGAAAGTGCGTATTTGCTTGGTGTGAAAAATTAGCGCAGAAATGACTCAAGGACAAGCACTATATAAAAATTTCGTATGCCTGTCACGAGCACTTATATTTCATCTTGTTTCCCTTAGCTAATTTCTTTAAGAAGGGGAAGTCTATTGTTGATTAACAGCACTAAAAGGAAGTGAAAGCTTAGCTTATAGATACCTTAAACATTGACCATGAGCCTTATATGCTTACCGCTTATAAGCACTGGCTTAATTAAGTTTGCTGGCTCTACATCCTCAGCATTGGACACTGGAAAAAATGTTATATATTGAGAAATAAGTTGATCAACTGGGTTCCCAGGTAAGTGGGGGACATTACTGCTTAGAAGACCCTGTGCTGTCACTGAGACAGTTTTCCCATCTGTGTACAGAAATCATATCATGTGTCCTTCCATCATATCTGAGCAATAAGTGAGTCAATGACTAGATCTGGTCAATGAGATGAAAATACACTCCTCATATTTATTATTTTAAGACAGAAAATCTCAAATGGATTCCACAACAAAAAATGGGGAGGCAAAGGTAGGGCAGTGATGGGAGCTGAGACCACCAGTCTCATCTTGAAAACAACCATCCTGAAAACAATAGCTTAGGTGAACTTACACATATTGGATGCTGAGTGCTGGGGGCCCCCACTGGGCTTCCATCATTCAGACAGGACTCAGGAAGTTCTCCTTTGGGGAGTCTCAGCAGCCTAAGAGAAAAGACCTAAAGTCACTGACACCAGAGTTTTCTGATAAATGGCCCACCCAGAGCACACAATAATGAAGCTCAAAGCCAATAAGTCTCACACACGTGTTCAGAGCTTCCAACTGGAGAAGACCTCCAAGATGGAAGATAAAAACCAGAATAGATAGGGAAAACATAACCAGGCAGGAAAGAAACCAGTAAGGAAGAAGAGATTTTCCAAAGACTATTCTGCATATTCCAGAGAATTAAGAGAATTTAGTGCATCCATGAATTGAAAACAAGATACAAGGGAAAAAATCATTTAGTAAACCAAAAAGATTTTTTTGGAAATTAAAAAAAGATGATGGCAAAAATTAAAAGCTCAGTGGAAGAGCTGAAAATAAAGCTATAGAAATAGATCAGAAAGTAGAACAAAAAGACAGAAAATAGGTGAGGGGAGATAAATTTAGAAAACAGTCCAGAAAATTTAATATACCATAGTAGATATTCAAAAGGAGCAAGGACAGAGGAAATTGAAGACAGGAAATCATCAAGAAAATAACTGAAAACATTTCTGAAGGACTGAAGGTCATGAATTTTCAGATTGCAAGGGTTCATAGGAGGCTTAAACAATGAACGAAAATAGGCCTACATAAGGCATATCATTGTGAAAATTTCAGAATTGGGCACAGAGTAGATTCTCAAAGCTTCCAGATGGAAAAGCAAGTCATATACAAAGTGTTAAAAACCATATCAACTCTGCAAGCTAGAAAAACAGAGGAATTCTTTAAAATTCACAAAGAGTATTATTTTCTATGTGGAACTTAATACACAGCCAAAATATCAATCAAATGAGAGGAGAGAATGCAGACATTGTCAAAGATAAGAGCCATTTTTTTCCCCAGAAAACCATGAGAAGATGTGATCCACGGAACTGAGAGAGCAAATCGAGAAGGAGGAAAATGTGGGATGCAGGAAGCATGAAATTTAACACAGAAGAGAGGCAAAGGAATCCCTAGAGAAATAGTGAGGCGGGATTCCAAGAATACAGGGTCTTTCTCTCTACCGCCAGCCTTCCCCTGAGAGGAAGAGACAGGTATAGTGAAAGTCATTGAAACCACTGTATTTATTGATGAGATCCATGGTGACTGAGAATGAATGATGAGGTAATTAAAAATTATGGCTTACACTAAAAATTGCTGCCTCTCTTTCAATCGAAATCTTGATAAGAGCCTGTGGTTCCCATAGACAAGAATGAAGAAGAAAACACAGTTCTCCCTGAATACAACTGAACCTCCTTTACGTCCCATCATTTAGACTCTATTCTATTTTGCTGTCAATAATGGTTGAGTATCCTTCTGGTAATATGTTGGTTTTCACTTTTTAATAGGTCACACTAATTTTGCAATGTGGAAGTAGGGACTGTATCAGAGGCATTCTCAGAAGGAAATCTGGAAGGCTGGGAAACTCTACCCCCATGGAGCACTGGGTGAGAACAACGTCCTTATAGGACAAGGTCTGTAACTCAATTTTCCTTTAAGGAATTTCCCTGTTCTCTATATGGAGAACTAAATTGAAGTGCATAGAACATTTGTTTTTACACTGTGGCAACTGAGGCTTTATAAATTTGTGCTTCTCAGTTCAAACCTGGAGATTGTCTGATTCAGTCATTCCTCACATGGTTTACTCCAAAAAATACCCCTACATTTATTAATCGTAAGATCTAGAATTTCAGTGATTTTGTAAAAAAAAAAAAAAATGCAGTTATTGTTTTGGTATATTTTGTTGTATAAATTAATGTTGTTCAATTTAACTATAGCCAGTTGTTTATAATATGTAAGTATTTGGAATGATACTAGAATTGGAAAATGTCTTTCAGAATTTCATAGATGATATATTGCTTTTTCTTTCTGCCTCATCACATCAGGAAGGCATGCCATAGTCCCATTAGAAACAAAAACTCCCAATGAGTAGAACCTGCCTCCACACCTACACTGGTGGGTATATTCTCTTCTCAGTTGACTTCGATCCATGCCCTCTTTCAGACAATTTGAACATTGCTGTCAAAGTTAATGTATCCAAGTTATTAAAGATGTCCCTCCTTAAATTCGTATTGGGATTTGACAGATGAAATAATGATAACTAGTGGGAATTATTGAAAGGAAAACATTTCTTTACTTTTGTTTATAGAAGTTACTAATGAAGCTCAAAGTCAATTTTTGTTTTATTAGAGGAAAAATCATTTTAAGTTTATTTTCACATGATTGGGAAAGATCAGAAATATTTCAGTTGCATTTTACCTGAATTAATTGCTTTTTCAGAGAACTTGCATTTTCCCCTATGTGAAAGTAATTCTTGTGTTTATGTTTTATGTCCCAAATCCTAACATCAGATTTAAAAGATGTATTTCTTAGCTGATATCTTCTGTGGTTTTTCCTCAAGAAAATATTATTTGTCATGAGTGATTCTGCATAGTCTCTTTGATTTGTCTTGAAAACATATCCTATAATCCTTTTTATTTGCTTGAAAATAAACAATGAGGACAAGACCACTAGGATGCTATCAGACAATAACTTTCACAAGCATGTGAATTAAAATAGATATTGAACTTTGGTTTTAAAGACAAAAGTTTTTAATACAGTCTGGTTTGCATTCATCCAGCAAAACTCCTACCTTTTGTACAACTCAGTACTTTGAGTACCATTTGGTATTTCCAGAGTTTCTGAATATTACCTTTGAATCTTATGTTGTAATTTAAATTAAAAAATTACACGGTTGGTTATATAACTTACAATCATAACCCTGAGGTACGCAAAATAAATGCAACTTTATTTTTTAATTCTGAACTCAGAATAGAATGGCTTCTGTTTCTCACTCTGCCTAATAGAAGAATGTTATCTAGTTATTTCTAAGTAATCTGTGTTAGTTGCAGATTTGTTCTCAGTCTCTTGGGTAAATATTCAGTCAGATCCAGGGTTTCCACCTCCTCTCCCTTCTCTGTCCTCCCCCAGGGTCGAGTATTGTTCAGTGGTGGGATTGAGAGAGACAAGTGTATTCACTCCCAATGGAAAAGGCACATGAGCTTCTCACTAATTTGAGTGTGTGTCCCAGTGCCCTAGTGTCTGTGTGTCCTTGTGTGTACACTCAGGGAGCAGGGTAACCCTGCTTAGTGTATGACTTTGTTGTTAGCAGAACCACTTTGGATTAGATTGTAAAGATGATTTTATGAAATGTTATATTTTGGAATACATATTGTGAGTGTAATTAAAAAACCCCAGAGTACAGAAGGTGGTTGAGGAAATTTCAAGTTCTTGGTTGCCCTTTAATTGGAAAGTTCTAGTTTAATCATGGAGGAAAAGGGAGGCTGAATGGCCCCAGCAATTTTAAGATAAGATGATTTGACTAATCAAGATACATATCAATGCATATCTATACATAGATATAATTACATATTGTATTCACACTATACTCTATTATTTGAACTGATGGCATTTTTATTTGTATCCGTATATATGACTTTTTTTTGTATTGGCCTTTTTTTTAACTTTTAAAAAATGTTTATTGGAGTATAGTTGATTTACAATGTCCTTGTATATGTTTGAAATTTTTAAGATTATGTGTGTGTACATATCATACACTCACATGAGGCAATTAATGCTCTCCATTCTAACATTTTCACCACCATTCAAGATATTTAGGTGAAAAACATTCATGGAATACAACTAGTCTAAAGAAAACTTCTGTGAGACTCCTGTGAATAGCCTTTTCATCTCCCCGCTGCAGTGCTGTGACTCCAAAAGTGAAGTGTTACACGATTCGCACTTCTCATCACACCTGAACAATGGCACCTGCTCGTCCAGAAGCGTTTCTGATGGGAGCTGTGATGAATGTGACATTCCCTCCCGGCCTCCGCTACCTCATTCAGCCCCACCCCTCCTCAGGCCCTCCGAGTCCCCTGAGGATCCATGACCCGGCTCAAACATGAGTGCGTCCTGTGCTTTTCTGTACTTTCGTGTGTGTGCCAGTAGACACATGGCAAAGAGAATGAGACCCTGAATAACACAACCACGTGGCAAGTGTGCAGCCAGGAGGCCACAGTGGGAGGTTCCCTGAGGAGCTGTAGCCTCATCTTCTAAATGAAACTCAGAATGCATGTGTCAATAGGTGACATACTCTGTCCCACACCCCAGCACCTCAGGCCTTGGGGTTCCTCGCCAGATTTACCCGAGGGAGGAGAAAGGGAACATTATTAACACTACTGTGCCTTGGTGGACCTTTTCAAGATCATCATCATGGAGAGAGCTGGGACTTCATGGCCTTGGGGTGACAGAGAATTTCTTTTTTGCCATCCTGTTGGGAATCTAAGCCCTTCAGATATGACATAATCTTTTTCCACATGTCAATTTTGCCTTCCTACTAAATATAAATCATTAGTGTTCTATGTAAAAGGGACCCATTCTATTTTCCATAATTGGAAGTCTAAAGGTTTATTTGTTAATTACTGAACGTGTGTGGATTAGAGTTTAATGGTATACTGCGTCACTCCAACCTGGTTGGTACAGTTAGGGTGGTAGCACCAACCAGCTGGCAGGGCTTGTGTCAGAATTACTTGATATAATATCTGTGAAGGAGACTGGCTCCCGTGACTACAGGAAAATGTGAGCTAAGCCTGGATGAAGGATGCGCCTATCCTGCTGTTACTCATGTCCCAGGGACCTTGAAGCAGTCTGGGAGCCACAGCCAATTGTCAGCTCTAGTCTCTGGCCCTATCCTCAGGGCTACGGCCCTCCACATTCTGGTAAGAGATCTAGAAATGACAGTGACATTGTTAAAGTGTGCACTCTTTTTCCTTTTAGGTTTCCATGAGCCTGTTTGTTGATGTCCCATGCATTCACAGACAGTAAATAAGCCTGAATGGATAAAAGTATCTTGAGAATTAGGCACAAAGCAGTGTTTCCTTGCAGATTTCAACATCGTATTGCCATGCAGAAAGTTCAAGTTGTCTTCTTTGCTTTGCAAATCATTTTGCCTTCTTACGTGGAGAGAGAGAAAGAGAGAGAGAGAGACTTACATGCTCTTCCAATTTTAGTTCCTTCAGCTATAAAGTGATTACTAAAATAATTGCCTTTTAAATGAATCTGTGAGAATAAATGAGACATTGTAAGCAATAAATGGTGAATTCCAGCAGAAACTTTCTCTAATCACAAAATTTAGTGAATATAATTAAAAATGTGAGGAGCCATCCCCTTCAAATATTTGGATACATACTTATGAAAAGTAATTATAGCAATGATGTTTCTTTTTCTATAGACATTTCTCAATTTTTCCTGAAAACTTTGATCTATGTAAATATATGTTTATGTCATGACCAAAAAAAGAAAAAAAGGAATTTTTATAACTTGCATCTAGGGAAAAACTAATTTATAACTTAGGATTTAGTTAGGTCTTTCCTCATTGCTAATTATATGTTTATTTAACGCAAAAATACTCTGTCTTCGTTAAAATTTTGGTTGCTCATAGTAATTTAATAGCAGTGACTCAAGTTCAATTAATATTTTCAAATATTTATATCTATAATAAAGGTAAATGGTTTTGGCTAACCTAAAAATTGTTTGCCCTTTTATTCACAGAAATATATATTTAACCCTGACTTATGAATTTTCTAACTACTTTTTTCTATGTGGTCATCGTCCACTGTTTTGTCTTTAGCTGCAGCACATATTTAAACAATATTTGCTTATGCCTTTATTAGAGACCGCATGCAAAAACATATTAACCAAGCCTGGCTGAAATATGACCTACCTGAAAGGAAAATACGTTTTCCTTTCTCGTAATTAATGACCTAATTAAGGTTGAGCCACTTACACAATTTTTTTACATTAAGTTTTGATATTAGAAGTATAAGTGTTAAATCAACTATACTTCAATTAAAAAAAAAAGTATAAGTGGGCTGAAATTCATGAATTGACTAATTATGTTCATAAGTCCATGTATAGCTCAAGCACATGGCCGCTATGATGACGTTCAGATAGTTATAGTATTATGTGAGTAAATTCCATATACATAAAAGACTTCCTATTATTTATAATTAGTATGTTAAGAGGCTTTTTACAATCATAACCTTAAAATTTTTGGCAAGTATACTATTTGCCATGAATATTTTTCATTTACATTCCATGTGCAGAGGCATTACTACCAAGATTATGTATTAAGGTACTTCTCTGGGCTGGGCATTTAGATTAGCTCTGGGGGCGGGGGAGAGGTGCCTATCTCCTTCTACACAGAGCCTTGAGAAAGCTCACAGGCTAAAAAATCTCTCAGTCGTTGGCTTGTAATTCCAGCTCTGATCTAGATTCATTCCTGCCATTCTGATTCTCTTCAATATAATCCTGATTAAAGTACAGAATTCCACAAAAAGTGCTGTGTTAAGACAGTATCTGTTAACATCATTGTACTTATCACAGTTCCTTCCAAATTGACAGCTGGTTGCAAGCAGAGTCCTGACAAGGAGGCTATAAGTTGGTCAGTTTTGATGCAGAGAAATAGAGAAGGCTGGTCTGGAAGTCACTGTGTGAACTGGGTCAGCCCTGAAGACAGTGTCTACGGACAACTCTGGGACACAAAAGAAATTAAACTCAGTACCTGCACTACCCTAAATTTCAATCCGAGACACAGCATTTGTATACAGATAGACATGATATGCATTCAACAGCTTCATTGATTAAATAAGTATGTACATTATATCATTAAAGTGGTGACATAATCTACCTACTCTAGCAGACATTTACTTACTCTAGTGGAAAAATTAGAATCATGGGAATACATATTTAGAGTAGGCTGGTTTAGGAAGAGAGCCCCACATTTTTTTAGAGGTAGCAGGCAAAGCTTCAGTGTACGTATGCTATTGGAGGAGCTGTTTGTTGGAAGAGAGGAGGTAGAAGTACTTGGCTTAGGGAAGGTGAAAGAAGAGCTCTCTTTATGAGATGGTACAAATGAGCTTATATTGTGACAAACAAAAGGCTTCAGGTACAAAACTGATTACTCCTGAAAGACACTGAACATACCAAATTTATTTTTCACTTCAATTCAATTTCTAGCCTAGAGGAGTGTTCCAGGACCAAGCTTTTTGACTGGCTTTTTATGAGTCATATCTTGCCTTTCTTATGGCACACTTCCGCATACTTTAAGTTAATCACCAATGCATAAGGAGGAAAAAACCTTATACAGTTTTTACAAACTCGTCAAAATTTTCAATGTTCTTTCCTCAGCTTTTGGTATTGTGGACTTACATAATCATCTGTGAGTTTCCGGAAAAATGGGTCTCGCAGATGAATTACCTCTTAGGGTGTAAATTAGGCACAAGAATAATATATGCTGTGGGAGGACCATAAATACTGGGACAGGAGATCTAATGTGCGTGGTGGGTGCTCGGGGTTTTCATCCACCTGAAATGACTAAGCATTGTTCTGATCAATGTTGAGGAGAACAACATGATATCCAAAGTTTATTCCAACCTAGTAATTCTAAGATTTTTCCTACTGGAATGAAAGTAGCCTACAGTGCTTTCATGTTGCCCAACTTTTAGAGGCTCTGAGACTTGTAGATAGGGACTCATTTGTATTAATAATTTCTAGCTGCAGTAGTGTGATTTTAAAAAAACGTTTATAGATCTAAAAGTAAAATGATTTGGTCTTATGCTTTGTACTAGCTCTCCTAGAGATCTTGCTATTCATTTGGAAAGAATGTGTTCATGGTGATCAGGACAGTAACAAGTAGAAACATTCTGAACTGGGACTGAGTCCATTTCTCCCATGGGTACCAGATAAACACAAGTTATCAGCAGAGTTCAATGTGGTTAAAGATGTCCAATTGAAACCTGGAAGCCCCACGCATCTCTGAAGAAATCTCTTCCTCTCAAGGTTTTTTCCTAGGTACAGAAGAATGTAGCCTTATTTGAATTGCACTGAAAATGCTCTTCAACCCTAAGGCTAGCATCAGAACACATAAAAAAGCTTGAGATTTCTTTCTTTCTATTCGTATTCTCTCTGTTTGCCATGCAGAATAATAATGGGAAGAAGCCGTTGCTTCCATTAAGGATCATGGCTCATATCTCATCTTTTCAGCTCTGATGCTAATCATGGCCAGCAGCCCCTTGAAGCACTGCGGAGCGATCCAGGTTCAACTGTGACCTGAACTATAAAAGTAAAGTAAGACATAAAGGCAATGCTTCCAAATAGCTTATCAAGAAATGTTTTCACAGATAGCACAGTCCAATTTCAGCAACTCTTAAGATGTGACATTTCAGTTATTTATTTCCCTGTTCTTCTTTCTTCTTTTCTTTCTCCTTTCTCATACTGGTTTGAAAATTCCTGTGATCCTTAGCATTTATATTCATTGCTGATTATCTGATTATCATTCATTTAGATGAGAAAAATATGGTTGTTGCTCAAAGGCCTTATATAGATGAATTAAAACAGGAGTAGGGGACCTATGGCCTGTGAGTCATACTTGGCCCATCATATGTTTTTGCATGGCCTAAGAGCTGTGAATGGTTTTATATTTTCAAATAGGGGGAAAATCAGACAAACAAATATTTGGGGACACATGAAAATTACATGAAATTCAAATTTTGGTGTCCATAACTAAGGTTTTATTGCAACACAGACATGCTCATTTGCCTATGCATTATCAATGGCTGCTTTCGTGCTACAACAGACTTGAGTAGTAAATACCAAGGCTGCCTGGCCTGCAAAACTGAAAATATTTTCAATCTAGCCTTTTACAGAAAGTTTGCTGACCCCAGAATATAAAGTAGGAAATTCTAAAATGCAAACATGAAGGAAGTGCTGCCCTGAGGGGCATATGAGTAACTGCCTGGGATAGTTACATTTTCTACAATCAATTTTTCCTGTTTAATATTTTGAAGACATTTCATACTTGCAGTTTTTTTTTCCGTCAATAGTATTTAACCATCACAAGTAATACAAGCTAAGGTGACTCCACAATTATAGTGAGTCAGAAGGAAATGGCTCTTCCCACTGTGAATGAAGCTTACCGAGAAAACTGAATCCATAGGAAAGGAAAAAAATGCTTTGTATGTAAAAATATTCTCCTAACTATTAATAAATAAATGTGCATTGCTAAGAGAATTGGAGAAAAATTTTCCACTCTCCCTAGTATTGCCTTGGCTGTTCTATGGCTGAGGAAGGATCTAGGCCTAGGGTTTCACATATGAAAGAATGATAGGCAGAGAGGAAATGCTTCCCCAAGATTCTTCCACATAGCTTTTTGTAAATTCTCAATCTCTTCCCCTCTGCCTATTTAAACATTTTGGGTTCAATCATGCCTTATCTTTGAGGTAAAGGAGACTTAAAATGTTTAATCCCATTGCATGTTGCTTTCATTTGTCAGGTCCTGATCATTATTTAGCTGGGCACATGCTTTATGATGGGCATTCAGTACACCACTCCTCTGTAAAGTTTCCAAGTATCCTCTCTACTGATTAATGTCTTGAAGAGAGGAACAGTGGGGGAAAGAGGGAAGAAAGAACTAGCTTTCAAGAATATGATCCTTACAAAACTACAGTAATCAAAACAACATGGTACTGGCACAAAAAAAGACAGATCAATGGAATAGAAAAGAGAGCCCAGAAATAACCTCCCCTCCCACCTGTGGTCAATTAATCTGCAACAAAGGAGGCAAGAATATACAATGGAGATAAAGACAAGTCTCTTCAGTAAGTGGTGCTAGGAAAACAGGACAGCTACATGTAAAAAAATAAAATTAGAACATTCTCTAACCTTGTATACAAAAAAACCCCCCAAAAACACCAAAAAAAACCCAACCTCAAAATGGATTGAAGACCTACATGGAAGACTTGAAACCATAAATCTCCTAGAAGAGAACACAGGCAGAGCACTCTTTGACATAAATTGTAGCAATATGTTTTTCTGGATCTGTCTTCTAAGGCAAAAAGAATAAAAGCAAAAATAAACAAAATGGGACATAATTAAACTTAAAAGCTTTTGCACAGCAAAGGAAACCACCAACAAAACATAAGAAACCTATGGAATAGGAGAAAATATTTGCAAATGATATGACTGATAAGAGGTTATTATTCAAATTTTATAAATAGCTAATACAACTTAATATTAAAAACAACCCAATGCAAAAATTGGGCAGAAGACCTAAATAGACATTTTTCCAAAGAAGACATACAGATGGCCAGCAGGCACATGAACATCATTAATTATTAGAGAAATTCAAATCAAAACCACAATGAGGTATCAACTCACACCTGTCAGAATGGCTAACATCAAAAAGTCTACAAATAACAAATGTTGGAGAGGATGTGGAGAAACGGTAACTCTTATACACTGTTGATGGGAATGTAAATTGGTGCAGCCACTATGGAAAACAGTATGAAAACTCTTAAAAATAACTAAAAATAGAACTACCATATGATCTAGCAATACCCCTCCTGGGTATATATTTGGAAAAAATGAAAACACTAATTCTAAAAGATACCTGAACCCCAGTGTTCAAGGCAGCACTATTTATAATAGCCAAGATAAGAAAGCAACCCAAAAGTCCTTCAACAGTTGAATGGATGAAGAAGATGTGACATATATATACAATGGAATGAAAAGAATGAAAAAGAATGAACATAAAAAGAATGAAATTCCATAAAAGAATGAAATTCTGCCATTTGCAGCAACATGGATATTAGGCCTAGAGAATATTATGCTTGGTGAAATAAATCAAAGAAATACAAACACAGTCTGATATCGCTTATACGTGGAATCTAAAAAAGAAAACAAATGAATGTATACAGCAAAAGAAAAGCTGACTCACAGGTGTAGAAAACAAGCTAGTGGTTACCAAAAGGGAGAAAGAAGTGGAGAGGGGCAAAAAAGAAGTATGGGATGAAGAGATGCAAACTCCTATGTATAAAATAGATAAGCAACAAGGATATTTTGTATAGCAAAAGAAATTATAGCCATTATTTTGTAATAACTTCTAATGGAGCATAATCTATAAAAATACTGAATCACTATGCTATATACCTGAAACTAATATAATATTGTAAATCAACCATACTTCAATAAAAACAAAACAAAACAAAAAAAAAACCACTCAAACAAAAAACAATGATGATCCTGATGCTTCATTGTCTCCTTACACAGGGTGCCTTTTAAAAGGCACACTTAGCTGTTAAAGTGCTCCCTGGAATTAATTAAAGAGCAAAAACCTACTCGTGAATAGCAAATGGCGAGGGTTAGCGCACCTATCCTAATCTGACTCTGAGAAAACTGAGGCTTGAAAAGGTTAGTCAATTCCCCAAGTTTATAGAGTTTGGGAAGTGGCAGAATTGGAATGTGTACCACTGGGTAGAAATTTCGAGCTCCTTCTACTTTATCACAGCTACCTCCCTGTTACAGAATATACTGAAAGCTGCATGTCTAGATGTGTCTGTCTCTGTTGGACATAATTTAAATATATTAATTTAGCACATTGTACCTCCGCAAGAAAATCATCCTGAGACCCAACCCATGTGATCTGTATCACCCAACCGAGGGCTCTTTGGAAGGTCTTGAAGCCCTATACCTGACAGCAGCAGCTCTTAGGCTAACATTGTCTTGAGAGCCCCAAATTTACATCAAGTCCTGGATGATAACTTTCTTTTAAAAGCAAGATAGATGCAGATGCCTCAACAAAGGCTTGCCAGGTGGGGCCCTCCAGATAACTCAGTGCAGACTTGACCAGATGTGTGCCAAAGGGAAGAAGTATCAGCAAGGGAAACCAGTCCTAAATCAGAAGTGGAAAAATCACCTTATTCAAATGGAATGCTGTAATGCTTACCATCAGATGGGAAGGTATCACAGAAGTCCTATTTATGGAGTGATGTCTTAATCTATACTGGGCTTTCCAGTATATATATCCAGGAGGATATAAAGCTCCTCAGGGAGGGTAAAGTATAATTAGGGAGAAAGGACATACATTATGTGACAGTTTGCTCATTAAATAAAATTGCGCCCCTTGTAAAGAATCTGAACTTGGACAGCTCTTCTGAGTTATAGATGACAATAGTTATATACTGACATCCATTATTGCACAATAGTAGGTATTAGCTCAGGAAGTACAATGAGGAATTTTCCACCCGCATAAAGAAACAGTGTACAGGTTAATCAAGTGGTCTCTTGAGGCCAGCTGCCTCTGTTTGGATTTCTCATTCATCACTTTCTACCTGTGTGATATTGGGCAAGTCATGCAAACAGTTTGTGTCTCAGTTGCAAAATTAGGATATCAACACCTAATTTGTGAGGATTAAATAAACTATCACATGTAAAGCACATTTAAGGTGTTTGACACAGTGAAAATTCAATAAAAATAACACATACATTAACGATCCAAAATAGAGTTCAATATTTCTTTAGGGTTCCAATTCCAATTGGAGCATAGGCAGTAGCTTTTAAAATTATACTTGCATTTGAATTTGCTGGATTTATGCTGAAATGAAAAATTATAATGTACTTTATCATGGGAAGATGTGCCATTATCACTGGTACAATCAGAAGAGAAAAGATAAAAGTATAATTTATGATTATGTAATCACTTGTACTTACATAATAGCATATACTTCTATGTCCCAGAAACTATTCTAAGCTCTTTTATATAAATTTAATTCACTTAATCCTTACAACAACACTAGGAGATAGGTAATTATTATCCCCATTTTACATACATGGAATACAGGCACAGAGAAACTGAGAGAGAAGAGCAATGCCATTATTTAAATTGTCTTATGCTGGTAACTATGAACTCTAGGGCTTTCTTTAGATTTCATTCTTTTATATGCTTATAATCTATCAGTTTAATTTTTAAAGTGAAGTTTCATCTATGAATTCTTTATGTTGGATTTTGCTGGTTGTGTATGCCATGGACGGTCATTTGAGGACAGGGCCAAGCTGACTGAGGAATGGACTACAGTGGATGGGTGGTTTCTGGGGATCATTAAGTGATGGGTCAGAGAGCTGGAGAAGCCAACGCAGATGACGGTTGCTAACAATAGAATAATTTTGAAATTACATTCCGGTTTAATATGACCAGATCCCAAAATGGTAAAGAAGCTTGAATATAGGTACTTAGTCAATTGTTTTATGAGGAAATCACATTGGCAAAAGCTCAAGTAGCAAAGCATCCCAAGAAGCTTTCCATTTTAAGTACCAATAAAAGGGTCATGATTTCTAACTATTCTCTGAAATGACTCTTTATTTAGGTCTTCTTAGAATATGTTTCTGTTTGAAATCCATTGAATTTATTTTCTTATTATAAACAGTAACCTTTGAAAGGAACAGCCAGTGCTATTACCAGCCACTCAGTTTGATTTGAACCAATTACTCAAATCATGATGGATTTGAATTAGTTTTCTTTGTATTTATGAAAATGTGCTTGTGGGACTGAATTTTTCTTTTCCATCATTTATCAGTGAGAAGAAAGTGCAAGTATTTCAGAATAACAGTATAATTCCCTATGACTGGTTTACAGGCAATGTTGAACTATTTTGATAATCATATAGATTGTGGAAAATACTTCTGGATATCTGATATTTTCGATTTTAAAGGTTGGATTGTGTATTGAAGTTGCTACTGTGCTTCATCTACAACAGACCTGCTTCCCTCTTCTGCCCCCAGAGAATGGCCGGCCTACATCTTAGAACTGGATAGAAGTTCCTGCGAAAGGAAAAGGTGCCTCCTGTTTCTCACCACGCTTCAGAGACCACGCCTCAGCTTCCAACAGCTGACTTCTGACTGTGCAGGTGAAGATTCAAGGCACGTGGTAATGTAGAGTTACCCTATTCCTTCTGTCTTTGAGCAAAGCAGTCTATAAGGCAATATTGCAAAATATTGTTTTGAAAAACATGCAAGAAAACTCGAGAAATCTCATCCTCCAGATGAAAATTTCCTTCTAATTTTCCTCTGGAAGTGCTGGCGGGACCATTCTACCCTACAGAGGTGGAGTTCTTGAAGGGCTTGTACTCCCTCCAGTGATTCTAATGGAGATGGTAAGTGTTCTGGTAAGCTCTTCCAAGTGTGGGAAGACAGTGGTGATTTTTTTCTTGTGAGCACATGATAGATGGAGAATCATAGAATTTTAGGTGTAGATATAACCTTCTTGATTTAATAGCTGGGGAGCACAGGATGCCAGAGCTTAGGATGACTTGGTCCCACAGCCACTGTAAGAAAGCAGATCTCCTTGCACTACTTTGCAGATCATGACTCAAAGGACCCAGGAGTCTTAGGTGACTCTTAATCCTCTTTTCTCAGTAGTAGATTACACTGCTCTGAAGGAGTTATCATGTCCAAAACTGTATAAGATTCCCTCCAAACTACAGCTCATTTGCATTCTGGTTAGAATATATAGCCTAAGACTCAAAACTATTCTCTCTGAAATAAAGGAACTCAATATTCTTAAAGTAGCAAAACATTGATTACCTTATTTATTGATACTTCCTACAGTAAAACATCATAGAGATGGAGCACAGAGCTCTGCTTTGGTTCCAAGCTAATTAGAGTACAGTTTTGAGAAATGATTTTATAATATAAAACATGAACATAAAAAATATTGATGAAAACTTTTTCTTTAGATCAAGTTGTAATAATTTATGTGGAATGGTAAGTTAGGCAATCTATCCCCCCAACCAATCCCAGACCCAGTGCTATGCTCAGTTTGGAGCCACCTATAATGTAATTTTTTTAACTCAAGAGCAAATTTATCTGTCTAAATGTAAGAGGTGGGGCATGTAGCAAAGGACCAAGGGAACTCAGCTTCCCCCTGGTTGGGTTAGTCATCTTGGTACATACATGATGGCCACTTCAATACCTGTATTAACCTCAAAACTCAAAATCCATGCAGGAAGGTGAATGGGTCAGTCCCCATTAAGAACATGTACTTCAGATGTGAGGGTTGGTTTTCTTTTATTTTTCTTTCCATTTTTTGCTGTTGTTGCTGTTTCTCTGAGGAGCTTTTTGCCTCTGCACTCGGGAAGGCCTCAGGCTTATGTTCTCCTCAGAAGACAGCAAAGTAGCAAAATCCATTAAACAATATTATGCCTTGAGGAGTCTAGTCTAAATGATCACTTCTACCTTATTAGAAACGGTGCCGCTCTTTTAAAATTCTGATTCTACATGGATCTAGGTGAGGGGTTGGCCAAGGTCAGGGTGGTTACAAGAAGGATTTCAGAGGTTCTGTCCAATTGGAAAAAACCAGTCGAACAATAAAAGATGGCACAGGAGACCAAGGAAGGCAAGTATGAATAATCTCTGATTAACAAAAAATTATTTTTGAAACATCGCAAGTAGGTCAGAATGATGAAAAGGGGCACCTGAATAACTTTCCCCTAAGGATCTCAAACCTGAGAAATGGCTGGCTGCCTTAGTGTGGAGATCCAGCTCGCTGTCTTCCTCCCACCCATCCACCCCTCAGACTCACTCAGGCCATGCTCCGTCTCTCCATTTGCTGGGACGAGACGTTCCTGCAGACCAGAAGGGCAATGCTCAGAATCCAAACTGGATGCAGTCTCTTGTAGTGTCCACATCCACCTTCCCTGCCCACTAAGGACTGAATGTCACTGTTTCTCCAAAGGCCTCTATCAAACTCTGAGTTATTTTAAGACATTGCCAGGTCTATTTTTCTTAGGCCCTGCCGAAGAGTGAGAGGTGGGCAAAAATATTTTAAATGTGATCTTTGTGTTCCTGAGCAAATCACTTCACCTTCCTAAAGTGTGACTATGTAGATATAAAATTGGAATAATAATAATATGCATCCTGGAATGGTATGGTCCCTGTGAGGTACTGGGTATGATAGCTGATCCATCAGGCTGGATCCAGGGCGTGGGAATGGATCTGGAAATGTCAGACTGTGACAACCCACTATGAAAGAGCCGAAAAGTTCTAGGATTGCATCAGAAAGGCAACATGCTCAATAGACTGCCTTACTGTGCTGAGCTAGAAAAGAAATAAGACATAATCCAGAAGAGGACCCAACAGATCAGAGGCTAAAGAAACCAAATGAACCCAGGTATCAAAATCCAAGCAGAGACTAGAAGCAAAGGAGAGGCAAAGAGGTTTAAGCAGGAGATCTGACCTAGATGAGATGGAGCTGGAGCTGATGGGAGACAGTTTGATGCAGGTTGAAGTTCAAAGATGCTGAGATGCCAAAGAAAGTTTATTGTGGGTACATAATCTATGCGGAGCCACTTCATAAAGGTCAGAACTCTAGTCAGAGTTAACGTAGTCTACATAGTCTAGTAATGGTAGACTATGTCACTTTTTGACAGTATTCTGTGTTCCTACCTAGGGAAGGATTATACTCTTCAGCCTACTTTAAATTCAGATGTTGCCATGAGATCTGCTTTGTTCAATGCAACTTAAGCCACTTGGCAGAGACCTTAAGAACCAGCACGTGTTTGCCATGCTCTCTTTTCTCTCTCCCTCCACATCTGGTAGAGGCTGGCCCCTCTGAGTCTTGGGATGAGGATAATAATAGCATGGGAGTAGAGTCCCCAGATGACCCTTAAGGAACATGTAGCAAGAAATAAAATTTTTGTTATCTTTTGCCACCGAAAAACATTTTTTTTTAATCACAGCATTATCTAGCTGCTCTTGACGGATACAAATGAAGATTACTGGTTGGAAGCTAGTAATTAATGGTTACGCCTGGTTACTTATTTTAATATGACAGGCAAAGTGCAACAATGATGTTGCAAGAGAAAACAACTAGGAAAAAATACAACTACCATGTTTATTCAGGACGAGTTTAACAAAGAGTGAAGTCTGTGGATAAATTATTACCTCTGCTAATATTATAGCCGGTCAAGTGAAAAATACATTAATGGGAGACTCAACATTCTCTCTTCTCAAGTGTCTTGCAGCCTAATCAGAAAGCCCGAACAATTCCACATACACACACGACTTTCACTGGATAAAAACATGTAAAAGGGTTCAAGTCTTGCCACTGCAAGAGTCCAAAGTCAAAGGAGACTGAAGGCACAAGTTTGCCGAGTTACACTGTTGTAGTTGTGTTGTTAATCTAATCACCACCAGCAGCATTATTTTACTGTTGCTTTCATGGTGTGAGATATTGAGAAGATATAAAAAGAGTAGCTGATGACAGGAGTTGAAAAAATAAGTTCCACTATTCTTCTCTGTCATATTTAGTTTCCTGAGCCAGGTAGGCTTTGAATGGACGATACTTGAAGCAAGAAAGGTAATTGCTTGTTTTCGATAAATAGGTGGTTTAGGAATAGGAAAATTTGTGGTTTTGTAGTGATGGGCCTGCAGAGGAGAAAGGTTTAGAAAAAAGATGCAAGGAACTGTCATCAGGTAGCCAGACAGCGCATGGACTCCATCCCTAGAGGAAAATCAAGACAGAGCCCCAGGAGCCTGGGGGAGCTCATAGCAGATCATAGAGGCCAATCCTTCAGGCAGCACCAGGGAGGGGCCTCTGTCACTGATGACTGTCCCATGATGCCATCCTGACTTGGCCTATAAACGTGGGCATGTGCGGGGAATGATGGAGAGGTTTTCCTTCATCCTTTTCCCATTTGCAAACACAGTTTTTCTTGGCTCACACATTAGTAATCCACAGTCCACTGGATATCATATGGGCATTTGACCCAAGCCCCGAACCATATTCGTGATATGCAACGCCAATCACAGGGCTATTGGGAACACTAAATATTCATTTTTCTTAATTGACCCCACATCTACTTTTGAATTAAGAAAAATGTTGAGAACAAAAACAAGGCCCCTGCCTGAAACGAATGCTGAAGGGCATTCTCGTGAGGAAGAAAGCAAATGGAAGTGAGACTTGGCCAATATCTGCTCTGTCTCGGGTGATTTTAAGGTGCTATTTTTCCTGAGCACTTCAAATGAAGAGTTGACTATTTCACAAGCTCTTTGAAAATTGTTACTGAATTGTATTCAGTCCCTATTAATTTACCAGGCAGCATTTTCACCTCTGTGGTAGTAATATACACTGAACATACTGAAGTATATGCTATTGCATTTGTTTATGTACAATTGCTGCAAAATACAGTTTATAAAAGACCTAGTTTTTTTTTCTTTAGATTAAATATGCTATGTAGTGCTTCAGCCAAACAACCATTCTAAAATGATTTTATCCTTCAAAACTTGAAAACAAGTACATCTAGACTTTGAATAGGAAAATTCATTGAATACATAAGAAAACTTTTTTTTTTTAAAGTTTGCTACCACTAATGCCATATAATCTACTTTGAGGAGGACGGAAAAGGATCCATTTTACTTATGTGCAGAATGAACCACAGCCCTTGAGAGGAGATTCTGGGCGTGGGAGGAAGCCCTGTTCTCAAAGAATTATCCACCCATTTGCTGCTGGTACTTAGGATGACATTGTAAAGAGACTGATTGGGTTTTAGGCAAGGTTTTTATTTTTTAATGTTTTACTCATACTACACTGACCATCTTTGCAAAGTAAAATTGCCCACAGTTAAGCAATATGCACATGGTTGAACAATCAAAATTGCTTAGAGAGGCTTATGCTGAAAAGTAGCTACTCTGTGCACAGCTCATCTCTCAGGTCTAACCCTAGGAAGAATGAAATTTTAACAGTTGCTCTTTTTAGTTCTCTTGATATTTTCATATTAATAAATTGACCTCACTGTTGCCTATTTGGTCAATCCTCTATTCTGTTTCTGCCATCACAGGGATGATTTTGCTCAGTCCCCACTACCACTCATCTTGATAGTTCCATCAGGATTCCTGGCCCACTAGTTACCCCTAAAACCTTGGAAGGCAGTGGGGTCATTCATTTGCCCCCAGGCCTTCCACTTATTTTTAGCCTCTCTTCTCTTCCTGACCTTAGTCTTCTCTGCTGCACAGTCACCTCCTAGGCAGCTGCGGTCTCCTGTGCATGTTTTCTAACCTTGGCATCACCAGCCAGCACTCCTCCATCCACTCTCCACTCCCAGAAATAGACCAGGTTTTCTCGGCCTCTTTTTCTGCCCTGTTGTCTTTATCACTATGGGCTTTTATTATGGTCATTGTTTACTACCACTTTAACGGGAGGTAAGAAAGGGAGGAAGGAAGGAAGGAAGAGGAGATTCATGTATTTTGAAAGGGCATTTCAGCCAGGGGTTCTCAAAGCAGGGTATATGCATTTTTCTAATAATGGCTCCATGCATTCAATCAGTTTTTTCAAAGAGGTCTGTGATACCCCAAATTTTAAGCTTAAGGTTCTTTCCTCACAGAGTTAAAATGCCTAGCATGGCCAAATATTCAAGGAGAGGGAAAAAAACATTTAACTATGTTACTTTCAAAGTGTAGACTTCATACGCTTTACATCATTAATCATATTGGTTTCTTACTCAAAATACAGATTCTTGGCCTTACTGAATTAAATAATCCGAATTTAGGCCCCTCAAATCTGCATGCTTAATAAGCTTGTGATATAATTTAATATGAATACTAATTTATTTATAAATTAATTGATGTAACAATATTGATAACAGAAACATGATTTTTAACATTTATGTACTTGCTATACATAAACACTTAACATGTGCTCTTTAAAGGCAAAATTATAAATGGCAGGTCTCTTATCAAGGTTTGGAATGTAGAATTGAAAGAGAAATATGTACCCTTAATATCTGTCTTTTAACATAATATGCTATATGACTGGAACTTTTGATTGATCTCATTGAAATATTTGTAAACTTAAATATCTTTTCAAGCAGCAACTGATTACATACATAATCTATAAAATGCTGCAATGAGGCAGCTGAAATTCGCATTCAGTAATCACATATAACTTCTGCTGATTACCATTTTATCAGCCTCCTGTCCATAATTTCTACAAGTTTAAATACCAGATATTGAGACTGATTTTTCATAATTTTTTCAACAGGAATTTTTAAACTATTTCGTATGATTTTTTTCTCCTCTGAGTGCTTTCAAATTAATTTTTCAGCGGCAAGATTTTCAGTTCCAGAATTTCATCAGGTATAAAAGTCAGGCTAAAAGGTCAGTAATTCTCAGGTACATTCTATTTCATTTTCTAAATCATCTTAACGTTCTAAGCTACTTAATCCTCAAACTGTCCATGCAGCTTCCCTTCTAAAATGCAGCTGTTGAATAGAAAGAAAGAACGGTGCCAAAATGACAGCATAAAGATTCAGAGGGATGGTTTGTATAAAACTCTAATTGGCACTTTATATGACATTTTAAAGGTATCAACTATTTCAAAGTCATTAAGAAAACTGTTATTATTGTATAAGTCATTTTAAAGGAATAAATTTACCCACCAGGCTGTTAACTCCTCAGTATGAATTTCCTTTGAATAGTGAATAATCTATAGTGGTGTTCTTATACTTTTATACTGTGATTAGAATTAATAACTAAAAATGTGCAAATATTGTCTCTAAATAAAATTTATACAATGAATCCTGTAAAGTCGTTCCTTTTTAGGGTTGGACATCGGCTTTTTCGTGAGCATGGTGCATTTCCTTCCTATATGCTGTGTTATTTTTGAGCTAGAAAGGAATAAATAAACAAATGATAACTTTTAGGGCCATCTGTAATCCAGACAAGTATAAAGGTCTATCATTGTTTTCCATCTTTCAAAGGTAATTCCACTGAGTTGCACATTGTCTCTCATTTTCGTTTCGAATATTTCTCCGTTCCATCGGCTAATTGAGCATTCAGCATACCACAGATGCGATGTGTACAGAAACACATTCAAGAAAAGATTAAACAAGGAGGCTGCCAATTTGCAGTTGGACTTTAACCTGCTTGCTTTTAATAACGCTTGAATACAGATCCTAATTTATAGGCTTGGTGTGAGTATTATTAAACCTTCCTGACTATTCCCTTGTGCTTTGAATGTTCACTGACCTGTGAAGATAGCCAAGTGGATAAATAAGCTTATACTTAGACCCAGCAAATCAGAGGGCTATTAGAAATAGAGCTAATCTTGATTTTTTTAAACTTCATGGTACATGATGTATTGATTTTTTAAACTAAGAAGACCTAAAAATAAAAATGACACACTTAAACTAACTTTCCAGTTCTTTTTTAAAGAATTGAAAGTGATGGAGTCATTAGTGTATCTACTAGCCTGCCTGCACTTACATCCTCAATTTCACATTTTGCTGGTAGTCACATGAGTTACACTTGGCTTTAGCTTCAGAAGGCAAAAGAGAGCCTCTGAAGGTAGAAGGCACCAGAGAAGAGGGTCTCTAAGGGCTGAGCTGTCAGTTCCTGCCACTCCATCCATCTTGCTCTGTGTATTCTTTTATCTGGAACTTCCTTGAAGAGAGTGGTCACCCATGTCCAATGTTGCCACAAAGAACAAGGAAGATTAATGCTAAAGGTTTTTGTTTTTGTTTTTGTTTTGCTTCAGGCAATGAGAAGCCACAGATGACCTTGTGAAACCAGGTCCTGTAGAGAGGTAAGGACATAATTTCAGACGTCTGCTAGGTGAGTAGTGAATGGGAGGTAAGGAAGTGGGCTCATCTGTTAAGAAGCTTAGCAACCATTGCTAGAAGGTGAGCTCCTGGGAGCCCTTACCAGGGAGCCTCCTAGAGCTGTGCAGTGCACAACCTGAACAAACTCAAGAAGGGACCTCGTACCCGTAACTTTTGTTCTTTGCAACACTGAACACAGAACATATCTGACCCTTAATGAATGAACTTAATGAATGTTCCTTGAATGACACCAAAGAAAAATGTACCCAAAAGAAGGAAGAAAAGATTTTTTTTTTACCAAGAATCTAGTGTTGAAGATGAAAAGAAAATCATGTTTCTATTCTGAGGATTATATCAAGAATCAATTTAATTTAATTTTGAGAATTAGGCAGAGACCGAAAGAAAAATAATGATAATACTAATGGCACAGCCTTGTGTTGGCACAAAGCTTGACAGCTCACCAAACTTTCTTTGCATATTCACTGTTTATTTCTTTATGGAAAAGTGCAGCATAGGACATTTAGGAAAGAATTGTAACCTAAAGAATATTAAAAGTGAGGCAAAATGAGAAGGTAGGAAAATTTCTTAAAATAGATTTCTAACAATATTAACTCATGGTGTTGTGTGGTAAAAAGAAAGATGGAATTGACACCCAGGAATAACCCTGAGATCAGAATGGATCAGAGAAGCATAGCATATATAACCTATGAAATCAGCTTGTTTCATCACAATTTCATGTTAGTCTGAAACATGAAACAGCTCTGTGCAGCCTCTGCTCCTCATTTAAACCTGGACCAGAAAGCAGAAATTTGGGAAGGAATTCAGAGAAGAGTTATAAAGATTATTAAAGACTAAAGAACTAGGACCTATTATGAAATGTGCAAAGAAATAAACTTTTTGTAAATCCTTCATTGTTTCAGAATTCATGATGATTGACGTAATGTAACTAACTGCATGGGAGAAGGGCTGATACCAATCATTCCAATGATGATTATCCTATAAAAGAAATATCCAAACTTGGCTGGAAGATCTCTGTAGCAGCAGATCTTCGTCAAATGTTCTTTGGTTTTCCTAGTTCAGCTTCCTTGGGCGAAGGGCGTTCTAACAAAATCTTGTGGTGGTGAATGACTGCAGCAGGTATAGCATAAAAAGAAACGCGCAACTCATTTAGACAAAGGAAGCAGTGGAGGAGTTAGTTTAAACAGAGGTTGTCAGAGGGGGTTTTGGAATCTACTTCTCTGGAGAGTTTTAAAAATAGGCCAGGCACTCATCTCCCTGGGATGGCATCAGCCTGCAGAGCAGCTAGTGGACAGCCACAGCCCTCTCGTGTTCCCTGCCACCTCTACCCGTATAGAGGCGACAACGATATCTGAGGGGGCCTCCTGGCAGAACAGCCCGCAGTAACCCAGGCTCCTTTCTAACTACAGTCCTTTCTTACCACATGGAAGGATAAGTATACGAGTGAGGGTGGGGTCAGAATGTTCCCTGAACCACACTCACTTAGCATTACTGAGCAGGACACTCCATCCACCAGCACCTTCGACTGAAAAGCATGAAGGACACCAGTTCCTAGTGAATGACGTGCTCTGTTGGATTTCATTTGTCCCATTGTTGTGTGTGTGTGTATGTGCGTGTTGTGTGAAAATAAAGTAAGTTACTCTAACTGGAAAGGAAGTTCCGTTAAAAATCTGGAAAACACCTGGGCAAGGAACCTCGTGAGGTTAGGTTCTAATGTCAAGCGTTTGATTCTGACATGAGATCCTAACATTTAGCATTTGCATTTCCTTGGGTCTGAGGCTTATCCAGGATTGTTGTCTCTTGCTAGCAGATGGGGGGTTTCCTCTTAGAAAATGAGTTCCGTTCCAGTCCCCTACTGGGTCATGGCCAGCTTCTCACAAGAGCTGAAGAGACAGCAGAGTTGACAGGCACAGAGAGAGTTAGCTTTAAATACCACGTACCCCATCATTTGGTGGGTGGGTGTTGTCGCTAACTGTGCTTCCACTTCAACAAAGAAAGTGGTGAGTTGCCAAAAAACCAGGATGTTCCATCTTAAGGATTAGGCTGAATTCTTTCCAGAGAAGCACTTTTTTTTTTTTTTTAAAGATGAATTTTATCCTAAAATATTTTCCAAATTTATTTAGGCACTCCCTCCATGGAAAATAAGTATTGAACCATGTAACGAGAATATTTAGAATTAGTACAACTTTCTCTCAACCGATGTCTATCTTTATTCATCAAGTGGCCTCTGATGGTGTGTGGGGGGTGGGGTGCCTGCCAAGGTCACACTTATGCAGGATGGCCAAAGGAGACATGACCTGGCAACTGACAGCCTAGTAAATTTACACACAGGTGGTGACAATAGGATTCTTTTCTTTTTTAATTGTTCTTTCCTCAATGCCTCTCATAATTGCTGCTTTTCTGAAAGGTCAATTTTGTTTTCTTTAGGAAAAGGAGTCTCTCTTTCGTCGCCCGAATGCTAAGTTGATGCCCTTCCCTAGAAGTCTTCCCATTAATTAAGTTGGTCTGAAGGTCATAAACCATGATCGATATGGAGGCTGGTTGCTGCAAGGTGCTAACTGACATCCCCAGAGAGGAACACGTGTCAACAATCCATAGAGAAGAGCAGAGCACTGCTAGATTTATGGCTTTGATTTTGAAAAGGTATGGGAATGCCCTGTGATGTTTTCCCCCCGTACTGCTTTTGAATGTTAATGCTTTCTTGAGGATGATTTCAGACACCCTGCTAGGATACTGCCTCTACTCACTGAAGCAGAATCCTCTGAGGAGTTGCTGAGGCAGAACCGAAATCATGGCTCGCCTCAGAGAAGCAGCTGTATTGGCCGCTAATGATGCCTCACACAGAAAGACGATGCTCCTTTAACTCGGGGTTTTAATGGGAAGTTTCTAAGCCTGAAACAACAGCTTTAGCTCTGGGGTGTGCCATCAGCTGCTTGCAGCTACCACTGTCTACTGCGTTAACACAGCTTGGTCGGGAAGAATGGAAACTAAAGAGGCTTGTAGCTACCTGTAACTGTTCCACCAGGAAATGGATCAAGTGTTTGTTCAGCCAGATCCAGGTATTTGACCAAAATCTGTATCTATACGGGCTAATTAAATGCTTTCCTCTAACTTTAAATATATGCATGAGCCATGATCGCATGGATACCTTTTGGATCCAAGTTCTCAATTTAGATCTAGCTGTCAGATAAAGTCTAATTAAACAGTTGTTAGGTAAAGGTAACGCGAGGGGTGAAATGTAGTGATGCCTTTATTTTTAAAGCATGCTTAAGTTTACAATGCTACAGATACTGGATAAAAGAGTAGTAAAACAGGTCTTTTTCTTTGCTAAGCTGCAGTAAATTATTCTTGAAAGCTCTTTGCCCATATGTTTTTCTGTTCACCTAAAACATCCAACCTTCCAAACTGTAACAGGAATGTTCTAATTTGTTTACAGAGGATCACAACCTAACAACTCATAATGATAGTGCTGACCATCCCTGGTGTCCCTGAGTGATGAACAGGGTGCAGCCCTAGTGTTCTGAGGTAGCAGCAAGCGCTCTCTTTCACTAGGAAACACACAAAGAAAGAGGAAAAAAAAACTGAGTAGAACAGTAAGGTTTATTGTTTGAAGTTAAAAGTTCCAGTTTGCTAGTGGTGCCTTTTGGTACCCCCTCGTTTACTGACTGGGCACTTGCACGGTTTTTTTTTTTTTCTGTTGTTCTCAGTGAGGCTGCAGCCTTGCCTTGCAGTCCCTTTAAAACTCTTTAAGCAGATGTTGGGAGGAGGATGAAGATAGGGAAGACGTAAAGCTGAGGTTAGGGCTCAGGCTGAAGACAAAGGTCTCCTGCTGATCAGATGGTGAACCAGGTTCAACAGGGTTTATCCCCCAACTGAAGCAGAGGTTGTCTGCAGGCTGACTTTGCAGGGATGGCCAGAGGAAGCAGACTTCCCGGTGCAGCGGTGGGGGCTGGAAACAGTTCTGAAACTGCCTGTTGACATTTGTAGCTGACCACAGTAGCTTGTCTTGAAAATCATTGTTTATGGGCTTTTTGCGAGCCTTGGTCTATTTTTTGAGTGTACGAAATAATATTTACTCTTAACATTATCCTGTGAATTCGGAAGCATCAGGGCTATTGTGTTGGAAAAAGAGTGCTGTATTTGGAAAAGAATATGGAAGTTGCCACGTATTTATGTGAGCCAAAAAAATGGGGGGAGGGGGGGTTAAAATGCATAAAGTGCTTAGAAAGAGCCAGGAAATCTTTACCAGGTCTTGGCTGGAATTTATAGGAAACATTTTGCATCTTTGGATGTACATCCTGGAATGCAAGTTGCTATTCACTAGACTCATACACAGAATTTCCACAAGAAATGAGGTGGCTTTGGTGGAGGGCTCACAATTGTGGGGGAAGATGTATAATAGGGTTGATGGGTTGCTTACACGTCTGGGGTGGGTAGGTGGGATGGAGGGTGGGGTGTACTTCCAGACACTCCAGCTATACGAACGGCAATGCAGCTGAGGCTTCCTTTAGCTCGAAAAGTCGAGAGTGATTCTATTCTGCCTCAGTCTTAGGGTATGTGTTACTTCAATCATTAAAAGCCATGTTAACTTTCAACAGCCAGCTTCAGAGCTGTTGCAGGATAATGCAGCACTTTGAGGAAGTTTGTCCCTGCCAGTCGCTGCAAATCCAGTGCTGCCTACCTAGCCAATGCCCTTCCTATTACAGTCTACAGATTGGTCTCACCATGCTGCCAGATAAACATAAACAAGGTACATAGGATGTCTTTGTGGGACAAAGTGTCCTGTGCATCACCTGTGAGTGTAAATTGGACAAGCCTGTGAGTGTTCTTGCTCAGTGGATGAACTGTTTTTACATTTACTTTTGAAAACGTAGCAGGTCATATAACTAGGTTTGTGGCTGAGAAGTTTTAAAAATTAGGTACAGCAATTATGTGGTTTTAGAGTACTTAAAATATGGACGGTACTGTTTCACTGTACCCTGCATGCCATTAACAGCTGAGGGATGATGACTTTCTACTCATTACAGCATCCTTCGGGGGTTGCTACTCTTTTGACTTTCACGATTTGGGGTGGTTTACTTACAATCTCCATTCCTGCCTGGGAAATTAGAAATAAATCCCATTTTGCACAAAAATGAGATAAAGAGGAAACGCTCATTCATCATCACCTATTTCTTGAATGCTCAGCACGTGCTCGGCAGGACTACACACGTACTGCATCTACTGCAGCTGTTATTGATAGCCACTGCGAGAGGGAGCGCACCTGAGTTGAGGACCACAAAAGTGAGGTGGTGAAATCAAATGCCTGTGTGTGGTTCCCCAGGACAAGGGGCCAAAGATACGGAACTAATCCTGTTGCTGCCACTTGAAAAATAAGCAAAGAAACACGTCATTGCTTTAAGATAGATTTTCTCCAGATAAAATATTTTTTCTTACCATGAAATTGTATAATGAAATCCTAATGAGATGAAAAGTCCAAAGGCCTCAAGCTTGAGAAGGGTACGTGTTGACACTGATAGTTTCCATGTAAGATTGTGGGATTTAGGATATTTTAAATGACTACCCTTCCCCACCAAAAAAGCAATATAGGTAAGAAAGGATTGACCCCTTAAACATAAGGGAGAGTGCTTAATTCCTGCTAATTTCTATATTTTGGACCCCACCCATCTGCACTGAGGCCAAAGAAAATTTAAAAAACCAAACAACCGCTTCTTAAATCATGAGCTCTGTAACTATTAAAGTGTCATTGTGACTCAGACTATCCGTGATTCTTTGAAATAAGATCTATTTCAAACACAATGGCCTGACATCCAGTTAGGCTGGATGACATGTGCTTTTTTTCCCCTTCTCTGTATCAGCCAGCACCCTCAAGTTTGAATTCAGTTCCCTGGACTCTAAGGGGCCAGAGATTTGCTTCAACCTATATTTAGAGAGACAATGATCCCAGAGCAGCAAGGAATTCCTCAAGGCAAGGAGCTTGTTGTTTAATAAGGGGAAGGTGACGAACACCGTGGAGACACATCCTGTAACAGGTGCTGCTGCAGGATGCAGGTGAAATGCTGCTGGGGACAGAGCAGGAAGCCCTGGCGCCTTGGGTGAATGGAGAGACTGAGGCCCCACCGAGGAGGTGGGATTTGGTGTGGACCCTGAGGGAGGGAGGGAGAGAAAACCGCAGATGGGAATAAGGGGAGGAGGAGAGCATCAGGCAGAGAGCGTCTTGACTCAAAGCCCAGAGGTGGGAAACCTGGAGGTGTTCAAAGAATAGCAGATGTCAGGTGGAGCTGCAGAGCAGACAGAGTCAGGACAGTCTCCTCAGGTGTCTACAGATCGATTACGTGTAAGTTTGTTTTTGTTCGCTGGTCATTTTACTCAAAACCAAATGGATTTGATCTTTGTTCCTTTCTTAACTTATTTTGAAAATATAGTAATACCTTAGAAAAATTCCACCATCAGAGTACGATCTAGTTCGTGGTCCAGAAAAACAGGGCTAACAGGTCCATAATGGGGTGAATGGGTGGGTTAGGGTTTTGGATGTTGGAGTACAAGGGCTTTCTGAGGGGAGGAGTGATAAGATCTGAGCTTGGAAAGATGAATCATGACGCAGTACAGAGGAACTATGGGGAAAGAAAGAGAGGGCTTCTTTGCAAGTTAACTAAAGTGAGTGGCCGAGAGCGAGAAGGACTGTGGCTGGGATGGACTGCTCACACGGGGCTGCGTGAGTAACTCGGGGTGCTTACACTTTGTGAACATCAGAGTCCGGGGAGCTTGGTTTGAGGAAAGGAATGTATTATGTGACTTTTGAAAATGGCATATTTTAACTAAGGTTTCCTTGGTCCATATTAAAATTAGACTTTATTTCCTGAGCACACGCAAATGGACCCAGCAAAGGAAGACAGGTGTGCTGCGTGATGGGGGAAGCCAGTCAGGATTAAAATACTGCCTACTGCCGTGAGTAACGCTGGTCCTTCTTATACTTAAAATAACTGCCTTTTGTTGTTACTAACACGGATGATGGTTGTGTCAAAATCCTTTGAGATAATTTACTTGCCAAGATTCCGCTATTCATCTAAAAAAAAATTTCGTTATCTCAGTAAAAGCAATCGTGAACATGTCCTAAGAATCATTTCTACCAAAAAGGGACATTTTACTCAAAGGCAGACATTTACAAAATTTGGATGTCTTTGAGTATTTTTGTACTGTGGCGGCCAAGTGATTACGTGTATTTTTATTTCTGCATCTTATTATACTGATGCTTCCTTTAACTTAAACATGCTGTTGAGCTTTCCAAATTTGTAAATTATTGATTAGCTGATTGCAGGCTTAAAATCAAGCAGGCTCTTCTAGGGATTTCAATCAGTCCCAGGCAAAACTGTGAAACGGTTGGCATTTCCTTCTGGATCTCTGGATGACCTTCTCCCTTTATAACCACCTCCTGCTCTTCTCATCTCTGCCCTCTCTCCCTCATCCCTCCTCAGGACTTTTCTGCTGGAGCATCTGCTCATGGCACCCATGTCTGCTTCCCGCATGTCCCTTCTAGCAGCCTCTCGCTCCCAGCAGGATCTTCCTTCAATTTCCTTTCTATCTACCACGTTTCTCCCTCCTTCAAATAGGAACAGTATTCAAAGACAAATCCCTACTAATATGTTAATGTGTCACTTTCCTTGGTAAAAGACTGTACTTTAATAGAGATCTTTGATGATTTGACCAAATGAAGTTATTTTAATAGGAACTTGGGCACCACACAGAATGCTGGGAGAGGAGAGGCTTACAATTTGTAAAGGTTTGTAGAGTTCTCTAAATGCTTTCACCTTCATTTTCTCCTCAGTTTGGTATATCTAAAAGGGGTTGGTGGTGAAAGGGTCAGAGAATAAGAATATGTATTTATATTTTAGCAGGCTTCTCAAAACATGTGATCAGGCTGCAACGAGGGTTAACTGTATCCTTGCATCTGCCTTTTAATCAGCGTAGAGTGGTAAAATCGCAAATTAAACCTGTTGTCATTCTAATAGTTGGCTTCCCTGTGAAGAAGCAAGGCCCCAGACTCACTTATAGAGAGATGTGGCTGATAATCTGAATCGAGATGACTAGGTTATTTACTGGGGCTTCTTGGAATGGTTGCCCGTCAGTGCAGCCCCCAAATGAATGGTGTACCAGTTCTAAAACCCGAGGTATGGGATAAGCTTAGGAATTATAAGGTGTTGAGCTAAGAGAAAAGGACCTGATACTTTGCCTTATACAAAGGACAAGGCTAGAGAAGACTGGTCCAGGGTGTCACGATGGCATTTATCAAGTGGAGACCAGAGGTGGGAAGGGAGGGACTGAACAGGTATTGCTCTACTAGTCAGCCAGCTTATGACTAGGGAGTCACTAACACAGGCTCAAAATGTTCTGTATCCAGTTCTATACTGTTTTCATTGAACTTCACAGATCTAGAAACTTTTGTGTTGTAAATTTATACAGTTAATCGTCCTTATTTTTCTTCCACTTCCCTTTTGGATTATGTAGTGTTTTCATAAAGAACTTCCTGAAAATGCATACCTGTCTCAGCTGTGTTGAGAATAGACAAAGAAAAAGGCTCTGGCTTCATTTGGGCTGGAGGGAAAATGGACATAGAATGGGACTTTAGTAAGCCAGTGGAGAGGGCAGGGGCCAAAGGGAGGGGTCTTCAATAGGACATGAAAAAAACAAAAGAAAAAAAGACAAGAGGGAACATGGCTGGCACTGCTCAGGCATCTATTCCTCTATCACCACATGGCTTTCTTTTGACATAGTCCTTGGAGAATTTTATGCTTGGTATGATTAAATCCAGTTTGGGTATTTGGAGTGGGTACAGATGTCCCTGGTTAGAAGCACTAGGCAGAGCTGCCTTGGCCACACTTTCCTGCCTCCTCTCCAGTTACCTATCAAGAATTAGCACCCAAGACTGGTAGGGTGCTTAAAAACAAGCAAACCAAATCCGATCCATGAATATCCTCTATATTCCTAGGAGGTTTTTTTTAAAAAAATACAGTCAAATTTTATTCCAATCTTATTTTAAAATAAAAATGAATCATAAATGAATCTACTGCAACTATTCCAGCCTTTAAAAAATTCAAAGAGTCATGGAGCTGCAAAATATTCTTTCCCCCAAACTGGTAACTCCTTCCTCCCAGATACTGACTGTCATTCCCTTTATAAGTTGTTTTTTAAATTGTGATTTTATAAACTTTGAAGTGTCAACATACATGCAAACTGTTATTACGGTCACTAATGCTATACCTCAAGGCAATGATTATAAGTTAAATGAAGAAATACTGTGTTAATCCTTTAGGTCATAATCTCTATTTTTATTTGGTTGCTTATTTTCATTGAACATAATTTCTTTTGAATCCATGGTAACTTCCATAGATGACTATGTAATTTTTCTTATAGAGGGATTCATAAATATGTCATATGATTTTTATACATAGTAATGTCTAATATAAATACTTTTTATAAAATTCAGTTTAAATAGGTTTAGTTCAATATATGACGCTTTTAATGGCCTTTGTGTCTACTTCAATTTGCCTTTAAAGACAAACAGTAATATCCATATACCTTAATTTTCTGACTAGCAAAATGGAAATAGTGATAACATCTTTTTCCTTCTCTTCCTCTCACCAAATGGTCTTAAATAAACAGTAGGAAGCTGCTGTAAGACTTTTAAAAAATGCAATCAATTTCTTTTCTCTAGCTCAGTTCTCCAGGTCCTTCCCAGGGTCAAGTATTGAACCAGGTTTTTGTTTTTTGAATAAAAGAGAAAAAGCAGCAGGAGTTTGATGGTTTGGGTGTCTGAGACTCCTCCCTTCTCCCTTGACCCAGCATGAGAAAGCAAAGGAGAAGCACCTTAGCTCCCTTAGTCCTATCTTCAGTCCCATCTTCTTTTTGTTTGTTTTTTATCTGTGTATCCTTTTCAAAGGCTTTTCACAGACATTCATCTTCATGATAGCACCGTGACATACACAGCCATTTCTACTTCCATCTTTCCAACTCGATGACCTCTTCAAGGTCTCACACTCATTATGCAGTAACATGGAGGCCAGAGGCCAGAGCCCTGAACCCAATGCTCCCTGAGAGAGTTTCTATATTAAGTACCTTTTCCAGCCTCAGTTTCCTTGCACTGGGGCTACAGAGGTCCCTGCTTTCCTGGAGCCTGTAGTAGAGTGGCTGTCTTCTGTTGCGTTTAGCCACAGTCCTGGCACATAGCTGGTGTTTAGTCAATGGTATCATTGTAAGAATGATGTGAGAGTACTATTATTGGAGGGAATCTGGAAGAGACTTGGCAGGGAGGCTGAGCTTGGATGTCAAGTTGGCAGCACATCCTGAGGTCAACATTACCTTGCACATTTTCATATTCTGTACTCTGGTTGCCTCCCTTCCCATCCCTTCTGGCCCCAGGTGGCTGCTGTGAGGATGTTTTGGTAATTTCATGCAAGAGTAACATATTCTTTGCCATAATTATATGGAATTAAGCATCCTTGGGGAAAAAGTTGAGATTCCTTCTTTTCTCCAAAAAATATGACAGTAAATCTAGAAATAAAGTTGCTCTTTTGTTTATTTCCTTTCCTCCCCTTCTTTCTTCCTGCAGCCTCTCCAAGGTGCAGCCACCATGATGTCAGCAGGCTGATGATGGAAGAGAAGGAATCTGGGACACCCTGTGCTCCAGCATCTCAGGACGATGGATGGAGGACAGCCTGTCCCTTCACCCCTAGTGCCCCTTGGGAACGTGTCGTCAGATTCTAGCATGTCTCTGGAGCAGAAAACCACGTTTGTTTTTGTGATTTTGTTGTTTATTTTCTTGGGCATCCTCATTGTCAGGTGCTTCCGGATTCTTCTGGACCCATATCGGAGCATGCCAACCTCAACCTGGGCTGACGGACTTGAAGGCCTGGAGAAAGGGCAGTTTGACCATGCCCTCGCTTAGCAGGACAGGAGCGAGAGCCCATCCTGAGGAGGAGAAGCGCTTCATGTCTCAGTGAGGAATTCTCTTTAGTCAGCGTTCTCAGCAACTCAAGTTTTAACCATATCTGGTTCTAGGACCACAATCCATGTTTTCAGTAAACATTTGAGGATATTAGAAACGGAGGTTTATGTTACTAACCAAAAATAGGAAGGTTGAAATTTTGATATTTATTCAATGAATGAATGTTGGTGAATGTGTGTGATGGTGAAACCAAGAGCATCAATAGTGACTTTGCCTAAAATGAAGCCCTGCCGGACCTGACAAGAGAAAAAGACTAGAAAGGATCTGATTTGAATCTGATGACAGGGCCAAAAAGAGACTTCCTCACTCTAATCGTGTCTCCCAGTTTGTTTTATTTTCATAGGAATCTGGGTCCTAGGTAGAGAATGAGGAAGAAGTTGCTGAATGGACCCAAAGCAGGCACTTGCTTTCTCCTAGAGCAAAGAGCATTGGGCGGCAATGGGAGCTCTTAGAAGAAGTGGTTAATCCCTGGAAAATATGAGTGAGGATGATACCATTTTACTTTTCAAATAGAACCAAATTCAAAGGCTTATGGAGGTTTTAAAACTATTTACCAGGCCACATGCATTCTGTGTATTTGTATTATTAACCTGAGTAGAGGTAGCGATACATAATCTGAATTTACTTTCTTTGCACAGTTGATTGAAATAATAGATTGCAAATGCTGCTCGTTTTTTTTTTTTTAATAAAAAGTTAATTGTTTAGAGGAGAAGACTTTTACAGTCTTAAGAGGAATGTGTGTTTATGACTGAATATAGAAACCAAATAAAACTTTTCAAGAAGCAAAGTGTCTCCTCTCTTATTTCAGGGCTCTGGATGCAGTGTGTTATATCGAATGCTGAGGACTAACTGTTCCGGGAAAGAGAAAAAAGAGCAAAGACTACGAGAGGTCATCTAACTCATCCCTCTCCCATTTCAGGAAAGGCTCTCACAAATTGTCCAGACACATGAGATCTATTCTAAGCACTAAGTCCCCCAAAAAGAGAGATATGAAAACCTCTTATTCTACTTCTGTATTGATAGGAAAAACTTGCAAATAAACTAAACTCCTTAGGCTGTATTTATAGTCTGTGTCTTCTAATTTTCTCCTCAGCTAGCCATCATTTTTTAAGTTAAAAAAAAAAGTTTAAAAAAACCAACTGTGCCTCAAAAGACAGCCCTTAGTAAAACTGCTCCTTTGTCTCTGCCTCTCTTTCTTTCTCTTTTTTACATTTTGGAGATCCTTCTGCCCAGATTTCCCCTCTCTCCCTGTTCCCTTTAGATTTTTTCCATTAAAAAAATAACAGCTTTATTAAACTATAATTCACATACCATAAAATTTAGCCTTTTAAAGTATTGGTTTTTAGAATATTCACAGAACTGTGTGACCATCGTCACAATATAATTCCAGAATCTATACCCACTAGCAGTCACCTCCCATCTCTCTTTCTCTCAGATCCAGTAATTTCTAATCCAGTAATCTCTATTCTATGCATCTGCCAATTCTGGACATTTCATACTAATGGAATCAAAGAGTACATGGCCTTCTGTGTCTGGCTTCTTTCACTTAGCGTGTTTTTAAGGCAGGATCCCCCATGTTGTAGCGCTATCAGTACTTCATTTCTGTGTGTGGCCACATCACATTCCATTGTTTGGCTCTACTACATTTTGTTCATCCATCACCTATCATGGGAATTCATTGGCCAGTCTGAAGAATGGTGCTATGAATGTATTTGTACAAGATTTTGCATGGATATGCATTTTCCATTCTCTTGAGTAAATTCCTATGAGTGGATTTGCTAGGCCATATGTTAGTTCTACGTTTAACTTTCTGAAGAACTGTGAGACTGTTTCCCAAATCAGCTGCATTATTTTACATCCCCACTGGCAATGTATGTAAGTTTTGAGTCTTTTCTTAATTCTTCCCAACTACTCAGATTTCTTCTTCAGCTATAGAATTTATAACTGAGCACATCACTTCGAGAATGAGCCAGATTAAAAGGAGAACCACCTCGTAGTTTCTTCATGCTACAGGTTAACTGATACCTTCGAAGAGCCTTTGCTTCTAGATCTGAAACAAAACACTGATGCTAATCCTGGGCTCTATTAAGTCACCTGAGTATTTTTTCGTCTTACTATTACATCTTTCTTTGACCCACTAATTATAAAGTTTTATTTTTTCTTCAAATGTACCATATCATGTGTGTCCTTATTTAATTTTTTTTCCTATTTTACTAGGAGTTTATTCAAACCCATTTAAGTATTTATTGAGCACCTGCTTTGAGCCTGGCTTTTCTAGTGCTGGACAGATAGGAAAAGTACAGGGCTAGTTCTTGCTCCTGAGTAATTTTCTACCTCACTGAAGAACTGAGAAATGAAAAAAGGCATGTGTCTGAATCATTGTTCAAATAACTGTGGGAACCTATGGTTTCTACACCATCAGTCTCATCTGGGAGTTTAACAAATGTATATGCTCCCCTCCACTATTTTTTTAAGCTCTTTATTAGAATATAATAGCTTTATACTGTTGTGCCAGTTTTTGCTGTACAGCAAAGTGAATCAGTTGCATTTATAGATATATCCCCATATCCCCTCCCTCCTGTGACTCCCTTCCGCCCTCCCTATCCTGGCCCTCTAAGTCATCACCCATCATGGAGTTGATCTCTCTGTGTTATGCAACAGCTTCCCACTAGCTATCTATTTTACATTTGGTAGTGTATGTATGTCAGTGCTACTCTCTCACTCCGTCCCAGCTTCCCCTTCACCCCCCACCCCATGTCCTCAAGTCCATTCTCTACATCTGCATCTTTATTTTTGCCCTGTCACTGGGTTCATCAGTACCATTTTTTTAGATTCCATATATATGAGTTAGCATACGGTATTTGTTTTTCTCTTTCTGGCTTACTTCACTCTGTGTGACAGTCTCTAGCTCCATCCACTTACTTCACTACAAATAACTCAATTTCATTCTTTTTTATAGCTGAGTAATATTCCATTGCATATATGTGCCACATCTTCTTTATCCATTCATCTGTTGATGGGTATTTAGGTTGTTTCCGTGTCCTGGCTATTGTAAATAGTGCTGCAATGAACATTGTGGTACATGTTTCTTTTGGGATTATGGTTTTCTCAGGGTATATGCCCAGTAGCGAGATTGCTGGGTCATATGGTAGTCCTATTTTTAGTTTTTTAAGGACCATCCATACTGTTTTCCATAGTGGCAGTACCAATTTACATTCCCACCAACAGTGCAGGAGGGTTCCCTTTTCTCCGCACCCTCTCCAGCATTTATTGTTTCCAGATTTTTTGATGATGCCCATTCTGACCGGTGTGAGGTCATACCTCATTTCCACTAATTTTTTGTATAAAAGGTATTTTGATCATAGTAAAAATGTAGAAACAATATGGAAAAATATAAAGTAAATAGCAATAGTCAAAATTCTGCCTCCATGGTTCATTCTACCTCCTTAGTTTCTCTTGAGGTGCTTATTGAAAGTGTAGATTCCTATACCCTTCTATCCCTAGAGGCTGATTCTGTACAGGTGATCAGTGAGCAAATGCTTCAGGAGCAAGAATATGGAAGAGAGTGAGGTAGCCAAGATAGTTAAGGAAATGCCCCAGAAAAAACGGCTTAGGTGAGATGGTACATGTTTAAGTGCTTGGCATAAAGCTTTATGCAATGGAAGTTATTATTCTGAAATAAATTACATCTTGACGGAAGAGGATGGACGTGTTTTAGATGTGTGCAATGGAAGAGAGGAGGGAAATCCACAGAAGAGGAGAAGGAGGTGTGGGTGTGGGGCTTTTAGGGAGGAGAGCAGTCTGGCTGAGAAGATGGCTGGAGTGGTAACTGGAACTCACATAGGAAGGGCAAGGGTGGAGCTGAACATCCGAAGGTCCAAAAAGGCAAAACGAAGGATGGGAATCACTGTAGAGTCTTGAGAAAGAAAATGACATAAGGAGTGGTGGTCAAGGCCAGCTTCAGCACCCTCCCTCGGGGCCAGGCTGGGATCTGCTTCTATAACAGGAACAGATGGAAATAACCACCTGCCCTCCAAGAGGCCTTTGAGCACAGGACTGCCAGTAAGTGCCACAGGGCCTCCCAAAGCCTGCTCTTCTTTCTTTCCTCCCTTTATCCTCCACTCTATTTTTGTTTTTCCTTCTCAGATTACTGCTCCTTCTTCAACCACCCCCTCACTGTGACTCCTGCACTCCACCCCTCCCTTGTCCAGAGCAAGAGATCAGAACAAGTGATAAAACACTTTGGGCTGTGCAGAGTAAATTGACCCCTCCTGGGAGAAGTGCTAACTCTCTGTTTTAATTACTCAGGGCTCCTTGGGGTGAACAGCATACTCTGGAAAGGTCACAGTAGCCGCTCCTTCCTGGCTCTCTGACTACAGGAGTTACAGTGCAGCATTTTGCCTACTTTACAAGATATTTATAATGAGTGCGGCTGCCCTCTATCATGTATATCTGCATCCCAGGATGAGAAAAATTACTTTCCCAAGGTCACTCTAGAATAGAGCTGACTTTTGATTCAGAAAAATGTGGCAAACTCATTCTCAGTCTGAGCTCTGACTGGTTTGTGCTCCCAAGAGAGCCCAAATTCTAGATCAATATTGCTCCTTCCAAGAGACTACTTTTTTTTAAACACCTTAAACACTGTAAAATAAGTCTAATATGGGGTTTGAAGGAGATTAACTTGACTCCTGCTGTTAAACTAATGAACATTCCAAGCGAGATCCTTCTTTTACTATTTTTAAGGGTTAAAGCTGAAACAAAACAAGCAACAGTTTTTAGAGGCAGAAATTAGAGCAGATCCTTATGTATGCAGGAAAAAATATGCATTCAAGTTCCTCTTGTATTGGATTCATTGCATAGTGTTTTACTGAAACACTGAAGCTTTTATATTATATTGATAAATTCAGTGTGATGAGAAATGTTACTTGCCCACCATAAATCATCTAAAAAAACCTAGTAGTTTGAAGATGTCAACTTTCAGAATTGACATGTACAGAATAATGAAACAGTTATTTTCAAAAAAATTTTAAGCTGCAGAGCATTGAATAAATTCTGAGATATGATTTGTGAGATCTAAGATGTATGTCTTCTGAGAAACATTATGCAAAGAGAGGTGTCTCAATTATTGATTTATCACAAAGTTGTAGAGTAAAGAGCTGTGATCTCTAGAAAAAGTGCTCAAATCCCTATACGTGCATACGCAATGTGGGATCAAACTGGCCCACAACAGAAGAGGTTAGTTATTTGCTTGTTTTGAGATGCAAAAGAAGGACGATCTAAACTTTGTATCTCCTGTTACTTAAAAGAATAAATGAATTCTTCCCAGACAGGTGTCTACATCTTCAGAAGCAAGTCCTCCCATCCTTACAGCTTGCTCTGGCCTGATGAGTCAGCACCCAACCCTTCAGCCAGTCTGGGGTCTTTACCAAGGTCATTTTTTAGAATAGGATTCCCTACTGAATTTAGAAATAGAGTGGAAGTTTTGCTTCCAGTTTCCTGCCATAAACTACACTCATGTCTTGTCACAAATCACCACAAGATATTCTTATATAATTCCATCCCATAGACTTTCCCAATATCCTGATTGATGTGTCTATGCTTTAGCCTAAGAGACATTCCCTTAAACCATCTTTCAAAGGGGATTTCCATGTTTTTTCTTTCAAGATTCCCATCATTTTCTTCTAAGCCCTATTATATTCTTGGAGCTCTGAATTTTAGCCAGTTTTTAAGAAGGCTGCTCTTCCTGGATTCTTTGGAGTTTGCAAAGCTGGAAAGAAACACTGCGGTCATCTATTTTAACCCCCTCACTTTGCATATAAAGAAATAGGGAGGCAAAGAGGTCAAACAGCATACCCACCATCACATCCTCACCCATACCCACAGTCACATCCCCACCCACACCCACAGTCACATCCCCACGCACACCCACAGTCACATCCCCACCCATGGGTTGTAGTTGTGTCATCTTACACATGTGGTATGTGTGCACGTGAGTTCAAGCAGAATGAGCAGTTAATAAAGCTATGGAGTGAAAAATGTCCTTTTGCTAATTGACATGAGAGATTCTTAAATATCTCTTTTTTTTTTTTTTTTTGGAGAAGGGAAGACACATGTTGTGTTTCTTAAAAACAACCCTATGGACAGTCCATTTTCTTTTGGGATATTCCCAAGCTTCAGTTTAGATGTCTGGACAACAAGAAATATTTCCAGGTAGATTATAAAGGATTCCTTAGCAAAGATTCTGTTTCTTTAGACACAGGATGATCAGTCTAGGATAAGGCTTCCAAGTTTCTTTATTTCCAAACAGAACTTTGAGCTGTTTTTCTCAGCTGGAGAGGCCCGCCAAGGGACATTACAACATAAAGTTCATAAAGCCTTTGGATACAGCCCTATCTCTGGTTTATCAAAGAGATGTCTGGATCCTCATAGAACATAGAGCTTCAAGAAGTTATACAACAAAGTATTTCAAGTTTGAAAGTACCCTTTATCCTTTCTGTCATGCATTTTTTCCTAGTTACCTCACTTCTTTCTTTCCCTCTATTTTCTGATAAGTGGAGTGCTGGAAGAAGCTTAATACAACATTAAATTCAGTACTTCTCTGGTACATGAATATTTCTTCAATAGTCACAACAAACGGCTACCTGATGTCTGACTCAACATGTCTAACTTCTTGAGGAGTCCATCCCATCTTGAGCTTCTTCTGTTTTACATAAAATATTTTTTAACCTAGTGTAAATGTATATTTTGGCAATTTTCACCAATTGGACACTATTTTTTTCTTCTGAAGGGACAGATTTCTAATATTCTTTAACAGGACAACCCTCGAGATGTAGCTATTGTTGAAAGACAATTCTCCACGGATCCCTCCTCTTTCTGCATGTCTTTCCAGCCAAGGCACTAACAGTGTTTTGTTCTTTTCAAAGATGTTTGTTTAGAGATCGTACCTCTCTTTCCCTCATAAGATGGTTGGGCAGATTTGCCTGTAGCCTATTACAAAAGATTGGGATTTCCTAAGTTCGGGGTTCCTCTCATAAGGCAAACCGCTGTGTGTGCAAGCATTATCTGGTCCGATTTGTATTGCCCTGTGAGAATTGGGCTAAGAAACTGACACAGGGAACTATGGTATCCTGGGCACTGTGGTTGCTGTGAGTAATGAACTGTCCTCTGTCTCTGAGTCTTGTGTCTTCTACCAACATGCATGGAACTGTGTCAGGCTAACATGTCAGCTTGTAAGTATGGTCAAATTGCAGCTCCTTCAGAGTTTCTGACAGTTATCGTTATTCCCCCAGGATAAAAAACTCCAGTCCCTTCAACTACCCTTCTTAGTGCCATATGTTTTGAATCATCTCTTGTTCTTATCAAACATTCTGGACGCTCTTCAGTTTAACTATGTCCCTGCTGCATAGAAAGGAAAATAATAGCCCATATGTGGCTGACTAAGATGAGTAGAACCAAATTATGTTTTATTTTGTTCTAAAAAGCACACGCTACAAGGCAGCCCAAGATGAAACAAATCTTTTCTTGCAGCCACATTACTACTGACTCATACCAAATTCTCAATCAGTTGAAACTCTCAGACATTTTTATCTATGCCAAGGTAGAAATTTACCTGTGCCATGTTATATCAAATGTTATGTCAAACATAAATTCCCATTCTGTTCTTGTACACTTAAAATTTTGCACCCCAGTCTAAGTTTAAAGTGTCTCTTTTTTAACTTCATTGTATTCCATTTGGCCCACCATTCTAGGCTTTTTGTAACCTGATTCCCTCGTTATCATATCCATCATGCTCACCACCTTTGTGTCATCCGTATGTTGGCTCAGCAAGCCTTCTCTGAGTTTTCATCCATATTAATGGTAAAATGGAACATATCAGAGTCAAGTAGAGAGCCCTGGGCCATGCCGCAGAGATCTCAATGCATTTAAGGAGTCAGTTGGCAAGGAGTAATTGTAAGCAATTGCTCCCCATGAGAAGTTCCGTGGAGAGACTCCATAGCAATGTTTAAACGAGGGGAAACATATGAAGCATGACGACTCATTCAAGTCTACAGCAAAGCTTCAGAAGACAGGGGAGCCACCAAAGTGATATTTGCATAACTTTCAGAGCTCAGCTGAAATGCTATGGGTCCAAACTGGCAAATGGTAGTCACACAAATGGCAACAAGAGGCTTTATCTATGTTTACTAGAGCTTAAAACTCATAGGCAGTGAAAAGACTTTTAGCTACACCCACCTTTCTGCCCAGCCCTGTAACTCTGGTTACACGTGAAAATAATCATGCAATGTCCGCCTGAGAAGATTCCTCCTGGTGGCAGAGATCATCAGTCTTATACTAATCCACTTGAGATAGCACGAAACAGTGAAAGAGCACACACCTGGCAGCTTGGATTCTTGTCCTGCAAGGAGCTGGCTGAGAGGCTTGCTTTTTAATGTCCCTTAATTCCTCTAGGCCTCACATTCTTTACTTGTAAATTGAGATGTTTGGACTAGTTAATCTCCAAATACCCTTTTATTACTAAAAGAAGCATTTATAGCTAGAAATTTGGGAAGCATTGACTGAACACCAATGTGAAAGAGACTTGAAGAACTTAGATAATATGTCTCAGGTCCCATGGCCAGTGTGAAGCAAAGTGAGAATTTGAATTCAGTTTGCCTTGGAATGCTTGCCTATCTACAAAACAGCACCAGGAATCAAACAAATAGCAAAAACTCTAGAAGTAAAACAAACTCTAGAAATAGAAATAGGGTTTCCTAGAAATACTAAGGTGAATCATTCTGCTGACATTTCTGTTGTTATTATTATTGTTATTTTTAAGAAACCACCTGGAAAAGAGGTTTTATGGGCCAGAAGGTCGCCTTTCACAGGGCTGTGAGATTGACCTAATATACTGAGTTTTGTTTTGTTTCGGATATTCAGCCTGTTTACACTTAACCTCCAACCCTCATTCATTTTGTGACCTTGGGAAAGTGACTTAACTTTTTTATACCTCATTTCTCATGTGTAAAATGGGCATGCTATTAATAGCATCTTCCCCACAGGGTTTTTTTTCACAAGAACTAAGTGAGAAGATGAGACTAGTATCAGACTAACAAGCTTTTGACAAATATTCAACTATTACAAAGCAGGAGGGATATTTTACATGCGTACCTCACTGAGACACTAAGTTGTTTCAATATGCACCCCAAACACAAAACTGTGCCTTTAAAAAATTAGGCTATTAAGGGCAAATTTTATAAAGTTGTGCTTTTGTGATTATTTCATTTGTTTTTTCAAGCTCAGGATATAATGAAGGAAATATCCAGTTAAAGTAATGATTAATTTGAGTTCAGTACCTAAAATAAAAACTTTATGTTTGGAACTAGTTTAGACCTCTAGGCAATGAGAGACAAGATTTCTTATTTTCATTCCCAGAAGTGCTCTTTCATCATGCAAATTTTTTTTTTTACATGAGCCAACTTTCAAAATATATGGAAGCAGAAATGATTCACTCTCAGGTTTCTTATCATTGCTTTGCTGGTGACCTTGGTAAAGTCAACTGAGTTCCTTCATCTTCCCCATAAAATGAAAGTAATAAATGGGACTATTTGGCAAATAAATCAATGATCTTTTGTGTGAAAATCTTACCAAAATATTAAATATCAAAATACAAATATTTGAAAATAATGAATTTCTGTTGTGTCCCCAAAAGAAATAGATTATGCATACATTTTGTTGATAAAAGACACATGGTACATGTTACAAATGCTACTTCTTAGTTCTGGAGTAACGTGTTTAATCCTGAAATATTGGAGAATTTATTGTGGATGTTCTCTAGCACTATAATTCCTGCCCCTTGCCAGCCTGCCACCCCCCCTAAGATAAGTAGAGGCTTTTGCAGCTATTTTTAGTTTTAAATTAGTTTTAAATAGGGAAAACATTAATCTTGTGATTACCCTCCTCACAGAGTTCCAAGACTGAGCTTTCATGGAGGTCACTCTGTTCCTTTGAGTGGTCTGTAAGTGACGTTTCAAAGAATACCCAGCTAGTGAGTTCAGGAATGAAACTATGTGTTTATTTAAATATCTTACCAAGGAGGGCAAAATATGAGGATGATACGTCCTCTAAGTTTTGCAAAGAAATTCTTGGCAATAAATCTCATTGACTCTTCAGAATTGGATAGGTCTGCCTAAGCACGTTGGACAGTTTTCCAAGATATCAGGTTATTGGCCACAGCTTTTGGTGATGAGGTTTCTATGGGGTAAACACCTCTGGGGAGAAATCTGTAATTGGTGCATCCTATAGCATGTCATTGGGAGACTGCAATGACTAGCCCCTGTGCTCAGCTGCTATCCTCCCCCAGAGACTTTTCTCAAAATGTAACTTCTCCCTTCCGCCCTGGGAAACTCCTGCCTGTTTTCTTGGATTGTTGGACATTACTGAGTCATTCTCTACCTTTGCTTACCTTTCTGGGTAATTTTTTTTTTCAAAGTAAATCTTTATTTGTTTAAAGAGAAATCAAAATGTGAGGAGTTTAACACGAGAAAATAACATGGAAATCACATTACAGATTTTCCTTGACTTACAGAGGGTTACGGCCCAATAAACCCAACACAAGTCTAAGATGCATTTAATACCCCTAATTGGTAGAACATCACAGCTTAGCCTTGCTGACCTTAAACATGCTGAGAACACTCACATTGGCCTACAGTTGGGCACAATCATCTAACACAAAGCCTTCTGCACAATAAAGCAGTGGTTGTCTCAGGTCTTTCTGGGTAATTTACATTTAAGAAGTGAAAGTTTCCAAATGCTACAAGATCACATTTTGCATTAATCAATTCATTCATTCATCAACATACATTATACAGATTGCCTAATGGCTATCAGGCATTGTACTAGGCCCTTGATAGGTTTACAGAGATATACAAAAGTACCTACTCTTGAGGAGCAGACATTCTAGTTGGGAAGCAGAAAATGGTTCAACTTCTATTTATTACTTAATAATTTTTGAAGAAGCTAACGTTCGGACAAAATTACACCCAAGATGCCCCTTAAGATTGATTTGTTTCAATTTACCTTCTAGAAACAAAATTACTCTCCATTAGTTTTTAAATGAATATAATTTAAAAGCATTTCATAGAATTTCAGTAAAATACAACATATGAGTAAATGTTATTGAAATATATAAATGTCTTAAATGATGTCTTCAAATCCCAAAACTACCCAAAGTTTTATTTCTGGAAATGTCTTTAAGATAGATTTAGAAAAAACACTTGGATTTAGGCCAAATGATGAACCACAGTTCTAGGAAGCCAAATTAAATCAGTTAAATGGTGAATAGAAAGAGTTATCCAGGTAATTCAGACCTCTTGTCTCCTAAGGAACCAGTGCTAAAGCTCATAAGTGGGGAGAGGATTGTTACTCAGATCAGCTGATATATAAGTAGTATCCACAGTGCCTGAAATCTCTGCTTAATCTGATAGGAATTATTTGTAATCATCTTCATTGACCGTATATTTCCTAGCCAGCACATTGCTTTAAATATAACATATACTTCATAATTATTTGTCACATAGAAGTGAATTTAATTGAGGTAAGTGCCCAAATATCTGCTTATCCCTGTGGCCACTAAATACTGCCTGTTATAAACGTCTATGTTTAGATTCTTAAGGTCAAAAACATGAAAGTCCTGTAATGTCTTTTTCTTTCTTTCTATCCAAACTGTCCTATTTAAAAAATTACTAGTATGTCGTCTATGAGGAAATTTTGTGTGTGTGTATGTAGGAATTTTTCTCAGGGCTAACTCTCATTTGGGGAATAAGTTTTACTTTCTAACCATCCTTTGAGCCCCACGTAAGAACATATTTGAAAATAGAAATATATTGGTGATTTTGTCTCTTTTAAGCTAAACCCATCTTATATGAAATTTCTGCTTTTTAAAAGTTACCCTACAACCCCAGTTTGAAATGGAATTTAGTATAATAAACATTTACTTAATAAACACACCAGGACAGAACTGGATGATGGATTATCATACATGTAAACATCCACTGGCAAAAACTAACCAACTCTTTTTCAATTTAACTGGACTGGATCTTTTTGGCTGGCAGCCCTTCTGCACTCAGCTGAACTGGCACTCTTCGTATTTTAAAGAGACACATGGATTTCCAAACTTAATCTTTAAATCCCTAATAGCTTGGTCTCTGCTATAATTCACTAATTCCCTTCTGCTTGTTCTAATGAAAGGAAAGGCTTAACAAGGAGGGATGAAATTATTGTGGGTTTTTTTTTTAATCAATAACAAACCTAAAAATGAATGTGGAGCCTTTTGTTCAAAGAGATCAAAATGCATTGCATTATGGCTTATAATTTTTGCACTTTCATGCATCCATTTTTGTTGTATTATAGATTTAATAGCCAAGGTTTCAAGTTGCTATGTCATTTTCCCTTGTTCAATCATTTATTTGACAAAAATGCATGGAGAGCTTCCTACATGGATGGCATTTTACTGGACATTCATTGAATCAGATAGCATCGCTGGCTTTGGAATGTTTAAAATCCAATAAGGGAACTAAGGATCACAAACATACAGCAGGTTACAGACTGAGTGTGGGCAAAGAAAGATGGATCTCTGCTGGTTGGTCATAATGAAGGAGGTGACATTTATCCTAGGTTTTGGAGAAGAGATGAAATTTCAATATGCGAAATCAGAAGAAAGAAGAAGGATGAACGATGGAACAAGACTGGAAAGTGGCAGGTCTGGGTTCTGGAAACTGCCAGAAATTCACTTCATGGACTCTAGGACATCAGGGTCTTCATTCATAAAATGAAGAACTGGGTTAGGTGATCTCTGCCTTCCCTTCCAGCTCTATCATTCCCTGGGCATGGAGAGGCATGGAATTTGTATGAATGGTCTGGAATGAACAGTAATCAAGAGGAGACTGAGGAGACTACCTTCAATGATATTAACAATAATAACAAGATCTACAATTAAACAGTATTAGATTTTAGTGTGGAAGAACAAAAACTTTTGAGTCTTCTCCACCCATCGGTTGATATTCAAAAAACCATCCTGAGTGACCTGATATTTGCATTAAGTTTTGTTACTCATCCCTTTGTACTTCCAGTTATGTCAATTAATTGCTTCAGAAAAGTTTGTTTCTTGCTCTTCTCAGAGAGGAACCTGTCCCACAGGCGGGTTAAATTTAGGTATTTGGGATCTTTAAGACACAATCAATGTTGGCATTGAAGAGGAGGAACCACCCCCCTTCAGTGGCATCAGGATCCCCTCCTTCTATCCTGTTTTTATACAAATTGCTGGGTTTTTTCAACAGTTTGGTGGCTTTGGGGACTCATGAAAGAAGATGCATTATTTTAGTATGTAAAATATTTGCAAGGATAACTTTTTCTGAGCGAGGCTTGTTCGAGTTCAAGTCATTGAATAGTCCCTGTGCAGATGCCACATGACTCCTCCCCCAGCTCCTCCTCAAAAAACGAGCAAGATTCTTCCAGCTAAATAGAGCTTCATCTTGCTATGCATTATCTTGTTATCCCAAGGCATCACAGCTAATAATGTGAAGGAGCAAAAAGCCAGGGGGCTACAACAGTTTAGACTTTATCTGATAAACAGAGAGAAGTAATTATTTTAAATTATTTTTAAGTAGGGAATGGCTTGATTTGAACCATTTACTAGGAAGAATGATTTGGAGACAGAACGCAACATGGATGAGGGACTTTGGAGGAAGGAGACTGTTCAGGCAGAGAAAACTTCTAGGATGCATTGTAAGAAGCTTGAACTAGGTGATAATAACAAGACTGAAATGGAAGAGATTCAAGAAATATTGAGAAGGAAGGCTAGAATGATCTAGAACAACACTGTCCAACAGAAATATAAAGGAATCCACAAATGTAATTTTAATTTCTGGTGGCCACATTAAAATAAAACAAAAGGAAATAGGAGAAAGTAATTTTAATAATATATTTTACTTTGCACAATATATCCAAAATTTTGTCATTTTAACATGTAATCAATGTAAAAAAGTATTAATGAAATATTTTATAGTCTTGTTTACTGTATTAAGTGTTCAAAATGTAGTGTGCACTTTGCACTTACATCTCATCTCAATTCAAACTACTCACATTTCAAGTGTTCAACAGCTACCTGTGGCCAGTGGCTACCACATTGTTCAGTGCAGCTATGGAATGGCAACAAATCATACGTAAATTGGAGCATGGAAGAAGAGAGGAGAGAGAATCTGAGGATATGAGTCTAAAGGAAGAAGAATGGCTCCTTTATTAAAAGTGAAAATGTTAGAAGATGCTTGTGGTTGGGGAAAAAGAGTGGGTATAGAGGACAGACAAGTAATGAGTCCATCATTTTGACTTGAAGGTTCCAATAAACAACTATAGGAAAATATGGAGCAGGCAGGTGGAAGGGCAGGGTTAAAATTCAGCATGGAGGACTTCCTAGGTGGCGCAGTGGTAAAGAATCTGCCTGCCAATGCAGGGGACAGGGGTTCGAGCCCTGCCCTGGGAAGATTCCACATGCCACGGAGCAACTAAGCCTGTGTGCCTAAAAAAAAAAAAAAAAGAAAAAGAAACAAACAAACAAAAAAAATTCAGCATGGAAGACAGAACTCAGAATGGAGACACAGACTTGGGAACTGGTTCTAAGGGGGTGACGAATGGAATGGTGATATTCAACGTGGTTATCAAGCGCAGGGAGAGGAAAGAATCTTGAGAAATGCTGCAATTGGAGGGTACAAGAAGGAAGGCAATTTGGTAAATGAGAAAGGGTCACAGTCAGAAGCCTGGAAGGAGATCCAGGTCTGGCAGAGCCAGAGTGAGGGGCCAATGGGCTGGAGTCTCCCCAGGATTCAGAAAACACCCTGGACTGGAGGGAAATGGAAGCACAATAAGAAAGTTGTAGTAGGAAAGGCATGTTTTAAGTTTCAGTTTCATTGTGTTACTCACTGACTTTAGAGAAACTACTGTCTTTTTTTCTGAGTTTCCATTTTCTAATTGTAATAATAAAATAATAGGTTACACATTTTACTTGCTTCCTCTCCTGCAGCAAATACTGTGCTAAGAGACTTACAAACATTATTTAGTTTTCACAAAATCCTTGTGAAACAAATTTTAGGGATTATGCTATGATAGAGCATTATTAGATGATGATATGGCCAAGGGATCCGTTTACAACTTATCCTAGACACCTTTCTACTTAATGAAGCTCTCAAGAGGGAGACAGATGCATACGTGACATGGAAAATAGCAGATTCATAAATTTATTTCATGTACTTACATATATTTTTTATCCCCCCCAGAAAACACTGCTTATATCAGCTTAACAAGAGACTTCCTTAGGATATTGGGCACATTGATGCCAAAACACCAGGTGATTATATGAGTGTTGATTCTGAAGACAGGGTGGCTTTAACCCATAAGTTACATTATATTCCAAATAGAGGAAATGGATGTCTGGAATGCATACAAATATTCTAAAAAGTTTAGGCTGCAATTTAAGAACCAATCATAATTTCTTAATCAAAATCACAAGCTAATTAGAAATTCTGTCTTTTTATTATATCAATGCTCATTTACTTAGCATCCAGGATACGGCCTAGCAATGGAAGACCTGGTCTTGCATAATCATAATGCAGAGTTCTTGCCCTTCAATTATCTATAATCTAGTTGAGAAGACAAAACTGATGCACAGAACATTTAGAGAGCAATAAAAGCATGTAGTTAAATACTAAGTCAAGTGGTGCATAAAACCATATACTAGACAGGCAAGAAGAAGAGGGAGAATGCAGAAGGTCAGTGGTCGGGGAAAGACTCACAAAGGATTTTAAATGATAGGGAGAAGTTGGGTAAGGAGACAGGATAGAAGGATACACCTGTCAAGAGGATCAAGATGAAGATAAATGGAAGATCTTAAGCACTGGATAATATTCCATTGTCTGGATGTACCACAGTTTATTTATCCATTTACCAACTGAAGGACATCTTGGTTGTTTCCAAGTTTTAGCATCTGCTCAGTTTTTCTGTGTACCTAAAACTGCTCTGAAAAATAAAATCTATGAAACATAGCAAAAAAAAAAAAGATACATGGAAGCTCAGGGAGGGGAATACGTATGGTGCTGTAGGTTCTATTCTTCACCCCCCTCTCTTCCTCTTCTCCCTCTTCTTCTTCTATCGCCCCACTCTGTACACACACACACTCATACACACATACATGCTTGTGGCCCTATGAGTGTGTATGTAGGTAAGTATACATAGGTTTACTTCCAAATAATATTCGTCTCCCACCAGTAATTTTTGGTGGAATATTTCTGATTAAATATTTCTGATAAACTCGGAAACATGATAGGTTGCTGAGAGATGACAATCTATAATTTTTAAACCTCCATTTTATGGCTAACACATAAAATGAGAGAGTATGAGAAAGCAATGAGGTACTGGCTGCCCCTGACTAAATCCAACAAATCCATCCTCCTTTCAGAAGTCAAGGACAGGTCAACACCTACATCAGGAAGATATTTTTATTAAAAAATAATTCCTTATATGGAAAAAATTGATTGTTTTTTGATTGACACCATACTTTAGTCTTGTATACATTTTTGGTTTATCATTGCTATGGGCAATAGAGAGAAAATTGCTCTGTAATATTATCCCTCTGTGTTCAGCAATAAAATCTAAGATAAATAAAATATTCTTCCAGTGCAGTGAGTTAGGTCACCAAGATGAAAATTCAGTTTTATGGGTTAAAGTAAAGTTGTGAATCATGGGCGCTATTACCAAAAAAGCTAGGTTTCTAAGACCAGGATAAGGATTCTTATATAAAATTCACAATGTCCTCGGCTACCTTGATTGTGCAAAACAAAGGGACCAACATTTCTGTTTGGTTTATTTTTAATTTTGAGATCTAGTAAACTGGATTGGATTTGCCATGGGATTTTTACAACTGGTAAAAATATATTGCTTTATTTTTAACTGAAAACTGCTGTAGTTCACAGACTAGGACTTAAAAACTGTGTTTTCCAAGATACATCAATTGAGTATGATATTTTTGTTGTTTTATTGTATCTTTAACAACCTCCATGAGCAGTTTGTGGAGGAGTAGCTATATCTGTATTCTGCAGATGTACTCAACTGGGCCAGTGCTATATCTGTGAGTTCACTGACATGGTATAAACAGGGGTCAGAATTGATTCTCTCCTCTTTTCTGCTACAAAACCCATCATGAATTTATAGATGTGATAAAAGGTATCAGTAGTAGCATTATCTCTGGTTCCATCAATAGGAGCCTATCTGTATGTGAGACTTTGTGTCTGGGTGTGCAACTAAGACACTAACTTCTTGGAGTAATCACACATATTCTAGAATTCTAGACTTGCTTTTACTTTAATATTTAAGTAAAAAGTTCATTGACTCCTCTTTTCACATATAGTTGCAAACTTAGCATATTTTTCAGTAACTACATTGATTTTTTTTGGAGGGGATGGGGGGGGGTTGTTGGTAAGGGATGTTGCTTTACATTTTTCCTGATGACTTCTGCCTTCTAGTTCTTACTCTGTTGAATTCTCAATCACTTCTCAGCCTTTCAGTTGCTGTCAGGCCTCTTTCTGCGCTATTTCACTTTGCTATACACTGTCTGAAACTCTCTACTAGCAAAATACCTTTGAGTCTAGGCTATGTGAAGTCTGAAGGACTTGGGGTGCTAAAGAAGAGTTAAATAAAATATGCAGCGTATTTGACTCTAACCTTCAACATTAGACAGGCTTGTTCTTAAACCTGATCATTCATACTGAGTTAATTTTTACTGGTTACGTATTTGATTTTGGCCGCAGTCTGCTGTCATGTTGTTGGGTTCCCCTCTTTTCCTTCAACTATTTCTCTCTTCAGCTTGCTAATCCTTAACATCTGAATTCCTGTTCACTTCTTCTCTAGAATAGTTTATGTCTATCTTCAAGTACAAGAATATTACCAAGTATGGTCACACTAGGCTCTCCTCTGAAGACCTAATCTTCAACATCAAAAACAGTCCATGACACTATTTATATGGTTAACTCATATACTTAAAATGTTTTTCTAAAGAGTAATATATGCTGAAAACATTATGGAAGAAATTATGTGTCTTGGGCTTGTTTCAAAATAATCTGAGGGAGAGAAGTAGGTAGAGGTAGACATGAAACAATTGTGACTATAGGTTGTTGTGTCAGTATTGTGTTGTGTCAGTATTGATCATGACTGTTGAAGTTGGGTGATGGATACATGGGGTCCATTATATTTTTCACTTTACTTTTGTATATGTTTAAAATACTCTATAATAAAAAGCTAAATTTTTTCCACCTGATATATAAAAAATATATAATACATAATCTATATATTATCAGTTAATATATACTATAATATATAAAGTATAATATATTCTACTATATATAATTATATATGCATACAATTAGTATAAACCAGTCTAAGAGATTAATAGACTAAAAATTGGAGGATAAAAGCAAATATTAGATGAAAGACAAACTTAAAGGCACACTACAGATGTTTTAAGAAGAGATGCAATAACAACAAACATATTAGTTTGTTCTACTAAACAACCAATGTATCACTGAAGAAATCAAAGAGGAAATTAAGAAATACATAGAGACAAATGAAAATATGATAATCCAAAACCTATGGGATGCAGCAAAAGCAGTTCTAAGAGGAAAGTTTATAGCAATAAAATCTTACCTCAGGAAACAAGAAAAACCTGAAATAAAGAACCTAACCTTACACTAAAAACAACTAGAGAAAGAACAAACAAAGCCCAAAGCTAGTAGGAGGAAAGAAATCATAAAGATCTGAGCAGAAATAAATGAAATAGAGATGAAGAAAACAATAGAAAAGATCAATGAAACTAAGAGCTGGTTCTTTGAAAAGATAAAGAAAATTGATAAACCTTTAGCCAGACTCATCAAGAAATAAGGGCTCAAATCAATAAAAGTAGAAATGAAAAAGATGTTTCAACTGACACCACAGAAATACAAAGGATCATAAGAGACTACTACAAGCAACTCTATGCCAATAAAATGGACAACCTAGAAGAAATGGACAAATTCTTAGAAAGGTACAATCTCCTAAGACTGAACCAGGAAGATATAGAAAGTATGAACAGATCAATCAGAAGTACTGAAACTGAAAACTCCCAATGAACAAAAGTCCAGGACTAGTTGGCTTCCCAGGTGAATTCTATTAAACACTTAGAGAAGAGTTAACACCTATCAGTCTGAAACTATTTCAAAAAATTACAGAGGAAGGAACATTCCCAAACTCATTCTATGAGGCCACAAACACCATGATACCAAAACCAGAGAAAGATACCACACACACAAAAAAAATTACAGGCCAATACCACTGATGAACATAGACACAAAAATCCTCAACAAAATACTAGTAATCCAAATCCAACAATACATTAAAAGTATCATACACCATAATCAAATGGGATTTATCCCACAGGTGTAAGGATACTTCAGTATCTGCAAATTAATCAGTGTGATATACCACATTAACAAGTTAAAGAATAAAAACCATATGATCATCTCAATAGATGCAGGAAAAGCTTTAGACACAATTCACACACATTTATATAAAAACTCTCAAGAAAGTGGGCATAGAGAGAACATACCTCAACATAATAAAGGCCATATATGACAAATGCACAGCTAACATCTTTCTCTGAATGCAATCCCTATCAAATTACCAATGGCATTTTCCACAGAACTTGAACAACAACAAAAAATAACTTGAAATTTATATGGAAACACAAAAGACCCCAAATAGGCAAAGCAATCTTGAGAGAAAAAAACAAAAACAAACAAAAAAATGGAGCTGGAATAATTAAGCTCCCTGGCTCAGACTATACTATAAAGTGATAGTAATCAAAACAGTATGGTACTGGCACAAAAAAACAGAAATATTGATCAATGGAACAGGATAGAAAACCCAGAAATAAACCCACATACCTATAGTCAATTAATCTATGACAAAGGAGGCAAGAATATACACTGGAGAAAAGACAGTCTCTTCAATAAGTGGTGTTGAGAAAACTGGACAACTACATGTAAAGGAATGAAATTGGAACATTCTCTAACACCATACACAAAAATAAACTTAAAATGGACTAAAACCTAAACGTAAGACTGGATACCATAAAACTCTTAGAGGAAAACAGGCAGAACACTCTTTGACATATAGCGCAGCATATTTTTATGGATCTACCTCTTAGACTAATGAAAATAAAAACAAAAATAAACAAATGGGACCTAACTAAACCTAGAAGCTTTTGCACAGCAAAGGAAACCATAAGCAAAATGAAAAGACAACCCACAGAATGGGAGAAAATATTTGCAAACAATGAGACCTACAAGAAATTAATCTCCAAAATATACAAACAGCTCATACAGCTGAATATCGAAAAACCAAAAAACCCAATCAAAAAATGGGCAGAAGTTCTAAATGGACATTTCTCCAAAGAATACATACAGATGGCCAAAAAGCACATGGAAAGATGCTCAACATCACTAATTATTAGAGAAATGCAAATCAAAACTACAATGAGGCATCACCTCACACTGGTCAGAATGACCATCATCAAAAAGTCTACAAACAATAAATAGCAGAGAGGGTCTGGAGAAAAGGGAAACCTCCTACACTGTTTGTGGGAATGTGAATTGATTCAACCACTGTGGAGAACAGTATGGAGATTTCCTTTAAAAGCTAAAAATACAGCTACCATATGACCCAGCCCCACTACTGGGCATATATCCAGAGAATACCATAATTTAAAAGACGTATGCACCCCAATGTTCACTGCAGCATTATTTACAATAGCCAAGGCATGGAATCAACCTAAATGTCCATCAACAGATGATTGGATAAAGAAGATATGTATATATGTAGTCATAAAGAAGAATGAAATAATGCTATTTGCAGCAACATGGATGGCCCTAGAGATTATCATATTAAGTGAAGTAACTTAGAAGGAGAAAGACATGATAACACATGCGGAATCTAAAAAAATGATACAGATGAATGTATTTAAAAAGCAGAAACAGACCCGCAGACTTAGAAAACAAATTTATGGTTACCAAACGGGAAAGGTGGGGGGAGGGATAAATTAGGAGTTTGAGATTAACATATACATGCTACTATATATAAAATACATAATCAACAAGGACCTACTGTACAGCACAGGGAACTCTACAGAATACTCTCTAATAAACTGTATGGGGAAAAGAATCTGAAAAAGAATAGATATATGTATATGTATAACTGAAACATTTTGTTTGGACCTGAAACTAACACAACATTGTAAATCAACTATACACTAACATAAAATAAAAAAAAAAATTTAAGGCACACTAGAAGAAGAGATATTTTTAGAAGAGATGCAGTGATAACAAATGTATTAGTTATCTTTCAGTGCACAAGAAATTATAACACAATTTAGTGGCTAAAAACAACAAAGACTTATTATCCCAAAGCCCTGTGGGTCAGGACCATGGGTTAGATGGATGGATTAAGTTCTCTCACAGGGCTGCAAGCAAGTTGTTGATTGGCACTTAAGTCATTTCAAGCCTTGTAGGTAAGTATGTGCTTCCAAACTCATTTATGTAGCTCTTATGGGGGTCTCAGGTCCTTATTGGTTGTTAGCCAGAGACATTAGTTCCTTGCCCATGTGTGTCTCTCCACTGGGTAGCTCCACAACATGGCAGTGGTTTTCTTTAGAGAGTGATTAAGAGAGCAAATTTAAGATAGAAGCCACAGTCTTTTTGACACATGATTTCAGATGACATGCCATCGCTTCTGCTATTTTCTGTTTGTTAGAAGCATGTCAATAAACCTAGCCCAGAAGAGTGAGGATTACATAAAGTTAGAATACCAGGAGTTGGGAATCATTGGGGGCCATAAGGAAGGCTGTCTACTACATTCTGCAGTTTAGGCCCCAGTAATTCACATTCTTCTCACATTCAGAATATGTACACCCGCTTCCAAGGTTCCCAGGGTCCCGTTCCTTTACAGCATCAGCTCAAAGTCCAGAATCTCATCATCTAAATCAGGTCCAGGTACAGATGATGCTTCTCAGGTGTGGTTTCTTAAATACAACTTTTTGTGTGAAATTTTTCTCAACATACAGACCTGGGAAACTAAAGATCCAAGTTATTTACTCCTCAAACACTCAACATATAATGGTGAAACATGCCTGTAGGATAACCATTATAAACATTCCTAGTCAGAAAAAGTGAAAAATGGGAGCCACCAAAGAGAATTTGATGCACTGTAATTTTGAAATCTAACTGGGAAAATGTTGGAAATTCCTTGATTAGGCCCAGAAATCCTTTGCCATGGCTTTTGACAATGCCCTCAGGACTTGTATTGGTCAGCTTGGTTTACCATAACAATATCACAGCCTGGGTGCTTAAACAACAGAAATTTACTTTCTCACTTTTCTGGAGTCCAGAAGTCCATTATCAAGGGGCCAGCAGTGTTGATGTCTGCTGAGGCCTCTCTTCCTGGTTTGCACACAGCCACCTCCTCACATGGCCTTTCCTCTGTGTGTGTGCAGTGAGAGAGAAACATCTGGGGTCTCTTCTTCTCAGAAAGATGCTGGTCCTGTCTAATTAGGACTCTACTTCCATGACCTCATTTAACCCTCCTGGCCTCCTTAAAGGCCCCATATCCAAGTATAGTCACACTGAGGGTTAGGGCTTTAACATATGAATTTTGGGAGATACAATTCAGTTCATAATAGGGCTCTTGATGCAGCCTGCTGAGTTATCCTTCATTTTTCATGAAAGATGTCACATTTTCCAATGAGTTGTTTTCCCAGCCTACTCTCTGATATCTTGGGGGACCATTTTGCTTTTTGGTACTTTTACATTGTCTGTGTCCTTTTCAACCCAAGGTGGCATGGTACATCTTTAATTTCAAAGGGCCTTTTGTACAACTGAATAATTATCTGAGACCCTACCTTTCATCTTACTGAGGTCTTAATAAAAGACTTTGCTGTCATACCCTCAGCTTCATCTCCAGACCAAGAGCATAATATTATGTCTTTGGTATCTTTGCCAAAAATGCACAACTGAATTTAATCGTGAGGAAACATCTGACAAACCCAAATTGAGAGACATTGTACAAAATAAGTAACCAATATTCTTCAAAAGAGTCAAAGTCATGAAAGACGAAGAAAGCCTGAGGAACCATGCCAGATTAAAGGAGACAAAAGGGATGTGACAACTAAATACAACATAGGTAGTCCTAGATTGGCTTCTAATCCACAAAATGGACATTAGGGGAAACCTGGCAAAATATGAACAAAATATGTAGATTACTTAATAGTATAGTAATTTAAGGAAGCTGGATGAAAGGTATATAGGCATAGTATAATACTATTTTAGAAACTTTCTTATAAGTGTGATATTCAAGTTAACAAGTTTTTTTAAAAGCTTTAAATAATTTACCAAGGAGTAATTATACGGAGAAGATGTAAATTTTAAGAGTATAGACTAGGAAGTAGTTAGTAGAGAGGAATTGCAGGAGAATAAGATAACAGGTAAAAGATATAACTTAGCCATTCCCAACTATTCCAAATTTTGAGGCCTCCAAATTAAACTAATTGTGGTCATGAAAATTTGGTCTATGTTGAGCATTGAATATCTCTGTTGATTTTGCTCATTTTATTTATATTTTATAGAAATGTAAAGATACAAAGACAGAAATCTCTTTCCTATCCCATCATTTAGATGTCAACTGAATATGTAAAAAATTTGGGACAAATTACTCATTTGTAAACCATTTAACTTCAGAGTTACTAAATAACAAGCCAATAAATATACAATATTACATATCCAAATAAGCAGTGATGGCATAGCAGAAAAATGTCTAATCTCGGTGAGATTTGGATGCTGGAATGCTGTTATGTTAGTGACATGTTAATATCACAGTCTCAGATGAAATGAGACAAAGTAAAACAAAGAATCTCCACATCTGGAACCAGGGCCAGAATCTACCCTTAGGAGTGATAATTCCAGGGGCACTGGAGATGGAAACTTGTGTAGCGTGTGGGTGGATTCAGGAGGAAAACGGAGCTCTCCAAATTAAATTGTCAAAGAAATGCATACACTGAGGCATAGCTTAAGTTTGTGTTGACATTTCGGGACACATTCATCTCCAATCTGGTGAGTCTGCAAAACCAAAGTTATCTCTAGATAGTCCTGATTCAAAATTCAAGTCGTATCATATGGGTTAGAACAATATAGTCTATCCAGTTTATCCAGGTGAGAAAGCATGGTATATGAATTTGTTAATTCCTAGAGAATAACAGTCAATGAAAAAAAAGGTAGACAGGGATAGTAGAGTATACAATAGTCACCAGCACAGTTTTTATCATCATATAGTTTCTGGTGCTGCCTCTTACCACTGATATGAGGTTTGGAATGATAATTAATTCTGATCCTTGGTTTCAGCTAGTACCTCCTACCTCATAGAGTTACCGGGCACATTAAGTGAGGAAATGTATATGTCAAGAACATGACACAGAGCAAGCATTTGATCAATGGCAGCCTTTATTTATATCATGATGATGATGGCGATGTTAAGCCACATCTAAGCAGACAGGTGTTTTGGGTAGAGGTGCCCCACAAAGATACTGGATAACAAAGCAGATAAAAGGGAAAAAAAGCTGAAAGAACATTTATGACAATTTGTCAATATTCCATGAGTAAGGGCAAAAGTTATAGCTGAATAAGCCTTGGAAGTTTCAGGGTTCCACTCAGATATTACAGCTCCGTGGCTGAATCCAGAAAGACTATTTCTGGTGTCTCCACCCACAGGTAGAAGTGAAACTAATGTGTTCATTTTATGGCTCAGGAAATGAAGGTAATTCAGCTACAGCAGCGTTTCTCAACAGCAGCGTTTCTCAACAGCAGCACTACTGCTATTTTGGGTCAGAGAATTCTGAGCCCTGGTCCCCTGAAGAATGGGTGGGCTGGAAGAATGAAGTAACTGGCAACTAAGGGACCCTGAAGATGAGTTTATTATGCTTGTGTTTCAAAGGCATGAAATGAAGTTCAAAAATATAATGCTATTTTCTACAATTAAAATATATCTTCTGACTCTGAGCCCTCATTTGGGTTCATGCACACAAACATAATCCTAATTTATTTTAGGTAAACTCAGCGAAAATATGGTAATTTCTCAGACAATCCTTGTTTATAATGCAGGCACATTCTGAATAGAACTTCCTCTTTGGCTTTTCTCCCTTCTCTTCTCCTTGGATTTGAGTCTAAGTTGGAGGAATGGGGTGGGTTGATAAAGAAATTTGCTCCAAAGCTATGCAATATTGTTGGGAAGGAAGCCATTTGCTTCTTAGTTCTAATGTGTTTTCATCCTATGCAGATGTCCATTGAGCTGTTACTAATCTGCTTTGATTTTTAGGCACATCTCATGTTTTATCACCTGCCAAAATGCACGATTTTACAGTCAGTTTGACCATTAAACTCTGCTCAGGGTTTATTTATTTAGAAGTTTGTGGTATTGCCATGGTCTCTGGTTGTCACACTGCATTCTCCTTTGCCCAGTCTCTAGGCTTCTTTCGGTCTTCCTTTCCATGTCCTAGTTTTTCTCCCCTCATCTTGAGATTCAGGGTTCAGGGATACTCAGAGGCTCTCACTGCATCCCTACTGCTGTTTCTGACCCACCTCTGCTCTATTATCTGCAAACTCTGCTTTCATTAAGGACATTGGCTTGGTGGCTACTCCTGGAGTTCAGACTGGACCTGTGAGGTATTCTCTTCCATCATGAGGGGGCCAGGAACTTATTTATGCAGTGAGCTTTACCCAGGATGCAAGGGATATGTCCCTTTTATTATCAGAAATCAAAATTTAAATAATTTCATTGTATTTTCATCCACTTTCAGGTATGGGGTGAGAGATGGGGAGGGGCAGGGCACAGAAACAGACAAAAGTCTGGAGGTTCTTGCTTCTCTTCCAAATTTTCTCTTTTCCTGAACAATTCAGATGGTTTTCTGGTCTAGGGGCAAGGGTAGAAGTATGGATGAGCTTTACTAGATTGCTCTTCCTTTCAAGACTTTTTGGTCATACATTACACCTGCCACAATGCTTTTGAACCTAGGAGCCAAGAATTTGGAGTCTTTGCTCTCCAGCCCTATCAGAGAATAGATCCTAGGTGAATGGCAGCCCCATATCTTAAGACCCATCATGGAATGGGCACAGGAGGAAAAGATGAATTGGTATCAAATGATTTCCCTGACAAGTGAATATTGTTCAGGTCTAATGTGGCTTCTAATAGAATTCCTTCCATTCACACCTCTGTGAACAATCATTCGTGGGGCACCCTAAAAAGCATTCAAGCATCTTGTACACTCCTCTGATAGAGCACCACCAATTCTCCTTGGAGGAGTATTCTGATCTCTTTCATTTCATGTGCAATCCCCTCTCTGTTATCAAGTTCCTGTTGTCTCACAGACTGGAGATGTCCAACCTTCCCTTCATTTTCCTGGTTCTTATCCATAAGACATAAGGTCAATTTCAACTGCCTCATGACATCTCTCCTAAGCATCGTTCTTCTTTAGCTAAAATTTAATTCCTTCTGTCTTCAGTTGTTTAGGATTTGTTTTGTGATTGTTACATTTTTCCCCTACAAGAATATGTCACTTGAATGTAGTGATCATACCACATACTCTATTTATATGCTGTGAATGGTTTATCATGGTGCTGGTACATAGTATATGCTAAATACCGATTCACTGTTCTACACTGATTTAAAAAGAAACATCAAAGTCTAAGAAGTGTTGTAAATTGTTTTCTAAGTTTCTACAACAGTTTGATTTCTTTTTCCTGGAAACACAAAAGGCTTCTGAAAAACCAAAACTGAAAAAAAGCCAATTTCCAAAAATTTTACCTAAAGCTTTACAATGAAATAATGATCATAGATATGACAAGCTTTTAAAACTTTTAAGGAAACAGTCTGGTTTGCTTCTGTGTATTTGCCATTACTGTTTTTCATCATGTTATGCTGTTTTCTGAGTCAGTCGTCCTTGCCATTTTAAAGTTCTCTTTACAAGGCATGGGTACAAAAATATGTTTAATAAAGCAAAGAAAGGCCAGTACAGTATGAATATAGAGATTAGAGGAGCAATTAGATATATTATTAGTACCAACCATAACAATACTTTCTCAGAATGTCTTTCTCATAGATAAAAATGACTAGAAATTCCTATGAATAGATCGAAATTATATTTAATTATAAAAATAACTATGTAATTGTACTATTATTCTATTATTATTTTTGCCTTGCTAATAAGACTTGATCTTCTCAGTATTACATCCATCTATTCATTCATTCATTCACTCAACAAATAATTATTAAATACTTACTACTTGCTGGGTATTGAGGTTACAATGATCTCTGCCATCACAGAACTTAAAAACTGTAGTTTCTAATTCTGTTGACCAAGTTTCTATGCAGAAAGGACTATAATTGAAATAAGAATTTTTTCAGGCATCTTGTAAACTCCCTAAATAGTTCTATTTTTGTAAACATTTTTAGAAACTTTAAAAATGTTTTATGAATATGCTTAAAAGTTAAAAGATCAATAGCATTTCCTAAATATATGACCATGTTAAATTTTGACTTAAAATATGTTTGCTTTTTAACTTCCAGCCAAGAAGACACTTGTGATCTGTGTTGAAAGAAGCAGCACAATGACATACTTTGCAAAGGTAATTTCCCTTATGGAAGACTCTAGAAGAGAAGAAATGATGCTTAGAAATTCAGGCTCACAGGTACCTGAATCAAGAGCTTTGTTTTAATATTAACGCTTAGAAGATAAACACTAGCAGCCTCCAAAGGAGGTAATGTTTACTGGATATCATATGACTTCAAGTGGGAGGAGAGAGAAACTACACAACTGTTGAGAAGCAGAGGCAAGTAAACATTCATGCCAGAAATGTGCACACTTACCATCCTAACATCACCCCCACTCAACTGCCTGGATAGACAAATAAACGTCGATTTCTCCCAGGAATATGGCATTTGTAGGATATTATTTTATTTAAATAGTTTTCAGTAGGATGTGAAAAAGGGTCTCTATACAGACAAATAAACCAGATATCGAATAACTCTGGATAATTTAACAGAGCCCTACCCAACATTCTTCATGGCCAGAGACTGTCATTTGACAAGGATAGAATATTACCAGCATCTCTGCTTTTGTCAGTATGCTGTACTCTGCTAAAGTCTGTGGTGCTTTGCTAACCTGGGAGAATACTTCTAAATATTAAGAATGACTCGATACTGCATATTCATTTTGACAAATGAAATACAGTCCTGGAGTGAAAAGGGGGACTTTCGCAGTTTCATCTTCCAGGCCATTACTGAAGACATGGTGCACAGAATTGCAATTACCTCTCTTTTTTGCTTTGCTAGAAATGGCACGTAAATGGCCAATCACCCTTCTAAAACTCAAAAGTAATCTAACACTTAAAATGTATCTCTGTTTAGAAAATATTAGAGCCTAGTTTCTCAGCTTTGTTTTTTTTTTTTTTTTTTTTTACTTCAAAGCTGAACAATGTATTTTCAAACAGCATTCTCATTAGAGGAGATTTTTGTAAGCTTGCTTTGATTCTTTGCCTTTGATTCTTTGAATACTCAGTTGGTTCCTGCTCAGGTTATTTTAGTTTGTTTAGTAAAGCTCACATTATGATTTCCTCAGTGTAGGTAAAAAGTTCTAGTTAATTAAATCACATCAATCAAATTGCATCCATCTCAATTACTTTCGAGATGCAATACACTAATAACGGTTCCTTTTTAAAACTACATTAAATGTGTCATAAGTGAAGGCTAAACCACTTGAAACATGACTGAATGAGGAAAATTTACCACTGGAAGAGGGCTAAAGAGTAGAGGAATTTTTCTTGAATTTGTAAATACTGGTTAGGTTCTCTGGTGGAAAGTATTAAAATATCAAGTTACAGGAGCCCCAACATGGCCAAGAATCTTTCCTTCACTGCAGCCCCAGAAGAACAAAGGAGAGATTCCTAATTCACATTGGGTAGGGGGTGTTCTGCATTTCTCATCTGATTTGAATGGAAACACAGGTAGTTTGTTTTTTTTTTTCGCCCAGGTCTTCACTTTTGCCAGAAATCTTAGACTGGAAGAAAACCACAGTGTAAGTCAGGGAAAAGGAAAAACAGTTGAATAATCATTTTCCTTTGTATAAGTTGTTATGAGAGTCTCTGTTTTTATAATAGACACCACAAAACATAAAATGAATGGAAGAGAAATTACCAAGGGTCTCAGAAGCCCATCTCAGAAAATGTAAAATGAGAAAAAGTCTCTTGAAAACTCTCCTAATGTATCCATCAGGATTGACAGAACTATAACAATTTTAGGTCTGCCCTTCTGATACCACTTTCTTTCTAGAGAGTCAACAGAATTCAATAATCAAACACTCCAAAGGATGCCAGAGGGTCTGACATAATTCACAGGGACAGTTATTGGAGTTACTGCTGGGGAAAGGCAGAAACTATAGGTACATCTTTGCTGAGTCTAGGTCTAATTCAAAACCAAAGGAAAGCCATAAGTGCATCAGGCCAGGAAGACAACTGTATGTCTGCCCTTCCTGTAGAGACAATAGTAGGTCTATTCGACTTCCTCAATTTCTCAAAGCAAGTTTCTGAATTTTATCTACCATAAATTCCCTTCCTGAGATTCATAGAGCAACCCACATTCAAGGACAAGGTGCTGTGTAAAAACAAGATTTAATTAGGCACCCAGGAGGTGGCAAAGATTTAGCATTATGTAATCAAATTATTCTTCTGCAGCTTTCTGTTTTCTTAACAACTTAGCAAAGTTACTCAGAGTATAATAAATCCAATGGAGAATAAAACCAAGTGATTAATCAATAGTGGCAAACTCTGTGACCTTTTCAGAGGGTACTTGGTTGTCCATTTTTCTCTGAATCCATTCCAAGAGGAACTCACTTCAGAAATAATTTGGAAAATCATTTGATCCACTGTGAAAAATTCCGAGTTTTGTTGGAAGGAATCAACTTGTGCCTTTATGTCTGAGGATCTAGGGAGTACTATTGCAGTGAGTTCTTTATCTTTAAAAGTCCACTGTGGACTAAGTGGGAAAGCACTGGGATCTTGTTCTGGCTTCATTCATTAATTTGCTTAGTCATTCATTCATTTACTCACTCACATTACTCATTCTTTCCACAAATAGCTATTGGGAATTACCACGTGCTAGGCACTGTACGAGGCACCAGGGACATCATAATGATCAAAACCAGCCATTGTCCTTCAAAGCAAGGAGGAAACATGCCACAAGATGATGACTATGCCATAACATCTTTGAAAGAACATGATGCTATGACAGGAGACCTCAATGAGTCTGGGCACCAACAGAAGGTCTCCTTGAGGAAGCAAGGCTTAAGTTGAGATCAGAAGGATGAGTAAGAAGAGTTCACTATGTGAAGAGGAGTGAAAAGCATTCCAGGTAGAGGGAAGAACATATACAAAAGCCTTGGGCAGGAGAGAGCATGCTGTTTTGGAAAGCCTGATGTGATTGGAAGGAGCAACAATCCTAAGAGTTTGATTCTTGGTTTCTAAATATCATGCTTCAGTAACCAAAACCTGGAAAAATAGCCAATTCCAGGGCTAGGGAAGGGAAAGTACAAGATGAGCCAAAGATATCTTGCTGTCAGAAAGTAAGGGAGTGCTCAGAGAATAGAGGGGGTCTTGTCAAAATGACACTGAAGCAAAGCCAGCTTTAAGAAGTTCCCTTTGACCAATTTCTGGCAATTTGAGTATTAAAATAAATAATGATAGTAGCATATTATAAAACAATGAGTAAAATAGAAAATCACCAGCCCATACTGATACCATTATTATACACAGTTAAATTTAAAATTTGCCAAGGAATGAGGTATTTACATAGTCTCAAATTACCTTCCTACAAAATATTTGTTAATTACAAAGGGAAGAATAATACTTTACGATGGGGAATCTTGGCAGACACCACCTTGTGATCGAAATTAACATTGCTAGTAATCATAGAAATAGAAATTGTATGCTGTTTTATAGTAACCAGTAAGAAGAAAACAATATCATTTCTCCAATATGCACAACTGTCATGAAGAAAAATCAGACCAATCCAAACTGAGGAACATTCTCCAAAAAAACTGGCCTGTGATCTTCAAGTTTCAAGATGATAAAAGCCAGGGAAAGGATAAGAAAATGTTCCAAGTTGAAGGAGACTAAAGAGAGGTGACAACTAAACACAATATTTAACTCCAAATTGGATCTTTGACTCTAAAGGATATTATTATCTGGATACTTTGTAAAAACTGAATGGGATGTGAAAGATGAAATTGATATGAAGATTTTGATGGTTGTACAGTAAGTATGTAGGGGAATCCTCTGCTCTGAAAGAGTTCACGTGATTAGGTTAAGCCACTCACATAATTTCTCTATCTTAAAGTTAATTGATTAGTAACCTTAACTATATCTGAAAAATCCCTTTTGCTATAAAACAACACAATCATGGGAGTAACACCAGGGGACAAAGATTGTGGGGGTCACTTTAGAATTGTGCCCATCACAAGATGGAGGAGATAAATGTATTTGAGTCTTCTATCAAACAACATATGTAAAGAAGGGAAGGTGAAAATCTGCATATCTGATTCGTGAAAAGGGGGTTGGAAAATTCTGGACCTTTGAGACATCTTCAGCAGTGAAATTCTTTGATTTGTCTTTATTAGGCTGTACGAGCAGGCACAGCAGGTTTCTGATTTACTGTTGTACTTCCAGCACTTAGCTTAAGGACTGGCACAAAGCAGATGCTCAAAAATGTTGAGGGCACAACATCACTAATCATCAGAGAAATGCAAGTCAAAGCCACAATGAGGTATCACCTCACACCAATCAGAATGGCCATCATCACAAAATCTGGAAACAACAAATGTTGGAGAGGGTGTGGAGAAAAGGGAACTCTCCTGCACTGTTGGTGGGAATGTAAGTTGGTACAGCCACTATGGAAAACTATTTGGAGGTTCCTTAAAAAACTACAAATAGAACTACCATATGATCCAGTCATCCCACTCCTGGGCATATACCCAAAGAAAACCATAATCCCCAAAGAAACTTGTACCATCATGTTTATTGCAGCACTATTTACAATAGCCAGGACATGGAAGCAACCAAAATGCCCATCAACAAATGAATGGATACAGAAGATGTGGCATATATATATACAATGGAATATTCCTCAGCTATAAAAAGGGATGAGATGGAGCTATATGTAATGAGGTGGATAGACCTAGAGTCTGTCATACAGAGTAAAGTAAGTCAGAAAGAGAAAGACAAATATTGTATGCTAACTCACATACACGGAATCTAAAAATGGTACTGATGAACTCAGTGACAAGAACAAGGACGCAGATGCAGAGAATGGACTGGAGAACTCAAGGTTTGGGAGGGGGCGGGGGGTAAAGGGGAGGCTGAGACGAAACGGGAGAGTAGCACAGACATGTGTATACTACCAACTGTAAAATAGATAGCCAGTGGGAAGTTGTTGTATAACAAAGGGAGTTCAGCTCGAGGATGGAAGATGCCTTAGAGGACTGGGACCGGAAGGGTGGGGGGGACTCGAGGGAGGGTGGGGGGGGAGTCAAGGAAGGGAGGGAATACTGGGATATGTGTATAAAAACAGATGATTGAACTTGGTGTACCCCCCAAGAAAATAATAAATAAATAAATAAAATTTTAAAAAAAATGTTAAGGGTATGAAGAATTAACTGTGAGTGAAGGATTAGCTGTGGCAACCAAAGATTTATTTCCTTATTTGACTAATCAAAATCTTCAGTGCTGATCCCTTAGTGAGTTATTCTTCCAGAGTAGCCAGGTTAAGGAGAAACCTGATAGTTAATTTCTAATTTCCTTTTGATTGATGGTATTTGTGTGTATATAGAATTCCAGAGGCATTTTTCTTTTGTAAATATAATTTGCCAGGAAGATTTAGAACATATTCATTTATCAATAGAAGCAACTAGTACATTCAGAATGAAAGGACCTTCTAATGCTATGTGGTTTCAACTAGCATATATTATGATGAAAGCTTAAAACATTACTATATAGGAATATAGGAGGAAATTAAAGATTATTTTGGAAATAGTTTTATTAGTTTTTGTCATTATAAAATATAAATATGCTCAAAGGAAGAAATTGAAAAATACAGAAGAGTATGAAAAATACAATAATGATCATCTGTAATTCCACAATTCAAAGATAACCACTATTAATGTTTTGATAGATATCCTTTCAGATTTTTTCCTCTGCAACTATGGGCAGCAACACACCAGCACATACACATACAGTTCTGCATATATAATTCTATATAGAATTTTTATAATGTGCCTATTTTGTTTAAAATATATCACAGACATAGTTCTATGATCATAAATAATACGTATGAACCATTATTTTAATAGCGGCAATATATTTTATTCTGTGGTTATAGTAACATATTTTATTTATCCAATCCTTTTTGAAGGACTTCCAAATCATCTACAGTTTTTCTGGGAGTATACATATCACTGCAATAAGCATCCTGGTACATAAATCTTTATACTTTGGCTTAATTATTTATGTAAAATAAGTACCTAGAACTACTTTGAAAGGTGAGACTTCAACTTAGATTAAACTAGGCTGCAGGGAGAGCCCAGAACAGAGAGATGGATGGAGATGGGGAAGCCTGTTACCTCATCAGCAATTTTACCCTGGTCAAGTCATATTTGAGTGACCACTATACATTCTGTTTTAAAAAAAAAAAACAGAGTAGTTGCTTCTCCTGCCCAAAGTCAGATTTTGGTGTGGAAGACCTAAATAGACATTTCTCCCCAAAGAAGACATACAGATGGCCAACAAACACATGAAAAGATGCTCAACATCACTAATTATTAGAGAAATTCAAATCAAAACTGCAATGAGGTATCACCTCACATTGGTCAGAATGGCCATCATCAAAAAATCTACAAACAATAAATGCTGGAGAAGGTGTGGAGAAAAGGGAACCCTCATGTATTGTTGGTGGGAATGTAAATTGATACAGGCACTATGGAAAACAGTATGGAGATTTTCTTTAAAAGCTAAAAATAGAACTACCATATGACCCAGCCCCACTACTGGGCATACCTCCAGAGAAAACCATACTTCAAAAGCAATTCATTGCACCACTATTTACAGTAGCCAGGACATGGAAGCAACTTAAATGTCCATCAACAGAGGAATGGATAAAGAAGATGTGCTACATATATACAGTGGAATATTACTCAGGCATAAAGGGAACAAAATTGGGTCATTTGTAGAGACATGGATGGACCTAGAGACTGTCATACAAAGTAAGTCAGAAAGAGAAAAACAAATATCACATATTAATGTATATATGTGGAATCTGAAAAAACTGTTATAGACAATCTTATTTACAAAGCAGAAATAGAGACATGTACATAGAGAACAAACCTATGGATACCAAGAGGGAAAGGGGGCAGGGTGGGATGAATTGGAGATTGGGATTGACATATATCTACTATCGATACTATGTATAAAATAGGTAACTAATGAGAACCTACTGTATAGCATAGAGAACTCTACTCAATACTCTGTGGTGACCTCAATGAGAAGGAAATCCAAAAACAGGTGATATATGTATACACATAGCTGATTCACTTTGCTGTACAGTATAAGCTAACACAATATTGTAAAGCAACTATACGCCAATAAAAACTTTAAAAACAGTCAGATTTTTTCTTCTTATTACCATCTTTTACCATCTTATTTTGATTAGTTAAGAGAAGTCCAAAAATCTGTGTTAAAGGCTAAGAGAGTTCCCACCCTTGGCAGTTCAAAAGAAATAAAATTTATGATGCCTCCCATAAAAGAGTTGAGGTTTTTCCACTTCCAGACTTGAGCCACAAGTACAAAGGGAAAGACTGCTGTTAATGGAAAGTTCAACAGAATGTACATCTCAGTAGGAAGATGGGGACTGATCCACTAGGAGTAGTTCTAGTCTTTATTCATAGAGCACTTAAATAACAAGGCAATAATTCAACATAAGAGAAACACCTTATGGCATTTTCCTCAAGGAGTGACTACTATCTCAGGACAGACATCTCAGAATTCCACCTCTACATTTTCCATTTACTGACTTTCAGACCGACTAGATATGCCATACAGTATGATGGAGAGACAGAACATAATTTGGAATCAGAACATTTGGATTCCACCCAGTACTTCTACTTATGTGACCGATTCATTACATCTCTTTGAACCTGTTTCCTCATCAGCAACAATCTCACCAAGTTGTTTAGAATTCCACTGAGATAAAAAGTGTGGAATATGTTGTTCTACATATTACATTTATGATTTTTATTGCTACAGGTGTGGATAAATTCCAGAACATTCCCAGAGAAGCAGCATGACTTAGATATTCAGACATAGATGTTGTGACAGAAACGTAACTGCCACTCATAAGCAGCATGAAAGATTCAAATCTTCATACTATTCCTTTAGAATACACCCAAAGATATGCCTGACACAGAGGATCCCTGGGAAGTTCTCTCAGTCGACATAAAAAAGATCTTTGTGGTTCATTACGTATATTTTAAAAATGAAAAGTATTTAACTAAAATAGTTTCTTGTAAAAGTGTGTGTGTATATATATATTACATATATATACATATATATATTTAATTCTAACACACACACACAAAATTGTCTGGCCAGTTGTTTACATAAATGACAACCCTTTTGGATGACATGAGTTTTAAGAGAAACCAACCCTTGAATTAAATTGCATGCCTTTCGCAGTCAACAGAAAGTGACTGAAAAAAAAAACAGTGAAATTTGAGGTTATACTAACTAATATTTATTCTTGAAAATATATGAGGCACTGAGATAGTAGGGAAGGGGAATCATACCCACTTCTCCAGTCTCTAGAAGTAAATATGATGGCTAGGACTCTAATTAAATATTCAGTGGATGCATTTGAGTACTCTACTTCATGACCTAAAAATATGCATAACATTTTCGATGGTGGTGGGCTGTCGAAAATGTATTATAGCACAGTGGTGAAGAGTATAGATTTTAGTAATAAAAAGACATATATTTGAGTTTAAGGCCCTATAGTTATTAGCTATGAGATCTTGGGGAAAGTGTGCAACTTCTCTGAGTCTTGGTTTCTTCATATGGGAAACAGCAATAATCATAAGGCTGTCACCACACTGTTGAAATAATGTAAACAGAACTAAATCTGGCATGTTCTAAGATCTCAATAAATGATAGCTCTGCTTACATCGCTATTGTTTATACATTCTTAAATTATGTATAAAAATGGAGATACTGTAATATATTTTAATGTTATTCCTAAGGTTCTGAGTCCTTTCATCCTCATAATCAATACACATGTATATTTGTCATTTTATAGCAGCATTTTTCTCTTTCGTGGGTGTACTTTCTTTTGCAAAACAAACGAAATCAATATTTTGTAAGTCAAATTACATTTGATAATGAGGGGTGGGCATTACACTAAAGAAATATAATTTTTAAACTTTGTTGAAACATATGGTCTTTCAGAAATCTGAGGACAGCTCTGTATCTTCTTTTTGGCCAAATGCACAAATCCTTCCACACACAAAACTTTGTGTATAATTAAGAGGGCACACGGACCTCCTCTAAAAAAAAACTGAGGTTTTTAATGAAGTAAATAATCAATATTGCAAATAAACCAATCCTTAATTTATCTGTGCTAGGAACTCAAATTTTCATATAGTGACATTTAATGAAGTACCTCACATAGAATATTGATGTTTAATGTGGTCTGAAACATTGTCATGTGCCAAAGTGTTTGCCAAAAAGAATCATTTTTAACTCAGTCTTAATAACTATGTTGTAGCTAGCAGTTTTGTATCCAGTGAACAGTCACTGGATACAATATTGGTGCTGGGGTTAATATCGAATTATACAATCTGATTAATACTTTTCTTTTATGCTTTTTCTGAACCAAAGAGCAGCAAACACAATGATCTTTTTTTTTCCAGAACAGTTTTTTTTAAACTTTATATTTTCCATAAATGTCTCTTAGAAATTTCTATAAAGTACTTATTTTTCTAGCATATCACATCTAATAAATATTAAAAAAAAAATCTAATGGGAGTAATTGAACATTTGAATCTTAAAATCAATCAGTAAGGTGACAAGTTTTCTACTAAATACTTGGCTTTGCTCATGTAGTCAATACTACATTAAAGTTAATGTAATAATGCAGTGTTCCAATGTTTGAAAATAACAAATGGTTAATAGGCTTTAAAGACTTGCCTGCCAGCAAAATTTGGCATTTCTGCTAATAAAAACAAACCACAGCTTCGGAGTATATGCTTAAAGGTAAGTTTTGAAAGATACAAAAAATCTGGAGAAAATATAGTTTAGCTACTAGTTAACCTTTAAATTTCCATTTCTGAAGTTGTAAATTCTTTAAAGGGAATTATGTAAAGGGAATTCTGTAACATATAAAGGGAAATATTTCACTTTAAGGAGAGGTTGTCGACCTAGGATAATCTACAGTATCATCTCATTTGTGGTTTTGATCTCCTTTATATTTCCAGCTTCAACTAAAGGAGTCTGATTTTTTGCTTCATTTTTTTCTTCATAAGCAAAATGCATGAAATCTCCATGTGAGATTTATGGGTTTTAAAAAAATTGTCATTAGGCAAATTAACAGACAAATGAAAGTAGTTCCCGTAGTGGTAACTGAGCAACCACCTCCACTGGCAGGCGTTTTGTTTGGTTGCTGATCTGTGGCATCTGCCATGTATGAAATGACAGGAGGATCATTCAGGAAATTCAATACACCCGCAGAAAGAAGCCAAGCATGAGGGCTTATTTTGGGAACCATTCTATCGTGAGGGTACATCTGTTCTTGGAGCAGCCTCCAAGAGACTCCCTTTTATCAAACTGGGTCTTGATTAAAGGGACAGCTGATGTCTACTACAGAGAACGGGTTTCTCTGGACAAATTTGTCTTATTATTATCAATAAATATTTTATTGTTAAATATATGTTTATTGTCTGTTTTCAGCAGCACAGATTGAAAAATGGCTCCTGGAAGGCTGGGCACAGACATCTCATAAATTACAAATAGTAATAAATCCTTATAAGAATGCATATGGTATTTTAATTTTATAAACAATATACTTCTGAAGAAGCAGACATGGGAATGTAATGCTATTTCTTTGCTTTTTTTTAGTTTTAAGTTTTAGACTTGTGGTACAGTTCACCAAAATTTATTTAGTAACTAAAATTTAGAAACCAATTTAGAAGCTATTGTGTTTTTACTGGAGCCTTTAGATGAAAGCAAATAATTGTATATTAACTGTAGCTAAAATTAAGAATGACGTTTGTTAAGGCACTTAATTATGCTTTTTATTCTCTTGAATTATTTTCTTTCCTTTACCTATAATTTCTACCCAATCTTGGGATTTACAGTTCATGTAACTTCTTTCACTAATGAGAATCAGAATGGCCAAAATAATCCTTTGTAAAGGATGAATAACAAGTGTGATATATTGAAAGTGAGAAGGTAGCTCCATCTTACCAGTTTCTGGGACTTTACACTGTTGTTGAATTGCTTTTAGATTCAGCAAACATCTCACACATTTTCTAATTGAATAGTAAAATAATAAGTCTTACAAGGACAAGCAATAATTCACTGCTTGAGGTGCGGCTGGCAGATTAACAGCAGCTTTTCCCCTGTGTGGTATAGGTTGAGTGTTCCTAATGAACACTAAAAACAGTGACAAAACTGCTTGCCTTTTTGAGTTGCTCTATTTAAACTTTTCCCCTTATTTTTGACCTGCCACACACATTAAGCGCTTCCAGATCAAATTTCTTCCCTAAAACTAAAACAATAAGTAGAATTATCAATACTTTTTAGTTGTTTAAGATTAACTGATTTTGAATAATTTTTGTATGTTCCCTATGAAACACGCAAATACTGTCCTCTGCTGAAATGCGCGGATTCTAAGAGGAGTCGTTTCTCCACCACGCTAATAGCTGACAATGATGGATACTTCTAGAATGGTGAAACGTTCCCTGCATTGAATAGGTACAGATGGTGCTGTCTTTCCTTCTTGTCATTTACTTTCAACTCACATTCACATCAAGTTCCAAAGTGTTGTCTTCTTGGTGAAGGTTAATGATGAAGACGCGATTACAGGTTAAAGATGTGACTTGTCAGTCATATTTAGACTCTGATAATTGGAGCTGAGAACTCTTTCCTGCTACTCAGTGGCCTGATATTAGTCCTTTCGTAAGGAAAATATGTGTGCTTTTCTCATATCTCTGTTTTCTCCTGTCCTTATCCCAATTCTGAATCTTCTGACCTCTTCTTCAATGTTCTATGTACTTCAGGAAGGGCATAGAAACCTCTCAAAATCCTTGTCTATTAGACAAGCAACACACACACACACACACACACACACACACACACACACACACACACACACTTTCAGTGCTCAGTAGTGCCTGGCACAGACTACGTATTCAATCAAGTGAATGCATTCAATAAATGATAGAAAAGATAAAGGAATAATAATGAACTACATTAAAATACGAAGGAAGATTTCAGTGAATTTTTGAGCTGATCAAGATGTTTTGTTTTGCTGCTCGTTCTATGACAGTAAAGATGAAGTTTCATCATTCTCAGGATAGAGAGATTAAAATGGATGTCTTTTCCAAACTAAATAAACACATAAAAATTTCAAGATAATTTCTAATCTATAGCTATAAGATGATTGGTAATTTCATGGATGTAATAGGGTTAGTAAGTACAATGTATTTTAAATAGAAATATTATATTCTGAAAATAAATAAACTACTACACGGTTACTATTTATTTACCTCATAGTTTTATCTAAAGCAGTGATTCTGAAATTATATTTCAGATAAAAATATTGCGTTCTTACCCTTTAACTTTTTTTCCCTTGCTATTATATACCTCAATGAAAAAGAATAAAAACACAAAAATAGAGAAATAATGACATGAAGGATTATAATAGCAAATTAATCTTATTGAATATTTTTCCAGTCTAGGCACCTGAAAAAAATATGTAAAACATTTATATGGCAACACCCTATCTTAGTAAGATATGATCATTCTTATTTATATCATAAAAAATCAAATAAGAAATGCGTATGTGAATTATATGTAAATTACATGTAAACGTATGCCTGCATTGGATAGTGTTAAAGCCTCCAGATATATTTCATCCTTCCTCACTATGCAGCAGCCATGTGATTCGAATGGCATTGATCCCACCCCAGTCCTAAGGGTGGGTTCTCATGGATCCTTTCCTGTTGCCATAGTAGTTGGTTTGAGGGTGGGCATATATTTAAGATTTAAGTCAATCAACACTTCCCCAGCCAAAGTGATTCAGTTATTTAGGATCACCCAATTAGAACAAAACATACGACTTTTGTTCTAAGGTTATGGAAGGCAACTCCCTTTCTGTATCTCTAGCCATGGACAAAGTCACCTGCAGTCACATTTACTACTGGCAGCCATTCTATGCCCACGAGGAAAGCAAGCCTGCAGAAGAAGCTAACACTGCTGATACAAGAATGGCAAGAGAGCAAGATACCTGGAAGAACGTTTCATCTCTGGACCTCTACTCACATGAGCCAGCAAATTCCCTTATGAGTTAACTACTATGCGTTGCCTTTTCCATTACTTGTAACTGAAAGTGTCCTTCACAATACAATGTTCATCAAAACGTGTTCATTCATCTGGCTGTGAGCCATGAAAAAAATCCTAGTGAAGAAGATGATTTTTCTGAGAAATGGCTTCTTAGGATTCTCTACTGTCACCTTGTTTGGTTTTACTTACTTGAGTCTAGATTCTTTATTGGAAGTATAAAAAAATCATTAGAGATGAAAATAAAATATTTAAGTAAATTATATTTAATTTTACAGCTAACAAATCTATAAGAAAATTTAATAGAGACAATTAGAGACATAAAGGACATAGATTCTACAGAGCCTAGTGTAGCAAAGCATTAGGAAGAACATGAAGAATATTTAAAACTATATTAACCTAAAAGAGAACTTTTTTGGTAAGTGTACCAGTCTAACAAATATGTCTTGGAACCATTACTGTTTTTAACTATGTCTATCTCCAATATCTTACACTGTGATAGGGACATACATAAAAATAAGTGTTTTTAAATGAATGAATGATTTACTCTCAAGACGTGAATAACTATACTCTCAAGAAGTATGTCTATCATAGAAGGAACACAAATATGTCCTCAACAAGACAGCATAACATTTTAAAGAAAGCAATGAATGTAAGCAAAAGGATGAATGAGGACTGTGTTGTAGGTTGAACATTTGGGTTTCCTGGATAAAAAGACACAGTACTATGAAAAATATAAGTGCATGAATTAGATTTTGGTTTGAAGCAACAGAAACCAATTCTGGCAAAGAAAAGAAAAATGGAATTGGTTGACAGTATATTAGGGCTCATGAAATCAGCAGAGGTTGCAGTTAGGATTGGTTAGGAATGGGCACAAAGCAAGACCATCTCGGAGACTAAGAAGAAGGACACATAATAGGGAAAATTCACATCAGAATGCAGCTACTTAAGGGACGTGACAAGGTGGAGGGTGATGGTGGCCTGAATGAAAGCCATCCCAGTGGATACTATGAATGCTTGAAGAAGACTGAGAGAGGTGGAAAAATAAACAACTTTTTGGATGAACTTTTCTGTGAAGGGGAGCACAGAAAGACATGAGGTCACAGAGATTTTAATGCTGCTACTTAGCATGTTTCTATGACAATGGGACTGAACCATTGGCTAGAACACTCTTCCCTGCAAGGGCCCCTAGGCTGGTTCCTTCCTACCCTTCATGTTTCAGTTCACTGCTATCTCCTGTTCCTAGTTGTACATCCTTGTTTTATTCTCTCCGTGGCTGTCGTTTCTGTCTGAAATTATCTTCTGTTTTTTGTTTATTGCCTCTACCGACTTAAGTATGAAATAAGGGCAGCAACTTTTTGTTGCTTATTACCACTATATCACCAGCATCTAGAAAAGTATCTGTCATGTAGCAGATCCTCAATAAATATTTGTGGGAAAAAATAAATGAGCAAATGGGTAACTAGAACTTCAACTGCTTCTTTTATTCTCATATCACTTGTTTCAGATTCAGAGTCCCAGGATCTAGTTGGTGAAAAGCCAAGTTCAGATGCTACGCAGTCCTGTGTCTGGGCAGGGTGTGTCCCTCCTTGGGTTGAATGGTGGGTGCCGAGTATGTGAATTTACTGTCCCTCCAAAACCAAATACAAGAGGACAGAGACAATTGCCACAGGGATATCAGGGCTATTTGGGATCCCCAAATGACCAATGCTCATTTTATACAGAATTGTAGGGAAGGGAAAAGGAATATTTACTTCCTGCCATTAAAAAAAGCCATAAACTAAAAGTTTACATTCCTGCTCATCAGCTAATAGTGTTCAATTCCATTCCTTTTTCCTGAGCAAAGACTTCAGGACCAAGGGGTGGGCAAGTCTCTCTGCTCACACAGATAAACATCCCTCTCCATTAGAACAGGCTGGAAGCCTGGAGATAATTAGACCCACTGTGTCAAGCAATCAGCAACACAGGGAAGAGGTCACAAGAAACACTGACAAGAGGGCTGGCTAATACGTGAGAGAAACAGAAGGAAAACCATTGCAATCAGATGAACGATGTTTGGGTTGTTACGGTTCATGGAGTGAGCAGTTTGTGTTCTTACTTGTGAGATGTTTCTGTGGTTTCTCTCTCACCTCCCCACCTCCCCACCTCCCCACCTCCCCTTGCCCTCCCATAGCTCACACACACCCTGACTCTCAGCCACGGGCGCCATCACCTTGTGTCCATCACAGCGAAAGCAGAGTGAACTTCGCTAGGTCAACTCTGTGAAAAGTGGTCATTTGTCTCCAGAGGATTGTGCCTCCACAGGAGGAATACCTATGAGGTGCTTCTGTTTGCCTTTATTCATTTATTCTTTTTGTTGTTTGGGATCTGTTAAGTTAGAATACCCCTTGGGAAATCCAAGACTTTCTTCATTTTCTCTTTTTCCATAGAACATTCATGGCTACTAGAATGACAACCTTGATGGAACGATCAGCTCAAAGAGAACAGGGACAGTATTGATTTTATTTATGACTAGAACCATGCCTAGTGAACGATGGGTCTTCAATATTTTTTAAATAAGTGATGTACAATTGAAAGTGAGTGGACAGGTAAAAGCCAAAGGGCTATTTCCCAAGCAGAAACTCTAAAAACCTCCTCTGCAGCTTTGTCTTCTCTCCTCAGACATTCTGCTTCATTGTAAATCTACTATCTGTTCTGTCTTGCTCTCTCCTCCTTGTTTCTTTTTCCACCTCCCTTTCTGGTCTTATCTTGTTTCTGCTCTGACCTAAGTTTGATAAGGCAACCTGATAAGTGTCAGGATGAGAGCACATAAAGTGTATATATATATATATATTCCTGAAGAGTCCTCCTTGTTGTATGCACATATATGATTTCTGATTCTAAGAAAAGATGCGCTTCTGACAGACCACAAGTAAGTTTTCAAATTGTGCGTAGTAGCCTTTAAGAGTCCTGATGAGCTTACAGTGTTTGTTTGTTTAGTTTAAAATACTGTTGGAAATGCCAAAGACATATATATTTCTAGCAGTTTTGTTATAACACCCCCTTTTCCTTTAGACTAGGAGAATTTGTCGTTTTTCTAAAAACTCAGTCCATCCTTAAAAAACAAGACCATTTCAATGACTTTTATTAATAAGCACTTTCCTTTAACTTAATCACAAAAGGATAGTATCATTTATTTCATTACTTAGCCTGTTCAGTCAAAAATTCTATAGACCAATATGTCTTCAGTAAATCTGCTAATTGCCTCCCCATTCCCTTCTGAAATCCTTCGCTACAGCATTCATTTAAGGAGGAGTAATAGTGAAAAAGTCACTTTGTTTTTCAAGGACTTTTTGAAAGCCTGTTTTTGTACCAGCCATATCTCCCAACCTCTTTTTGATCAGTGAGATGTAAGATAAGATTAATAAGCATTATAAATAATTAGTGCTTACATTGCCTTTCACCAGCCATTACTGAGATGACCTTCCTTTCATAAATTGTTATGAACCAACTACATCGTGAACATCTGCACATTCCTCTAAAATGTACTAAAGTATAATCCACTCTGTGGGTTTCTTAATAAGATGGGCTAAGGAAACAGAACAGAATGTTAAAGCTGGAAGAGACGACAGAAGCAATACAAGTGAGTCTTTTATAAACTAAAAAAAAAAGTCATAGAAAGGTAAGATGATTTTCTGAATTCCATACCGGCTGCTAACTAGATGCAAGGCCAATACCCCAATCTTTATCTTTCCACATCTACATAGTTAGTGCTGATTTTTCCACCCAGAACACCAGCTGCTCAGTAGTTCATAGCTTTACTCACAGGGTTGTTTTACCAAAGATCTGGATGACATAAAATTCTACTGAAGAAGTAAATGCTAATTACACCCTTTAAATGGTAAGTTTCGACTATTCCCACTCTTATTACTGTTGTTAGGTCTGTATGCTCCATTCCTAGAAACAAACTCTGTAATTAGAAAAATTTCTGTCCTACCAACGTGATTAGGTCTGGGTAAGCCCAGGACATAAGAGATCAAAACCCAGGAGTGATTCTGATCTGTAGACTGCAAAAGTCCTACATGTACTTCCTGCCAGAGCAGGAAGCAGAGTGAATAGAAGCTGACCTCTGTCCACAAATACATCCAGGGAGAGATGCAGTAGCTGGCTGGGAGAAAGTGGCTGGTGTCTTTCAGGCAAACAATAAGCAAGGAGGAGCAAAGGTAGCAGATGAGTTGTGCCAGTGAGCAGATCACCAGCTAATCAGCACAATTTATCACTTCTGCAATCTTGGATCAAGAAAGAAGCCTTAATTAGGATGTGCTCAGGTGGGGTCTTCTGTCTGGGGTCTGTGGGTCCCAGGAAAGGAAGATTATCACAAGGGGAGGTGGTCTGTGGCAAAAACCACTGCTAGCCTATAAACCAACCTATTTCTGTGAATGCACCCCTCTCAGACAGTGTGATTGTTTCCTTAGTACTGTCTCTGGATGTAAACATGTCATGGTTTGAGCACAAAACCACTGCTTCTGGCTCACTTTAAATGCATTTTCCAGAAATGATGAATATGCAGTGATTTTTCATCTATACTCATGCCTGGATCTGATTTGTGAGATGTTTTTAGAGGTTACCGTGGCTTTGTAATTGAAATTTTTTTTCTCTGGGAAGTTAACTGTCCTTTCCACAGCCATTGTGGTTGCCTAGCAACAGTGGACCGCAGAGCAGTAACAGAGATTCTAAACCTCTAAGGAATGGGGATAGTTGATGTCTGTCCCACGGACAGGGTACCTCAGTGGCCTGATTTGAAATGGGAAAATGTTATAGCAGGACATCTGTGGCCCCAGGGTGTGAAATCCAAGAGAGAAGCAGGTGAGTTCCTATCTCCCCTTGTTCCAAAAGAATTCATGGGAATTTATAGATAAAGTAGCCTGGACTCAGTGCTTCAAAGAAAACCTTTCCTTCATGTCTGGCGAAAACATCAGACAGGTATTTCTCATTTCCTGGAGAATGATCCCTTTCTTTGAACACTGATGTCTTCCCAGATCAAAGGGCAGGGTCTGCCATGCAGTAGGTGTTCAATAAATATTCGTTGAACGCATAAAATGTCCCTTACTTGCTTGTCTCAAAATCACACACTCACCCCAACCATTATACTGATGTGGGAAGGGGTTGCTGAGCCAGCCCTGTTTTAGAACCAATGGGATGAAATGTCACCTTCACAGTTTCCTTGCCAGGAGATACACACCCAAGAAGCTAGGTCTTTCCAACCATCCCCAAACAAAAACCCAAACCAACTCTGGCCACAAATATGGCAGTACAGTTCACCTCTATAATCTATCTATAATTAATCACTAGGAAATGTGCGTGTTGACACAATATTGCTTTCCCCTTAAAATGTGGAAATACCTTCCATTTAGAATTTTCTTTTAAACCTTGAATGAGTGATGACCTTGCCTTTTCTGTAGAAAGAGCTGTATCCTAGAAAATGGCGTCCTTGTGATATGTACATATGTAACTGTAGTTCTGCTCTGTTAAGATCTAAAATGTATTTTCATTATATGAAATGTGTGGGCCTTGTTTTTATTTACTTTTAACCTTGTGTCTATGGTCCATAGATGAGGCGGGAAATTCACAAATTCCCTTATAAACATTTTATGAGAAATGTTTCTATGTGCGAAGGAAGACTGTGACCCTCAGAAGAGCAACCATCTTTCAGAAAGAGGAAGGTTTTGATGGACATAATGTTACCAAGGAGAGGAAAAACGGCCTGTGATTAACAACTCTGAAATGAATAGCACAGTGTACCACCAGCAGGGAAGCCAAGAGAAAGCAGGACTTTGCTCTCACTGTAAATTATCATTTGTTGTTTCTGTTCTCCTGGTATATGGAGCTGAGTGTTCTGTGCAAGCACAGAACAGGACTTTGAAGGAGGAGACAGTGGAGGACCATGGCACCTTGCTTTCACCCTTAGGAAGGTTCAATTCAGCTCCTTCAGTTCTAAGCAAAAACAAACTGGTCCCATGTGTGTTTGCCTGCCCTACTTTCTCTCCGCTCCTCTTCTCCTGCCCTTGAGACGGACCTTCTCCATAGTTTACATAAACCAAATGGGAATCTGAGCCTGTGTTGTCTAAGCAGGGAGGGTTAGACCTTGGATGCAACTAACCTAGGGAATAAAACAAAGCACTTTCCCAGGAAATCCTCTCCTAGGAAAATTGGGCGCTTAATAGCTATATTTCCAAACCAATTTTATTAAAATATTTATTCACTTGGACTGATTTGTGACTGATTACTACTCCAACATAAAAAACAGGGTAAAAAGTTGGGAAAACAGATATAAAGATATTTCACTTAAAGGAAGGAAATTTTTATGTTTTCGTTAAATACTGAAAAAAAAAGCAACTATAAGGATTATATGTCATATTATTACCCCCACCAAAAGAAATTTAAAGATTTTTTTCAGTTTTTCTATGAACTATGAAGTAAGAAAACACTGCAATAAAAACAAGTTTCATAAACACATTTGTTAATTCTAATTTGTTTTCTCTCAAGGATAATAGGCTTTCTAAAGTTTTTGTTCCTTTAATTATGGTACAACATGACTTGTACTGTGTATGCTGAGTTACTATGGTTACTCTGAGGCCATGACTCATGACCTTTAAATATTATTGTCAGGCAGCCAAAGCTCTTTCACTTTTAAACCAGTAGTTTTGTTTCAGGCATTATTAAAAGAAGGTAGCTTCAAACAGCACTTTTTCTGGTATATTTGTGCACATCTGAATATGCACATGTATTGTACTCAATTTTTTTTGGTTTGGCTTCATTCAGTGACCAAATATTAATTTCTTGATGAGGCATAGTCCTTGTCTACTGGGAGGTGTCACTGAGAAATGCAAAAACATAGGTAGACAAATAATTGTACACATCATGAAATGTAATAAGAACTATAAAAGACAGACAGCCAAAATCTACTTGTGGACACAGAGGCAAGATATAATTCTGACTAGTAGGACGGAAGAGGCTTCAGGGGAGGCAGCATTTGAGTCCTGGTGTGAAGAATGCGTAAGATTTTAACAGAGATGGGAGCATGAGCATTGTAGTTAGAGGAAACAATCTAAGAAAAGGATAAACACATGCCCTGGAACTACACATTAGTACAGTTTGGTGAAAATATCAGTTTTGTGAAATACATTGATAGAAGACAAGATTAGTTAGATGGTAAGAGAGGCCAGCTTATTAAGGTTGTTGTTTTGTTCAAACCATTTGTTGTTTTGCCCAGCAACTGTGATGATCAAAAGTGTGTTTTCCATTTCATGATAAAGAGGTACTATCAAGTAGAAAGCACCAAAGTACCAGGTTTTGCTGATTTCAGTATGATGCAAGAAAAGCAATTACATCTCTCAGAACCCCACTGTGTCCTTCCACTAAGTGGGAGTTTAATTAATTTTGTTCAATAGTCACTGATTACTTTGTGAACATTTTAAATGGTTTCAATTTTTTCAAAGTAAGAGACATGTACAGAAATATAGAAATAAAATAATACACTCCTTAGGGAGAGTAGGATAGAAAATTTAAAAAGTACCCCAGTGTTGTAAAATAAGGTTTATTGGTTGGTAACAGTAGAATGAGACATATTAAGATTGAAGTTTCATTCATTCATTCATTCATTCATTCATTCAAAAATATTTATTGATCATCCTAGCCCTCTTCAAGATGCTAAGGAGAGAGTAATAAAATAACAGCAGAAAAAATTCCCTAGCTTCAAGGAATTTATATTTTCAGTTGGGAGGAAACACAATAAATATAATAAACAGACAAATTACATAATATGTCAGAAGGTGGTAAGTACTGAGGAGAAAAATCAAACAAGGTGATTTGGGTGGATAGAGGAGTGAGGAGTTCAATTTTAAATGCAGTGCATGTGGTAGGCTTGCCTGAGCAAGGGATATTTGAGCAAAGAAAAGAAGGAAGTGGGAAAGAGCCAGGTGGACAAGTGTGGATGAAGAGTTCCTGGCAGAGGTGATGGAAGAACAGCGAGGAGCCCAGTGTGACTCCAGTGTTTGGGGAGGGACGAAGGGCATGGAATGGGGTCCCCCAGTGGGTGGGAAGGCTGAAAGGCACAGACATCTGAAGGACCTTGTAGGTCATTATATGGGCTTTGGGTTTTATTCTTAGTGAAATGGAATCCTTTATTGGAGGTATTTTAGCAGAGGAGTGAAATAATTTTTCTTACAGTTAATGTGTAATGAAAATAGAAGGTAGGGGCAAAGGTGCAACCAGAGACAGCCATTTATGAGGTTGATACAACAGTCCAGGTAGGAGCTGATGGTAGCTTGAGGCTTGAACCACGTTGTTAACAATGAAGGTGGTGAAAATCAGCCGGGTACTGGATGTATTATGATGGTAGAGCCCAGAATTTCCTGTTGGATTGGATTTGGGTTCTGAGACAAAAAGCAAAGTCAAGGTTTTAGCCTGAGCAACTGGAAGGATGATGTCATCATCAACTGGGATGGGGAAAACTGCAAGTAGAGCAGATTTGGGAGTAGGAATCAGGAGTTAGGTTTTGGAAATGTTGAAAGCGGATGTCTATTAGACATCCTGGTGGAGAGGTCAAGAAGGCAGTTGAATGAATGCGCCTGGAATTCAAGGGAGAAGTCTGCACTGGAAATATGTATTGGGAAGTGATCAGCATATTGATACTATTTAAATCCCTGAAGCTGGAGGCGTTCACCAAGGGAGTGAATGTGAGTAGAGAAGAGAGGAAGCCCTGAGCATGCCAATGTTGACAGTTCAGGGAGAAGAGAAAGAACCATCAGAGACTGAGAAGGAGCAGCAGGTGGGATGGGAAGGAAGCCTGGGACCATAAGATGTCCTGGGAGCCAAGTGAAGAAAGCATTTCAGGTAGGGAGTCTTGAATCATGTCAAAAGCTGTTAAGTAAGATGAGTTGTGACACATGACCACTGGATACAGTAATGTGAAGCTCACTGGTGAATTCAATAAGCGCAGTTTCTGTGGATGGGTACTTGTGAGAGTCTGAATGGAGTGGCTTTAACAAAAAAATAGGAAGAAAGGAATTGAGGACAGTGAGAATACAGTTTTATTTTAATGGGGGTCAGAGTAATCAAGCAGAAACTAAAGGGTTAAGAGGGCTTAAGATGTAATAAATAACAGCATGTTTATAAGCTATTGGAAATGATCCAGGAAAGAGAGAGAAAGAGAAATTGATTGAGAAACAGTGTAGGAGATAAAGAATTCCCTAAGTCTGCTGTTTTACAGGATATTCTTTTCTCTCTCTCTCTTTCTCTTTCTCTAGTTGAAATAAGATATTTGCAGGTTTTCAGAACAGATTGTACTGTTCGGACTGCTTATTCTCAAGAGAACCTCTAAAGGCTATTTTATCTTCTTCAAGTAAAGTTTACATTCCCTAGTTTTGATTTCCTTCAGAAATGTTTAGAAAATGACATTGGGAGGAAAGGCTTCAATGTTACAGTACAAAGATCTATTAGATGTGGGGTGTGTGTGTGTGTGCGTGTATGAGTGTGTGCATGTCTGAAATAAAATTTTGGAATTCTGAACTCTTACTTTATTTCAGCACCACATCTGGAAGTTCAGAGTCAAATGTGCAACAAAGGAACAAAATACCGGTAAGAAACGAAGTTTGCGTGAATTCCTTTTTAAAAAAGCATTACAGTTAATGAAACTGTGACTTCTTTAATTAATGTTAAGATTTTCCTAATTCAGGTTTGCGTTCACATTTTACTAGTAAACATTTTAAAAATAAAACATAGAATGTTCTTTTTCGAGTAGAATGAGGTAAAGTGGGCAGAGTGCCAACAAAGGGATGCTATTGGGTAGGAGAGAAGTTGGTGTGGGGTGGCCGTCCCCATTTTTACTTGTGATCCCACACTGCTCTCTGCCCTACACTATTGTAGAAGCTCTGGGTTACTTCAAAGTATTTGCTTGCATATGAGGAAATTCTGGAATTCAGACGTGATATAGATTGGGTAACTCCGCTTATTTGGTTTGTTTAGGCTTGGGTTTAAATCACAGTCTATTCCCGATATTCTCAGTTCATGCTCTTTCCAGTCATCCCGGGACAGCTGGGTCCTTTCTACCCGAGCCGCAACTAGTCCCTCTCGAGGCCTCAGGTGACAGCTGGGTAGGTTGGTGAGAAGGGTTGGAGCTGGGTGATGGGTTCTTGGAGGCTCATTATACTAGTTCTCTACTTTTATGTAAGTTTGAGAATTTCCCTTTAAAAAGAAGAAAATAAGCCATCTGTACACCCTTGATTCAGTTTTAGTAAGGATCCCCTAGTCTCCACCTATAGACATTTCTGGAGCAACCTTTTCAGCTCTAATGTAGAGGCAGTGTGGCACAGAAGACAGATTGTAGGATTAGGACTTAGGCCCAACTTTGCCACCTGCAAGCTGTGTGATGATACCCAAGTCATTTAAACTCTCTGAGCCTCATTTTTCATCCTTAGAGTGAGGATGATGAGACTGTAGTCTACTTCAATTAAGATGTTTGGGGTGTGAAAATGGTTGGGAATATTTCTACAAGTGTACGGGAGCATACCTATTTGGAATTAATTCAGTTCCACCAGGCTCTCCTGTGGACCATAGGACCTTGCCCTTTGATTTCTCTGTTTCTTCCTAGATTCAGCATTCTGGTTTTCTACCCTCATCCTAACCCTATATCATCAGTTAAGAACATCTGATCTAGTGTGGTGCATATTCAGAATCTCTCTTCTGCACAAGTACTTTTGTTCAATGTTAACATCTTTCTAAGAGTCATTTAATCTGGCCCCAGACAAACTGGACATATATCTCAAACCCACAATAATTTTCAGCAGGAGGGTTTTTGTTATGAAATATAAATCAAAGGGAAAGCAACTTAGATTAGTAGAATATGATTTTAACTAAAATTTTGTTTCCTAACTCTAGTGATAGTTTAATCTTATATTACTCTTTTTCTTTTCCAGTGAGCAAAAGAAACGTAATAATGAGTTTTTATTTTATATAGTGGAGCTATTTATGATTCTGTTGCCCAAAGAAAGAGTGGCCCTCACTGGAACTATGTGAAAACATTTTTTTCTCTGATTAGTTGGAACCCTTGAGCTAGTAGTTAAATTGGAGTTTTGGAAATGGGAGACTTCAGCTCACCCATCTCTGTTTACTGCCTTTCCTCTAACAATGCTCATCAATTAGCAGCCTAGAGGTAACCCTTTCGCTGGCTGCCTGAGATGCTGAAAAGGACAAGGTGCCAATTACTACATTTAGGATTTCTGCCTAGGGCTCCCAATTAGCTTCCTGAAGTTCAGAATCTATCTCCTTTCAATGTACATTTAACATAGTTGGGAGCCCTGGGGCTTGAAGTAACTGGTTCTGCTTTAGTTACTGAATTTTTACATTTCTGAAAGAATACTTTTAGCTCGAGGTGGAGGTTAGGATTAGAGACCCCAAGGCCTCGGATGGTCACAATCAGTGCTGCCTCCTCACCACGCAACCCCTTTGAAATCCTGGAACTCAAGGAGTGATCATTCAGCAAAACAGTTTCTGCTCTGTACCATGAGGAACCAAATTACAGATGGATCTCAGATGCCTCTTTTAAATAGCTGTGGTTAGCTTTGGTAGAGAAGATTGCGATGCAGGATGAAAACCTCTTCAATTCTGATTCAAGATATCTTGACCACCCAAGCAGAGTGAAACACGCTCTACCTTTGCAGCACCTGGTCTCTGACTAGTACTTTAACTTTTCAACTCTCCCGATAAACGTGCATTCTTAGAGCCTTTATTCACCTCTGTGTCCCTGAGACAAAGTTGCTGATAGCAAAACGGCATTCAGTCAGTACCGTTTGAAATAGAATACATGGACTGAGCTCCAGGCTTAGCACTAGGTGATTGACAGATGCTGTCCCTCCGAATCCTTATCGCAGCAGATGGGGGAGGTTTTTCAGAATCATCACTGTTGTGTTGTTACTTTTCTTCTCCTCTCCCTCCTCCTTTTCCTACCATTCCTCCTCCTCTTCCATAAATATTATTACTGCTTTAGAAATTAAGAAATTTAGAGTCAGGGAGATTGAGGGAGAGTCCAGCTGTTGAGTGATGAATGAGTCACGTGTTGACTACAGAGTAAGAACATTGTGGGATCATCCAATGAGGATTTACTTAGGTCCATCTCTCAGGTGCCAGGTTGTCCCTGTTTATCTGGACCTTATTCCTTTGGAGGATTAGAATGTTATTTGAACTGCTGCCTTTGCTCCATTTTAACATCCTCTGACAGAGAACAGCTAGTGCTTGTAAATCATCTCATTTGAAACTGTTTAGGAAATAAAAGTTCTATTGCAACAAGGCATGACCTGACCGGATACCTAGCTCAGGGTTTCTCCCCTTGAACTATTCCTCAGAACTGTCACGAATAGAAATGAACGTTGTAAAAACATAAGATGTTCTATGGTTACGTGGCATGGCAGATCCAAAAATGAGAGTGTGGGTATGAATTCATTAATGCTAGAATATGTATGAAGTATTTCACTCATTGTGCAAAACTAGGCTTATTATAAAACCTTATAAGCCACTTAGTATTCAGGTTGTAATTCAGTGATGGCTTCATTAAAGAATTATCATTTTCAGTGCCAAAAATATTAAAGCACTTTAAAAGTTTTTAATTTGTAAGGTCAAATTCATAGCACACTATATAGAAAGTCAGCTTTATAAAACAACCTTAAATTAGCTAAAAAGATATTATATTTGATAAACTGGGAAAGGCAAGCAATGCCTTAAATTGCGTCAAATTATATAACTTCTGCTCTTCTAGTACTTGGTATAATATAGTATTATTTTTTCAGGAAGCATATATTTGGTCACAACTCTGATATTTCTAAATTTTAGCATTCTGAAATGGCTTTCAAAAGATTCTTCCCTTTGATGAGCAAACTTTCAAGTCATTAATGAATTACAGTTAACACATCACTTGCACTTTAAATGAACATTTTAAATGATTTAAAGGAGACATTCCAATTTATCTTAAAATGTAGAATTGCATTTCTTTGTGTATTTAAATATAAAGATTTGTTGCTGTTGTAAGAAATAGGTTATTTATTTTGCTACTCTAATAGGTAAGAAATATCTTGGGGCTTTTTGTTTTGGATTTGGTTTCCTTTGTTTATTTTCCTTTCTTGTCTTTTTCTTCCTTCTTTTTCTTTCTTTCTTTCTTTCTTTCTTTCTTTCTTTCTTTCTTTCTTTCTTTCTTTCTTTCTTTCTTTCCTTCTTTCTTTCTTTCTTTTTCTTCCTTTCTTCCTTCTTTCTTTCCTTCCTTCCTCTCTTTCTTTCTTTCTTCCGTATTTTTCCCCTTTCCTTTCCTTAAGCATACTTGACAAATTTAAGGTGTACAACTTGATGGGTTTTGACATGTACACATGTGAAACTGTCATCACAGTCAAGATAATGAAACTTTCCATCACTCCCAGAAGTTTCTCACAATCCTTTGTAATCCCTCTCACCCACTTCCTCCTACTTCATTTCCAAGGAAGCACAATCTGTTTCACATCATTAAGTATATTATTTTGCATTTCCTTGAGCTTTTTATAAACAAAGTCATACAGCATGTACCTTTTTTTACTGACTTCTTTCACTCAGTAAAATTATCTGGAAATTTACCCATGTTTTAATATGCATCAATAACTCATTTTTATTGCTAAATAGTATCCCATTGAATTGAATGTACCAGTTTGTTTATGCCTTCACCCATTGACTGATGTTTAGGTTATTTCTAGTTTTTGACTCTTTACAACTAAAGCTGCTATAAATATTCATGTACAAATCTTTGTATGGACATATGCTTTCTTTTCTCTTGGGTAAATCTCTAAGAATGAAATGGCTGAATCACATGGTAGGTGTATTTTTAACTTCGTTAAAAACTGTCAAAATATTTTCCAAAGTCGTAGTATCATTTTATATTCCAACCAGCAATGTATGAAAGTTTTAGTTCATCCACATTCTCTCCCATCCTGACCAGGTCAGCCTTTTAAATTTATCCATTCTAATAGGTGTGGTGGTATCTCACTGCAGTTTCAATTTGCATTTCCTTAATAAGTGATGGTGTTTGAGCACCATTTCATCTGTTTATTTGCCATCCTTATATCTCATTTGGTGAAGTATCTATTGAAATGTTTTGTCCATTTTTAAGTTGTGTTGTTTGTTTCTTATCATTGGGTTTTGAGAGTTCTTTATATATTCTAGATACATGTAATTTTTTGGATGTGTGTTTTGCAGGTGTTTTCTCCAGTCTATGGTTAGTCTTTTCATTCTCTTTACAGTGGCTTTAGAAGAGCAGAAATTATTAATTTTGATGAAGTCTAATTTATCAATTTGTACTGTCCTGGATCATGTTTTTGCTTTGTGATCTAAGAAATCTTTGCCCAAGGTCACAAATAGTTTCTTTTTCCTTCCAGAAGTTTTATAGTTTTAGGTTGTACATTTGCATCTATGATTTACTTTGAGTTAATTTTGCCTGATGATGACTTACAGCTGAATCTATCCCCAGGCATTTCCCTCAGATGATGGGATCAACCCTGAAGGGCCAGCCGCACTCCAGAGCTCCCCTACGGAATCAGCTAAGGCCACTGTTGCATTCCTGCTTCTTTCTTTTCTTTATAGGTGTTGCCCCCAAGAACCATTTCCAATAAGCCCTAGGCAGCCAAATCTCTCAGTCTGTGTCCCAGGGACTCTAACCCCATAGAATAACAAAATCAGAATAGGTCTAACTGAATGAATGAGGTTTTGTGAATGGAAATTCATCAGAGCAAAGCAGCCATTGTGCTGTCACTGAGGGCAAGACAAAATGTATGAATAGAAACTGTCTTTGTAGCTGTGATAGCCCTTCAGGGAAATCTTCCTTAATATAAGTGAGAGATTTAATTAATATGTTTGCAAACTTTGAGGAAATAAAACATTTCATTTAATAGCACATGGTAATATTCATTTATTCAATCTAAAATGTTTTTCCAAAAGAACATGAATAGTATAGAAATTGCAACTTTACTTCTAGGCACATCTGCTAGTTATCTAGTAGTATCTAACATTACTAACATTACTCTCTCTGAGTGGGTAATGTTATCTCCGCAGATGTTGGGACTTGAGATGTTAGTTGGCACTTCTACACATTGCTCAACCTCTCATGTAACTATTTTCATATTGAGATTCTATGAGAGGCTCACCCCTGTAATGCTTTCCTGCTCCCATCCCACTGTTGTCCCTATACAATCGTCTCAAAGTTCACCTAGTTTAATAACCTAAATTCAATAAGCAGCAACTTCAACAGAGAGTTCAGGTCAAGCAGTACATAGAAAGGTGGTAGCGATGCATCATTGGTGAGAAATATTTTTTTCCTTTGGCTACTATCAAGAAAGTTCAAAACTTCATTAAAATTTTGGAAGGTTATCAGTTGCAATTGGCTAATGGCTTACTTAATAGTTTGTTTTCCTGAATAATTTATTTCTTTTTCACAATACCCATCCAAGGTGGGAGGCAGAGGGACTCCATTCATCATAGTTACTAATGACATTAGTAATGAGTTACTTAGTTATGTTTACTAATAAACTATTTACTATAGTAAATAGTTACTAATGAGTTACTTTGGATGGACGCTCTACCTGGGAATGCACTTCTGCAATCCAAGCAGGCAGCAGTGAGGAGCCAACTGCACAGTAAGTGCTCAGCCCAGAAGTTACACACACCACTTTTCCTTCTATCTCATTAGTCAAAGAAGTCACATGGCCGAAAACAACTTCAAAGAACTGGGCAAGTGAAACCATATCGTGTGCCTTGGAGAATTCTCAGAAATGTTTTGGTGGACAAAAATTACAGCAATATAAAACTAGGTATAAAAAAAGAAAATTATTAAACCTAAGAAAAGAAAGGAAAACTTATAGTTACAAAATAAAAGATTACCTCCCAAATTTCTCATTTTAATAAGTTCTATTTAACTTGAGAACAGAGGTCATAAAAAAGATCTTAGCAGTTTAATATAAGTTTGGCCAAAGAACTAGGAAGTGTCCTTTAGAAAATGATCCTTCAATAAGCAATTAAGGAAGATGACCCATTTTTTTTTAATTTTTCTGATAGAGTAAATGTGTAAGAAACAAAACGTCCTGTTTTCACATGCAAATATGTCCCTTTATTTTTTTTAAATGTCAACAAGCAAAGAAATTTAGAAAACGTGGCACTGAATCAGATTGTTTACAGATAGATTATTTTTCAGAATTTCCCCAAGAGGCATCAGTGGTGCAAAGGACCTCTATAAACTGAAGCATTTCAGTATCTGCAAATTTGTTTCATCAGATATCCATGACATTTCTTCTCTATTTGGCTTCTTCAAATGGCAAAATGTTCCAAACAATAGGCATTATTTGGGAAGAGCATTGGTAATTTGTTCTGTGTAGTGCTGACACTTTTTTTTTTCCTGTGAGGTTGGAAACATTGAGAAGTTTGTGTATTACACAAAAGGAAGGAAGTTTTGAAATGTAAAAAGCGGACAGAAGTTAAATGTATATATTTAACTATATAAAAGTTAAATAAATTATATTAGTCAAATGCAAGGACTACTCAATTAATATTCTGGATAAACTCAAGTTTCATGTATAATTTGCTCATTTGCTGAAACCTGAATGTTCAGATCAGAGGAAAACAGGACAAGGGGGAAATGTGTTTTGGGGACCACATAATCAATCAGTCTGAGTATGAGAACACACTTCAATTGCTGTGGTCTGAAGAAAAATACTTCCCCAAACTTTCAAATTTCCTTGAGAGAGAATATCCTCCCAAGAGGCTAGGACAATTATTCAACCTAGCCTTTCCTAAAGGAGTAAGTCTGCCTTTGGGAGGCTCTCTTTGAATGCTTGGAGAGAAGTTGGAAGAGAGGGAGTGGGGTGACCTGGGAGTGAGAAGCACAAACCTGCAGGTTCTCAGTGGTAAATTGTGGCCTCTGGCTGCCCTCAGTCTCATCAGGCAGATTGGGTAACATCAGCTTACTTTGTTTTGATAGTTTCATTAAACTGAAATTTGCTGCTGGGAATAATAGCCCCATGTTGTCATGTCAATAGCTGAGCTGTTTATGTTAGGTTAGATATCAGAGTGAATCAGTTATTTCAAAATATGTCTAGTAATTCAAATCAATGTGATATGTTATCTATACTTAATGAGGTTCAGAGAAATGGAGCGTTTCTCCAAGTTTTGATTAGAGTTTGCTTCTTCAAAAACTTTACTCTCTCCTCAAAGTTACGCATTAATGCACAAAGATGAAAAGATAATTGAGTTTCTGGAAATTCTATATCTCATAAGAAAACGTACCACTATTCCAACCCATATATGAAGCAATATATTCTAATATTTATTCAAAATAAGTGTTAGAACATAGTGGTAGCATCTATTACAACATAATGTCCTTCATATATTAAGGTGCATATAAATCAATGAGGAAAATATTGGCCCTTAAATTGAAAATAGACTGAGGACACAAATTACAATTTATAAAGAAGACATGCAAACTTCCAATAAGATGTCCAAATAGAAGGCAAAAAAGTAAAAATTTTTAAAACTTAGATATCATGTTTACCTGTAAGTTTGACAGATATAGAAAGTATTGAAAATATCATGATTGGCAATGGTGTAAGCAAAGTGTGATTCTCAGGTATTACGGTGGGAGCATTAATTTGGAGGATGTAATCTTAAATACGTATCAAGTATATATTCTTTAAAATCCAGTAACCACTTTTTCCATTTATATTAATAAAACACAAGTTCACAAAGATGCATAAATATGCTTATTACAGAGTTGTCCTATAGTATGGAAAACTGCATACGCACAGGGTAAAACTTATTGTGACCATTGACAGTTATGGTAATTTTTAAAGTTAAAATTTGTGGGAAATGACCTTCGTTATTATTCAAGTATAGATACCTATGACATACTGTTAATTGAAAATGGTAATTTAACCATATATAACCATGCACAGTATGAATCAGTGTTTCATGTGTTATGCCTCTTCAGGTACACACACAAGTCTAGAAGATTACACACCAAATGTGGCATCCTAGTCGGCTCAGGCTGCTGTGACGAGATACCACAGATTGGGTGGCTTGAAAAACACAATTCTGGAGGCGGGAAAGTCAGAGATCAGAGTGCTAGCATGATTGGGTCCTGGCTTGCAGATGGTTGCCTTGTTGCTATATCCTCATGTGGGTGAAAGAGGGAAGGAAGGGAGGGAAGAAGGGAAGGGAAGGGAGAGAAGGTGACAGAAGGAGAGAATTCTCTGGTTTCTTCTTATAAGAGCACTAATCTCATCATATGAACACTGCCCTGATGATGTCATCTAAACCTAATGACCTCCCAGAGGCCCCATCTCCTAATACTATCAATTGGGAGTTAGAGCTTCAATGTATAAATTTGAGGGGGCCTGGAACATACATATTCAGTCCGTAATAACCTGTGGCAATCTCTGGGTGGTAGGATTCTGGATGATTTTCACTTTCATTTTTATACCTTTTTTATTATTGTCTGAATTTGGGGGACAAAATATATTGAAAAGTCACAGCCCAGTGATGATGCCCAATGCAAGTCTTTCCCCCTTTCTCCTCTCTCATCCTTATAATATTGAAGTCCACTTATCTGAACATCTCCTCCCTTTCTCAACCTTTTTCACAGTATGAGCTCCTGGAGGGTTGGGAATTTGATGAATTCAGCTTTATCTCCTGGGCTTAGCCCTGGACCTTACATATGAAAGGCACTCAATCAATACGTGAATGATTCTCATGTGTTTGTTATTGAAGAGCTGGACACATTTTTCAGTTAGGGAGGAAAATGCTCTTGAATCACACATTTAATGCAAAAGAAGATTAAATTGTAAGATATTTTTAAATTAAATGTAGTTCAGAAACATTCTTTGGAGAGGAGTAAGCCCTGTTTTGCCTGCCTCCAATGCCTAAGGAAAATGCTATAAATTCTAGAACAGTCTGCTTTCCCTAGGGGCTATTTCTACTTGGAATCATTCTTAAAAAAGAAATATCTATGTCCATGGTGGTGATTATATTCTGAATCCTATTAATTTTTCCCCTTCTGAATAAAGCAGCATTTGGCCTTGTGCCTTCAAATGTGTTCTTATATTCTTTTCTGATAATCACGTAACTGAAAAATCTACAAAAAGTCTCCCATAAGAACTTTCTTTGTGACTGTTTAACATGTAATGCTAAGATCTAAGTGGTCCAATCTCACAACTGATTTGTGGTAAGAAAAACAACAACAACAAAAATCCCAAAAAACCAACAAACAACAAACAAAAACACAAAAAACCGTCTAATACCCATAAGGTAACTTCCAAATTACTCAAGTTCTTAGCCCTTAGCATACCAGGAAAATAGGCATCAGCATTGACCATCTGAATTATATAAACCTACCTACATTTTTTGTTTTTAAAATCATTTTCAAATAGTTTCAAGAATAAAGATATAGGTTAAAAAAATGAACCACACTAGAAATTTTGATCAGAATTGAAACATAGCACCTCTATGTGTTACCAAGTAAAACTTTTGGCACATAAATGTTATAATACAAGTATGGCAGAATACTTAATGAAACAGGAAAGTCCAAGTTCTTGTCACACAGTTCTGTGTGATATAGCCTGTCTTGTATGAGAATACCCTATTTCTTTTTTTGTCTTTAGAGGTGTGTTTTTCACTTACTGACTCATGACTTTGAGGATGTTCATCTAAGTCTCTCAGAAGTCATGATCTGAAGATGCACAGTCAATTTCACTTACGTGATTAATTCTACCACTTAGAGCTGCACCGTCCCATAGAAACATGTAATTTAAAAGCCATATATGTAATTTAAAATTTTCTAGTAGCCATATTAAAAATTTTAAAATCAGATAAAAGTAAATTGTAATACTATATCTTATCTAACCTAATACATTCAAAATACTGTCACTTTAATATACAATCAGTACAAAAATATATCGAGATCTCTCATACTCTCATATATTGTTGTGCTGTCTTCAAAATCTCATGTCTATTTTATACTTACAACATATCTCAATTCAAACCAACCACATTTCAAATACTCAAAACCACATGTGGCTGGTGGCTACTACATTGGACCATACTGGTCAAGAATGCTGCTGTTCACATTCACCTCTGATTTATTTCACAATTGTGAAATGTATTCCTCTGTCAATTTTCCTTTCTTTGGACATTATGGATGAAAAAAGAAAAATTCAGTATCTTCAACTGCATTTAATGAAAGACAACAATGTGCTATAAAATTGATGTCTCCCTAGTGGAGCCTGAGTTGTCAAGGGGAACGGAGAGAGATGGGGTGGGGTGACAACTGTGTAGATTTTCTGACTGAAGGCCATGCTGTGATTGTGTAGCAAAGACTCCCTCTGTGTAGGAAATAGACACTGAGAGATTCAGGGTGATAGGGCATAGGGCACAACCTAACACATGGAAAAAGAAAAAGTTCTTTGTACCACACTTCCAAATGCTCTGTGTGTTATTTGTTTTAAAATTTAAAAAAATTAAAACAAAGCAAATTTAAAAAACGGTGTCTCCTCTTTTGTACCTTGAAAGAGGATGTCATGCTTTTGGCAACACAATAAGAAATTGAAGATGATTATTAATTTTACTATTACATTGTCCTTCTAGTCAATTCCACAATTTTGGGGAAATTTTCTTCTTGTTTTTCTTACATCAAAGTTGGAAATACTCTATGAACAATGACAAAAAATAATTCCTAGGATGATTAAGTAGTAATATATTTCAAATATAGGAAAAACAAGATCACTACGACCCAAGAATATATCTTAGATTATGTAAAAGGCTCCGATGGATCTGTATGATAATATACAATAGAATGAGTTTTATTCTATTTAAAAGAAGAAAATATGTGTATGTATATATACATATATATTCACATATATAAATTCTTTGTAAAACCTCTAAGAAAGAATAAAAGCCATAAAATACAGATTTTTACAAAGAAAATGGCTCAAAAAAAGAAACTCAAAACTACATTTGGGTAGAATAATCTTTGATGGTGTACTGATGGTTAACATTTAACTAATTAAATAATATGTGAATAAAAATTTCAGGGATCCATTTTTTAAAAGTCCTTCCTTTTCCATAAGCATCTATTTCACATGAGAGCTTTCTAAAGTTTTCTCCTCAAAGATTTGTTGGAAAACTTTTTCCTTTAGCCCTAGTCCACACCCCTCTTGCTCTTCTTTAATCTCTCCCTCTCATCTCAGAAGCCCCCAAAACACGTCTACCAAGAAAGTCAAGAAAAAAGAAGAAATGGAGCAGACCGAGTATAAAGCCTACTCAGCAGGCAGAGGAGGGTATAGGCTGTGCCCTCTCCTACTACATTTTTGAATTTTTGCTCTTGTATTATGCTTAATGACTTAATTTCCCAACAAGGATTAACCAGATGTGGCTGCATGATGCCAAGGCCACCAGAGATCCTAAGAGTTTCTGGTCCTTATGATCAAGAGCTCAGGCTCTTTCCTAAGCTGTAAGCTCCCAGAAGCTACACCATACAAACATAAAATCTAGAACTTAAAAGGAAGATTTAAAACAAACAAACTCTCTTCTATGGGTCAGGCATTATGGTCAGCATTTTTCTGCACGACCACATTTAATCACGCCAGCGGCCCTCAGTGAGTTAGCATTTCCTCCATTTGTAGAGGCAAGGAAGTGGAGGCTCAGGATAATTAAACTACTTGCTTAAAGTCACATGAACAACAAGGGATAATCAGTCAGATTTGCATTTGGAACCAACAGAACCCATTCCAGTTAGTATTAAGGAGAAAATGGATTTCAGAGGATCCCTAGGAAAGTCAAAGAATCAGCCTTGGAGACTATACCCAACTTCCCTGCCGGATTCTGGTGGAGAACCTATTACTGCCACCAAGAGGCGAAGGCCCCACAGCTCTGCTACTTCCCCTGAATATCAGATGGTACTTCTAAGTCTTCTGTCACTGCATCCTCTGAAAACAGAATGACCCTGTTGACCTGGCCAGATTCCACTCTATATGTCACCTTTTCACATCACTCTCATTTATGCTGAATTCTCAAGCTGGTGTGTCTGATTGGGGGAGGCTAAGTCACATGTCTACAATGTGGTGCAAAGGTGGCTGGAAAAGGAGTTCCTGGTATATACTTCAGGGAGATGGGCTTCATGAGATGGGAAATACTCTAAAGAGGGAAAGACAGCATGACAAATGGCCACCACAGAGTGCAAGATGAATTAGAGGTAATGATCTTCTCCTTTCACAGGCAAGAAAACTGAGCCCCACTGAATAAGCTCTGCCATTTTCTCTGGTATTCTAGCCATGCCTCTTAGTAATATTTTGACTGGGAGACCTTAAAAGAAGTGGAAATTTACAGCAAAAAAGAGCTCTCTCATCTGTCCTCTGCTTACCTTATCACACTGGAATCTACTACGGAAATTGTGGCTGAACTTTTATCTGATCCAAAAACATGCAGAACACATTTCTCCTTCAGATCTTGGTAAAGAGGGGAGTGTGAGCAAATGCCAGGCTGGGTTGGGGGAAGGGGAGACTGACCATGGAAAAGGTTTCTCATGGAGCATCAAGTTCAACTAAGGATTTCCCTGCTAGGTTTTGGGAACAGCATCATTAGAGTCTTCAAGTTTTTACCATTGCAGTTAAATTTTTTGGATTTATAAAAAAGTTTCTTATTTGGAGCCTAAAATGTACTGGCAGACAAAAAGTTACCTTCACTTTGAACAATGTCAATCATAAATCATTTGTTGTTGATTATACACAGGATAGCAAAAGTTGATTCACAAAACTAAGTTTGAAAAACTTCAATTTGGGCAATAAAAGTTCATCACTTTACTCATAAGCTGACCTGAAAATCCTTCCTACAAGCATGTGCATTTACTAAAATACAGGGATACAGTGGGAGAATGAAAACATTGTTGGTTAACGTGGCAAAGTATTCAAAATCTAAATTATAAATGATGTGGAGAAAATAAGTAATCCTGTCACAAGAAACTCAGTTATACAAAGCATCAACTTTACAGACAGGGAAAGTATTTGCTTTATTTTATGTCCCACTAAATCAAAATTTAATTTAACATAACTAGTATTTTTTGAATTTTTTTGAATTAATGGAATCAAAATCTTTCCCTCACTAAGATTACCTCACTGTTTTTTTTCTTTTCTTAAATCTCACAGTTTTTATTATGTGCAATCTTGTTTATTTCACTTCTTTCTCATAACAATCTGGTGATGTATAGGTAGAGTAGTTGAATTAATTTTAATATTGACTAATTCCTTCATTCCATAGTTTATTTATACATTTGTTTTATAAGTTATTTGAAATTTTTTAATCATGGTAAAATACGGTAACATAAAATTGACCGCTTTAACCATTTTTAATTTGTAGTTCAGTAGTGTAAGGCATGTTCACATTTTTGTGCAACTAATCTCCAGAACATTTTTATTTTTCAAAGCTGAAACTCTACACCTATCTATTAGATAGCAATTCCCCATTTTGTCCTCTCCTTTATTTTTTTAAAAAATAAAAATCATTTTTCTGGGATCTAATTAAACTTAAAAGCTTTTGCTCAGCAAAGGAAACCATAAACAAAATGAAAAGACAACCCACAGAATGGGAGAAAACATTTACAAATGAAACAACCAACAAGGGATTAATCTCCACAATACACAAACAGCTCATACAGCTCAATATCAAAGAAACAAACAACCCAATCTAAAAATGGGCAGAAGATCTAAATAAACATTTCTCCAAAGAAGACATACAGATGGTGGAAAAAGCATATGAAAAGATGTTCAACATCACTAATTATTAGAGAAATGCAAATCAAAACTACAATGAGATATCACCTCAGACTGATGAGAATGGCCATTATCAAAAAATCTACAAACAATAAATGCTGGAGAGGGTGTGGAGAAAGGGAAACCCTCCTACACTGTTGGTGGGAATGTAAATTGATACAACCATTGTGGAGAACAGAATGGTGGTTCCTTAAAAAAACTAAAAATAGAGCTATCATATGATCCTGCTATCCCACTCCTGGGCACATATCCAGAGAAAGCCATAGTTCAAAAAGATACATGCACCCTATTGTTTATTGCAGCACTGTTTACAACAGCCAAGATATGGAAGCAACCTAAATGTCCACTGACAGAGGAATGGATAAAGAAGATGTGGTACATATATACAATGGAATATTATTCAGCCATAAAAAAGAATGAAATAATGTCATTTGCAGCAACATGGATGGACCTAGAGAATGTCATACTGAGTGAAGTAAGTCAGACAGAGAAAGACAAATATCATATGGTATCACACATATGTGGAATCTAAAAAATGGTACAAATGAACTTATTTATAAAACTGAAATAGAGTCACAGATGTAGAAAACAAACTTATGGTTACTGGGGGGAAAGGGAGAGGGGAGGGATAAATTGGGAGATTGGGATTGGCATATACACAGTAGTATATATAAAGAAGATAACTAATAAGAACCTCCTGTATAGCAAACTCTTCTCAATACTCTGTAATGACCTATATGGGAAAAGAACCTAAAAAAGAGTGGATATATGTATATGTGTAACTGACTCACTTTGTTGTATACGTGAAACTAACACAACATTGTAAATAAACTATACTCCAATTCCTAAAAAAATTAAAAAACAAAAAGAAAGCCGCAAATGTTACAGACATTGAAGCAATTAGAACAATGGGTCAGGGTATTCACAGAGGGGAAAATGCTGTTTTAAATATTTGAAAACATTCTACTAATGTTTTGGTAGATGCCTATAGCATGCATAAAACCCAAGAAAAATTGTTTATAAAACCACATAATATTTCAGTACCTGCAAACATCTGAAACACATTCAATCCTTCTAATGTAAGTACTAATCAAAGAGGAATAACCAAAGGCCAACTATAGTTCTCAAGATATTTGGTATACACCTTGATGATTAACCCAGAACCACAGAAAATAGCAAGTGCTGCTTCTTTTTGTTTTAGGAACACCCAACGCTGTCTAATTCAAAGTTACGCTCCCTGCTCCCAGTGGTTTTAGAACAAATCCAGCCTAAGTTGATATATTGGGGAAGATCAATCAGCAGATATTCAGCAAGCAGAAAGTACAATATTCATCGGCCCATCTTGCTTGTGCAGAAAAAAGACAAAATAAGACAGTGTACACAAAGCTGCTGACATTAGCCCTAGCGTTTCAAAGCTATCATCTGAAGAAATGAAGGCATTACTAATACTCAACTGCTAACATCATCTCTCAGTCAAAAAAAAAGGTTTTTTCCTCTGACAATAAAAAACTGGAAAGAAAAACATTATAAATACAGGATAAATCACATGAAAGCTCTGTGAAAAGCTTACTTATCTCCAGTGTAAAGAGCTTCACATCAATGGTGAATAAATTGAAAAATGTTGAGTTATTTATGCTGTTTGTGGCAGACCCTGTTAGCTGCCTACCCAACCTCTCTTGTCATCTCTTCCTTGCTAACAAATCTTTATTTGAAAGTTTATAATGAACTCAGGTACAAGAAGTAAATCATGATTTATACACAAAAAGATAAAAAATAAAAGATTTATTTTTTAATAGCAAATTACCTTGCTATGTCCTTTCTCTCTTTTGTTGTAATTATGAAGGAAATATATTCTCTTTATTTAAATATCTACTTCATGGTCAGGCGGATGGGGTAGCACTACTTGCTGTGTGGTTCAATGATAAGAATCAGGCTTCCCTGGGAAGGTATGCAACTTGCTCTGCTGTCCAGAAAGAAGTACCTTTTTTCGTTTTTTGTTTATTTTGAGTTTGGGGTATGTCTCTAGTAAGAGAGGATTATTCATCTGTGTGATTTACAATAGAGGCAGCAAGAACATATTAATACTCTCATTCATTAATGTTTGGTCCTTTATTTTATTTTATTTATTTATTTTTTTTATTATTTTTTTTGGGGGGGTACATCAGGTTCAATCATCTGTTTTTATACACATATCCCCGTATTCCCTCCCTTCCTTGACTCCCCCGCCTCGAGTCCCCCCCACCCTCCCTGCCCCAGTCCTCTAAGGCATCTTCCATCCTCGAGTTGGACTCCCTTTGTTATACAACAACTTCCCACTGACTATTTTACAGTTGGTAGTATATATATGTCTGTGCTACTCTCTCGCTTCGTCTCAGCTTCCCCTTCATCCCCCGCCCCCTCCCATACCTCGAGTTCTCCAGTCCATTCTCTGTATCTGCATCCTTATTGTTGTCACTGAGTTCATCAGTACCATTTTTAGATTCCGTATATGTGAGTTAGCATACAATATTTGTCCTTCTCTTTCTGACTTACTTCACTCTGTATGACAGATTGTAGTTCTATCCACCTCATTACATATAGCTCCATCTCATCCCTTTTTATAGCTGAGGAATATTCCATTGTATATATATGCCACATCTTCTGCATCCATTCATTTGTTGATGGGCATTTCGGTTGCTTCCATGTCCTGGCTATTGTAAATAGTGCTGCAATAAACATTATGGTACATGTTTCTTTTGGGATTATGGTTTTCTTTGGGTATATGCCCAGGAGTGGGATGACTGGATCATATGGTAGTTCTATTTGTAGTTTTTTAAGGAACCTCCAAATAGTTTTCCATAGTGGCTGTACCAACTTACAGTCCCACCAACAGTGCAGGAGAGTTCCCTTTTCTCCACACCCTCTCCAACATTTGTGGTTTCCAGACTTTGTGATAGTGGCCATTCTGATTGGTGTGAGGTGATACCTCATTGTGGCTTTGACTTGCATTTCTCTGATGATGAGTGATGTTGAGCATCTTTTCATGTGTTTGTTGGCCATCTGTATGTCTTCTTTGGAGAAATGTCTATTTAGGTCTTCTGCCCATTTGTGGATTGGGTTATTTGCTTTTTTGGTATGAAGCTGCATGAGCTGCTTGTATATTTTGGAGGTTAATCCTTTGTCCGTTGTTTCATAGGCAATTATTTTTTCCCATTCTGAGGGTTGCCTTTTAGTCTTGTTTATGGTTTCTTTTGCTGTGCAAAAGCTTTTAAGTTTCATGAGGTCCCATTTGTTTATTCTTGATTTTATTTCCCTGATTCTAGGAGGTGGGTCAAAAAGGATGTTGCTTTGATGTATGTCATAGAGTGTTCTGCCTATGTTTTCCTCTAGGAGTTTTAGAGTGTCTGGCCTTACATGTAGGTCTTTAATCCATTTGGAGTTTATTATTGTGTATGGTGTTAGGAAGTGTTCTAATTTCATTCTTTTACATGTTGCTGTCCAATTTTCCCAGCACCACTTATTAAAGAGGCTGTCTTTTTTCCATTGTATACTCGTGCCTCCTTTGTCAAAGATAAGGTGCCCATATGTGTTTGGGCTTACTTCTGAGTTCTCTATTCTATTCCATTGATCGTCCTTTCTATTTTTGTGCCAGTACCATACTGTCTTGATCACTATGGCCTTGTAGTATAGTTTGAAGTCAGGAAGCCTGATTCCACCAACTCCATTTTTCCTTCTCAAGATTGCTTGGGCTATTCGGGGTCTTTTGCGTTTCCATACAAATCGTAAGATTTCTTGCTCTAGTTCTGTGAAAAATGCCATTGGTAATTTGATCGGGATTGCATTGAATCTGTAAATTGCTTTGGGTAGTACAGACATTTTCACAATGTTGATTCTTCCAATCCAGGAACATGGTATGTCCCTCCATCTGTTTGTGTCATCTTTGATTCTTTCATCAGTTTTCTGCATACAGATCTTTTGCCTCCTTAGGCAGGTTTATTCCTAGGTATTTGATTCTTTTGGTTGCAATGGTGAATGGGAGAGTTTCCTTAATTTCTCTTTCTGCTCTTCCATTGCTAGTGTATAGGAATGCAAGAGATTTCTGTGCATTAATTTTGTATCCTGCTACTTTACTAAACTCATCAATGAGTGCTAGCAGTTTTCTGGTAGAGTCTTTAGGGTTTTCTATATATAATATCATGTCATCTGCAAAGAGTGACAATTTTACTTCTTCTTTTCCAATTTGGATTCCTTTTATTTCTTTTTCTTCTCTGATTGCTGTGGCGAAAACTTCTAAAACTATGTTGAATAATAGTGGTGAGAGTGGACACCCTTGTCTTGTTCCTGTTCTTAGAGGGAATTCTTCCAGTTTTTCCCCATTGAGAACGATGTTGGCTTTTGGTTTTTCATATATGGCTTTTATGATGTTGAGGTAATTTCCTTCTATGCCCATTTTCTGGAGAGCTTTTATCATAAATGGATGTTGAACTTTGTCAAAAGCTTTTTCTGCATCTATTGAAATGATCATATGGTTTTTATCCTTCAATTTGTTGATATGATGTATCACGTTGATTGATTTGCGTATATTGAAGAATCCTTGCATCCCAGGGATAAACCCCACTTGATCGTGGTGTATGATTTTTTTAATGTGCTGTTGCAGTCTGTTAGCTAGTATTTTGTTGAGGATTTTTGCATCTATATTCATCAGTGATATTGGTCTGTAGTTTTCTTTTTTTGTGACATCTTTGCCTGGTTTTGGTATCAGGGTGATGGTGGCCTCGTAGAATGAGTTTGGGAGAGTTCCTCCTTCTGCAATATTTTGGAAGAGTTTGAGAAGGACAGGTGTTAACTCTTCTCGAAATGTTTCATAGAATTCGCCTGTGAACCCATCTGGTCCTGGGCTTTTGTGTGTTGGGAGATTTTTAATCACTGCCTCAATTTCTGTACTTGTGATTGGTCTGTTCATAGTTTCTATTTCTTCCTGGTTCAGTCTTGGAAGATTGTATTTTTCTAAGAATGTATCCATTTCTTCCAGGTTATCCAATTGATTGGCATATAGTTGCTTGTAGTAGTCTCTCATGATGTTTTGTATTTCTGAGGTGTCCGTTGTGACTTCTCCTTTTTCATTTCTAAGTCTGTTGATTTGCATCTTCTCCCTTTTTTTCTTGATGAGTCTGGCTAATGGTTTATCAATTTTGTTAAATCTTCTCAAAGAACCAACTTTTAGTTTTATTTATTTTTCTTATGGTTTCTTTCCTTTCTTTTTCATTTATTTCTGCTCTGATCTTTATGATTTCTTTCCTTCTGCTCACTTTGGGGTTTCTTTGTTCTTCTTTCTCTAGTTGTTTGAGGTGTAAGGTTAGGTTGTTTATTCGATCATTTTCTTGTTTCTTAAGGTAGGACTGTATTGCTATAAACTTCCCTCTTAGAACTGCTTCTGCTGCATCCCATAGGTTTTGGGTTGTTGTGTTTTCGTTGTCATTTGTTTCTAGATATTTTTGGATTTCCTCTTTGATTTCTGTAGTGATTCCTTGGTTGTTTAATAGTGAATTGTTTAGCCTCCATGTGTTTGTATTTTTTGCACTTTTTTTCCTGTAATTGATATCTAGTCTCATGGCGTTGTGGTCTGAGAAGATGCTTGATATGATTTCAATTTTCTTGAATTTGCTGAGGTTTGATTTGGGACCCAAGATGTGATCTATCCTGGAAAATGTTCCGTGTGCACTTGAGAAGAACGTGTAGTCTGTTGTTTTTGGATGGAATGTCCTATAAATATCAATGAAGTCGAGATGGTCTAATGTGTCATTTAAAGCTTGTGTGTCTTTGTTTATTTTTTGTTTGGATGATCTGTCCATTGATGTAAGTGGGGTGTTCAAGTCTCCCACTATTATTGTGTTACTGTCGATGTCCCCTTTTATAGCTGTTAGCATTTGCCTTATGTATTGAGGTGCTCCTATATTGGGGGCATAGATATTTACCATTATGATATGTTCTTCTTGAATGGATCCCTTGATCATTATGTAGTGTCCTTCCTTGTCTCTTGTAATAGTCTTTACTTTCAAGTCTAATTTGTCTGATATGAGTATTGCTACTCCAGCATTCTTTTGACTTCCATTTGCATGGAATATCTTTTTCCATCCCTTGACTTTCAGTCTATATGTATCCCTTGGTCTGAAGTGGGTTTCTTGTAGGCAGCATATAGAAGGGTCTTGTTTTTGGATCCATTCAGCCAGTCTGTGTCTTTTGGTTGGAGCATTTAATCCATTGACATTTAAAGTGATTATTGACATGTGTGTTCCAATGACCATTTTCTTAAATGTTTGGGGTTTGTATTTGTAGGTGTTTTCCTTTTCTTGTGTTTCCTACTTAGAGAAGTTCCTTTAGCACTTGTTGTAAGGCTGGTTTGGTGGTGCTGAATTCTCTTAACTTTTGCTTGTCTGGAAAGATTTTGATTTCTCCCTCAAATCTGAATGAGATTCTTGCTGGGTAGAGTATTCTTGGCTGTAGGTTTCTCTCTTTCAGGAATTTCAGTATATCCTGCCATTCCCTTCTGGCCTGCAGAGTTTCTGTAGAAAGGTCAGCTGTTATCCTTATGGGTTTTCCCTTATATGTTGTTTGTTGCTTTTCTCTTGCTGCTTTTAATATTTTTTGTGTTTAATTGTCGTTAGTTTGATTAATATATGTCTTGGTGTATTTCTCCTTGGGTTTATTCTGTATGGGACTCTCTGTACTTCTTGGACTTGGTTTATTATTTCCTTTCCCATGTTGGGGAATTTTTCCACTAGAACCTCTTCAAATATTTTCTCAGACCCTTTCTTGTTTTCTTCTTCTTCTGGGATGCCTGTAATTCAAATGTTGGTACGTTTAAGGTTATCACTGAGGTCTCTGAGACTGTCTTCTAATCTTTTTATTCTTTTTTCTTTTTCCTGCTCTGTGGCAGTTATTTCCCCCATTCTATCTTCCAACTCACTTATTCGTTCTTCTGCCTCAGTCATTCTGCTGTTTATAGCATCTAGAGTATTTTTAATTTCAGTTATTTTGTTATCCATTGCTGTTTGTTTTTCTGAGTTCTTATGAACTGTTTCTTGTACTTTCTCTATTTTGTTATCGAGATTTTGTATCATTTTTACTATCATTACTCTAAATTCTTTTTCAGGCATTTTTCCTATTTCCTCTTCATTTATTTGGTCTTGTGGGTTTTTTTCCTGCTCCTTTGCCTGCATGGTGTTTCTTTGTTTCCTCATGGTTGTCCAAACTTTTGGGGTTACTTGTCCTGGTGATAGAGGTGTTTATAGAAGACTGTCCAAGCCTCAGACTGATGTCCAAGTATTGGATTAAACGAATATTAAGTCTAGGAAACACATACATATAAAGACACACAATTACTGAATCCGTTAGGACATAAGGTTCTAGAAAGACCTGACAGAACCCCAGTGTGCTATCAGATATTCAAAGAGAAACCCAACAGAAATTGACAACTGAAACAGAACAAATCAGAGACAAAAGCAAAAGCAAACAAACAACAAATAACACCCTACACCTACAAACATCAATCCAGGGAGATTTTGTAAGCTAGGATCAAATATAGAAAAGAGCTGGAGTACCACCAGAGAGAATGGAGATTCTCAGAATGTAATTAGACAACTGTACTAAGAACTAAGATAAAGACAAAAGCCTAATATTAAATACCAAGGCAGTGCGTCATCTGGAGAATAGAG